>NC_090440.1:112489011-112792041 GCF_031143425.1 Pleurodeles waltl | reverse complement strand
AAAGGACAATGCACCCCTGCACAAGAGGGTACACCCTCTGTTGATGTCACAGCCAGTCTAAGGCCCTCATCATGACATTGGCAGTAAATCGCGCTTACTGCCACGCTGACGGCTGCCTACATACCGCCGCAGTGGCGGATAACTGTTCTGCATATTGCGACACACACACCAAACTGACAGAATACAGCCACATCCACAAATCCGCTAGCTCAAAGGTCAGTGCTAAAGTGTCGGTCCTAACACCCATACTGTTACGCCAACAGAACAACGCCCACCACATCATGACCCATGAATCACCACAGTGGACATTCAACGGCGGTAAACCATTGGCAGTACACACCGCCGCACTCAGAATGGACACCCAAAAACTAAACTACACAATATTGGCCAATTCAAACAACACACACCTGACATTCATACACACACCACACTCACCTACTCACACCACTATAAAACACCCACCCACATTACCCACAACACGTTACGAATACAAATCATTGCCACCAGACAGACATCAAGACCACTGTGACAAATACACACACACCCATACATCCCTCATGCACTCCACTACATACACCCAATAAAACCACCCAACAACCACACACTCACACACATCACACAACACCCATGGCCCCAAAAAGGCACCCCTGTTTCACAGATGAGGAGTTGCAGGTCATGGTGGAGAAACTAGGATAGAGCCACAGCTGTTTGGAGCACAGGTACAGCAGATATACATTGCAAGGAAGATCGAGCTATGGCGGAGAATCATGGACAGGGTGAACACCGTGGGACAGTATCCAAGAACAAGGGATGACATGAGGAAGAGGTGCAATGACCTACGGGGAAGGTACGTTCCGTGGCAGCAAGGCACCAGCTCGCCATCCAGAGGACTGGCGGTGGAACCCTACTTCCTCCCCTACAGCTCACAACCTGGGAGGAGAAAGCCTTGGCATTACTGCATCCTGAGGGACTCACTGGAGTAGCCGGAGGACTGGACACTGGTAAGTCAACATTTAACACTTGCCACCCCCAAACCTGCATGCCAACTCACATCCTCACCCTCACTCCCATCACTCCACTCCATCCCACACACTGCACCAATGCAGATGAATAACCCCAATGCCAAGCCCTGCATGCCATACCAATGCATAGACATCCCTCACAGCCCTGCATGGATACCCATCGCCAAAGCATGCACAGCATAGGGGAACTAACAATCCCACAATGGATCAGCATACACAACCAAAGGTGTCAGGGCAAAAGCAACCACAGAGGGGAAGATGGGGATATACAACATGTCACAAGCATGAAGCATAATACATCACTTACATCCCCAGAGGTGCCCTAGCCAATCTCAGTGGAAAGGAGGTGCCACGACTATCCCATCCCCCAACAGAAGATGCCCACAGTGATGACAGTAACTCTGGACTCCAGGATCTGGAATACACAACGTGGCCCGTCAGGGACCACTGGACAGTCGGTCCTCCCAGCCCACTCACAGTCCACCATAGAGCCTCCCCCATCAGTTACCAACACCACAGCACCCACCCAGCGTACCCACTCCTCTGTCCTCAGGACATGTCAATCAGCAGTGTGCCCACCTGTACAGGGACCCCAGTCCACACCTCATACCCAAGACAATCAGGGGCCAGTGGCAGTGGGCACACTGTTCAGGGGACAGGGGCACAGGGTGACAGGGACACTGGGAGGACCATCATGCGCCAGGGAGAGGACAGGCCCAGGGAACCGACTCTCCAGGAGGCACTCACCAACGTCCTGGGTCCGTACCAACAATCCCAGGACACGATGGACCAGATCCGAACAATATGCAGGAGAAAAAGAGGCTGCAGGAGGAACACCATCAGGAGATCAGGGAGGACTTGCAGGCCCTCAACACCACCATGATCTCCATTGCAGGGGTGCTGGCAGACATGTCCAACATCATGAGGGAAGGGACAGTGTTGTATATTACATGCTCAAGTTCAGTGTTTATGAAGTTGCAATGACAATTAGAATGGGGGAAATGGAATGTAGATGGGCGAAGTGACAGTTGCTTAAGACTGTTCTCTGAGCCGGCTGTAAACACATCGTACTGAATAAAGATGTAACGTTTGGATCTGCATTCAGTGATCTTTGGATGAAGAGAGACGTTTTAGTGGCGACGAGGGACGGGATCTATGGTTGACAGCCAGCTCTGTAAACAATGGTATGCTGTGCGTCAATTACCACTATTGTTCAGTGGGTTTTGTGAGTCTTGGTGTACGGTGTGGAGGAGCAGAGAAGGCATGGTGGCATTGGCGTGTCAACAGTTGTTTGATTAAACAGGCGACGCATGTTGTCTGAGGCTACAGTTGACGCATAATTGATTTGTGGAACAGTATACAGGCGTTGACTACATTGTGGAAGAAATCTCAGGAAGACGCAGCGCTATTGCGGTGTGTGTGGTGAAGACACACATTTATTTCAGAAAGGTGTTCAAGTTATTTAAGGCGTGTGAAAAGTGCCGGGAGCGTGAGTACGGAGGGGCACACAACGTTGCTGTTGGATCCACGGAGGGGCATACTGTTGGATCCGAAAAGAAAAAAAAAGAAAAAAAACTTGAATGTACACACTGGGAGCGTGTACAGAAGAAGACTTGGCACTCACTTGTTGGAGAGGAGAAGAACGCCGTGCGCGTGGAAGGTTTAAAAACTTGAATGTACACACTGGGCTCGTGTACAAAAGAAGGTTTGGCACTCACTTGTTTGTGAGAGGAGAACATCGCTGAGAGTTTATGTGACTCATTCCTGGTGTTTTGTTGGTGCTGACGTTAGCACCCTATGCCGATAAGCGAATTGAAAGTGAAAAAGGACTACTGTTCAGTGTGCCATAAAAAAGGAAAAAAGACTTATTCATGTAAAGTGTTGAAGGTGCAGACAATAGTGTCGACATTGTTATGTTAGTTTGTTATTTTAGTGGTGATTTATCATAAGATAAAATATAACAATTTACTTATACATACATATATATTCACATACATATTTAAAAAAAAAAAACATATATATACACATATACACTTACAAAAGAAAAAAATGCAATCGATTTTACCACCACCTACATTTATGGAAGGCCCTGGGAATCCAATTATGCAATGGGAAGATTGGCGTGAAGCATTTGAAACTTATCTAGAGGCAATGGATGGGTGTGCTTTCACTGCTAGAAGGAAAGTGGCCATATTGAAACACAATTTGGGTGTTGAAGGCAGAAAAGTTTTAAAAACATTACCAGGTATTAGAGGTACAGATCAGAGCAATATAGAGAATTCAGATATGGAAGAGGAGTCACTTGATGAATATGATGTGGCGATAGGAGCTTTGGAAGAACATTTCGGTAGGAAAGTAAGTGTAGTTGTGGAAAGACACAAATTTTATTCTCGTACACAAGGTGTTGATGAATCCATTGATCAATTTGTGGCTGCCTTACGTAATTTAGCCATTACATGTAAATTTAAAGGTCTGCAAGATGAAATTACTTGTGATCAATTAATTAACAGAACGAGCAATGTCAAAATTCAAGAAAAGTTATTAGGGATGAAAGAACCCACATTAGAAAAAGCTATTATGGTGGCTAAAAGAGTAGAAAATACATCTAAGTATGTAAATGAATTACATAATCGCGACAATGTTTGTAAAATAAGAGAGTTAAGTTCTAGTAATAAATTCAAGGAGGAAGGGAAAAAAAACTTAACAATGAATGAGAATTATAAAAGAACGTGTTATCGTTGTGGGAGTATGAAACATGTAGCGTCAGCTAGAAATTGTCCTGCAATAAAAATGAAATGTTGCAAGAGATTAGGTCATCTTGCTAAAGTCTGTAGAAGTGAAGGGAATATTACTAATGTGAATTGTGTGACTGACCAAGGAAAAATTAATAAGATGTATGAGGAAGAAAAGTCAAACTCGGAAGATGAGGTTGAAGTGTTGATGGTTCAGGATGGTGAAGAAATTTTAAAACTAGAATCCTATGATACAGAATATCATCCTCCAAAGTGTGTTGTAAAGATATGTGGGAAAGAAATATGTATGTGGGCGGATTCTTGTTCTCCTTATACACTAGTTAGTAAGGATGTATGGTATGACTTGGGGGGCATGGAGTTACAGGAGACACGCATTCAACCTGAAGGTTATGGTGGAGGTAAAATACCGATAATTGGATGTTTTGAAACCAAAATATCATTCAAGGAAGGAAGTGCTAAATGTATGGTTTATGTTGTTGATAAAGGAAAGTTGTTGTTAGGATGGAGAGATCAACGTGCATTAAACATTACATTAGATCCTAATAGCGAAGATCAGGTATTATCAACAGCTTCTGATAATATAACAACATGGGCACAGTAATTTCCAACATTATTTAGTACGAAGTTGGGTTGTTTAAAAAAATTTGTACACAAAATTATATTGAAGGAAAATATTACTCCAATAGCTCACAAAATTAGAAGTGTACCGTTGGTTTTGCGAGGTCCTTTAAAGGAGGAATCAGAGAGATTGTGTAAACTTGATATAATTGAACCTATTGAAGCGTCTGATTGGTTAAGTCCAATTGTTTTAGTACGGAAAACGAATGGAAGGATAAGGATGTGTGTGGACTTGAGGGATTTAAACAAGTGCATATGGATTGATCGCCATCCTTTACCAAATATTGCAGAATTGTTATCAGGTGTGTCTGAAGGGAGATATTTTTCAACGATTGACCTGTCAAATGCTTACCATCAAATTATATTACATGAAGATTCTCGTCATTTGACATCATTTGTTACGCCAGAAGGTGCATTTCGTTTTAAAAGAATGCCATTCGGATTGGCATCGGCCTCAGCTGTTTTTCAGCGGGTGATGCAAAAATTGTTGGGTGGTGTAAAGCAAGTAAGATTTTTTCAGGACGACATATTGGTTTGGGGTGTTGACAAACAGGACCACAACAGAATTTTATATGATGTGTTGTGCATTCTAGATAAAGCTGGTGTAACCGTTGAATTGAATAAATGCAAATTTGCTATTCGAGAAGTGGAATACTTAGGTCATACATTGTCGGAACAAGGTATAAAACCCAAACATAAATTAATGGAGGCTATTGAAATGGCTCCGGATCCATTGGATAAAGATCAGTTACGATCTTTTCTAGGTTTGTCTGAATTTTATTCAAAGTTTGTGGACCATTTTGCGGATAGAGTTAGACCCTTGAGAGAATTGATGAGGAAGGGTTGTAAGTTTGGATGGTCAACAGAATGTGGAAAAGCCTTTAAGAATATAAAGGATTGTATTATAAATGCTGTAGCCTTAGCACCATATAAACCAGGTGACAAACTAATTATTGCAACTGATGCAAGCATGTATGGTCTAGGTGCTGTTCTTATGCAGAAGAATAAGAATGGCCGTGAAAGAATAATTGCATTTGCTTCAAGGACGTTAAAAGGTGCTGAATTAAATTACTCAACTATAGAGAAGGAAACTATAGCATGTTGGTGGGGTATTCAACACTTTAGAAATTTTGTATGGGGTGTTGATTTTGAACTTTGGACAGACCATAAACCATTAATTGATGTTTTTACAACAAAAGGTGCAGGAAGAGCTACTCCACGCGTTGCAAAATGGTTATTCAGATTACAGGAGTATACTTTCACAACGAAATACATTCCTGGAATAAAAAATGTCACTGCAGATTTTTTATCTCGATGTCCATTAGATGGAATGAACCATGTGGAGGAAGATGATATTTTAGTGGCAGATATCGTATGTGCAAGTCTCAAAGCAATATCAGAACAAGAATGGAGACTTGCAATAGAGGAGGATGAAATTTGGCAGAAATTAATAAATTTGTTGCCAAAACGTTGGAAGTGGGAATGGGATGAATCAGTTGAGATCTATAATTATAAATCTATTTGGACAGAATTGTCATGCGTTGATGGAATTTTAAGACGTGGTGATCGGTTATTAGTGCCGAAATCATTACGGCATAGAGTACTAACTGCGCTTCATGAGGGTCATGGCGGAATGTCTGCTATGAAACGCAATGTTCGATTGGATTTTTGGTGGCCTGGTTTAGATCATGATGTGGAAAGATTTGTGAGGGAATGTGTTGCATGTGCGCTTAGTGATAAGTCTCATAGTCCAGTTAATACGCCGATAACAGCTATGGATTTTCCTGAATATCCATGGCAGATATTGGGTATAGATGTATGTGGACCTTTTGATATTTTAGGTAGTGAGAGTAGGTATGCTGTGGTGCTGATGGACTACTATTCCAAATGGCCAGAAGTTACTTTTGTCAGGGAAGTAAAGACAAACGTAATTATAGAATTTTGTAAAGAAGTGTTCAGGAGAGAAGGATATCCGGAGATTTTGGTTTCTGATAATGGTCCACAATTTCTAGCAAAAGAATTTGAGGAATTTTTAAAACAGTGTGGAATTTCACACAGAAAAACTGCTGTATATCATCCACGTGAGAATGGTCTTGTTGAGAGGTTTAACAGGGTTTTGGGGGAAAATATACAATTGGCTATGAAATGCAAATTGGATTGGAAGGAGGAAATGAAGAAAATGGTGTGGAATTATCACACAACTCCACATTCTTTGACTGGTGAAACTCCGTTTGTCTTGTTGAGGGGTAGGGAGGCTTGCACCATAGCTGTTCCAGCTTGGATGAATAAGGATAGGGTAGTGAGAGTGGATGAAGAAAGCATGAGAAAGGGTGTTAAAATGAAACAACAAAAATATTGTTCAAGGGGAAAAAAACATCATGAAAATTTACATTGGAATGTAGGTGATGTAGTAAAAGTTAGAAGATTCCAGGACTATAAGAAGGGGGAATCTAAATGGTCAGATCCTAAGGAAGTTCGGAAGGTAATGAAATATTCAGTGATTCTGGATGATGGGAAGAAATGGAATCTAAGGAATGTTGTGAAATGTAACGATTTAGAAACAGACAAGTTTAAAGAAAATAATCATGAATTAATAACAAAACAAACAAATGTAGGTAAAGATGTTATGGAGTATAAAGGGAAAAGTTATGAAGGAATAATGTTACGGAGGAGTAGTCGTCAAAGGAAAATTCCAGGAAGATATAGAGAATGAATTTAACATTGTATTAATATAACATGTAAATAGTTAATGTATCATTTTGAACACCGTTGTGTTTTATGTTGTTAATAAGGGAGATATGTTGTATATTACATGCTCAAGTTCAGTGTTTATGAAGTTGCCATGACAATTAGAATGGGGGAAATGGAATGTAGATGGGCGAAGTGACAGTTGCTTAAGACTGTTCTCTGAGCCGGCTGTATACACATCGTACTGAATAAAGATGTAACGTTTGGATCTGCATTCAGTGATCTTTGGATGAAGAGAGACGTTTTAGACAGCACAGCAGCGGGCCCCTACCACTAGCCAGTCTATTGACCAGCCCTCCACTTCTGCTGCAGCTAGTGGCCAGGAGGCCCAGCCACAGGACCCACAGGTCAAAAGCACCCCTCCTCCTACAGAAGCCACCCCCCAAACATTCCCTGCGAACCAGACAGAAGCCAGAGACACTTGGCAAGACCAAGACCACCACCAGGAAATGAGACTATCTCTGATTGTCCCCCTTGTGTCCCACCCTGTCACCTTGTCCACTTTGAACTGACATTGCTCCCCTTCCTGTGGCCCCTTAGACACTGGACCTGTGCTACAAACTGACTGTAACAATACCCTGGAATTTCCTCCAACATCACCCCATTCTATTGCACTTTACCCTCAATTATGTAGCACCACAATAAACACCCTTGAACACAATTTGAGCAACACTGTTTTATGTGTTTTAAATGTGCATTTGTAGGAACAGTCACATTGAGTACAAATGATCTGAACACTGTGATAGCTAACAAATAATGACCTGGAACAGTCTGTACTGATCACATCAGGACAATGTTGTCATATCACCACCATCTGGAAAATGAGAAGCCATAGGTGACAGTAAGTTGAGATACAAAGGAAGTGTATGCCATCATGCCATCGGCACACAGATAAATAGTCAAAGTAATGGTCAGTTCCACTGTCTCACCTGTTTGTCATTGGAAGTATTGTTGTATAACTGATGTTCTGTTGTCCTCATCCTGATCCTCTGCCTCCTCATCCTCACTGTCCTCAGGGTCCACTGCTGCCACAGGGTCATCTCCAGTAACCTCCTCCTGCAGAAAAGGCACAAGTCATCTGAGGGCCAGGTTGTGCAACATGCAGCATGCTACTACTATGTGTCAGACCTTTCCGGGTGAATATCAGAGGGATCCACCTGTCAGATGGAGGCACCTGGACCTGGCCTTCAGGAGGCAGAAGGTCTACTTGATTATTCTTCTGGTTCGCCAATGTGCCTCATTATAAAGGTCCTCAGCCCGTCCTGGCATTCCTCACAGGGGCCAGCAGTCACAATAGGTTTGAGTAGCCAGAGTCACCTGCAAGTATTGAGGGACAACATTTAGCCTTACACAACGCTATGGGGAGAACACCGGAAGGCATACATTGACATACAGTGGTTGGGGGATCTGGCTTATCTATTAGCCACACCCAGTGCCTCTGTAGTTGGGCCATCACATTTGGGATGCTGCTATTCCTCAGGATGAAGGCATCAAGCACCGACCCAGCATACTTGGCAGTGACGTGGGAGAAGTACTGGTCCACCAGGCAAACCATTTGATCACTGAGTGAGTGGAAACTATTACGATGCCTGAACACCTGTTCATTCTGGCAGGGGGGAGGGACTAACACAATATGTGTACTGTCAATCACACTAATTATATTGGGGATATGGCCCATTGCATAGAACCCTGCCTTTACAGTGACCAAATCTTCCACCTGGGGAAAAGCAATGTAGCGTCACATGTGTTTCACCAGGGCAGACAAGACCCTTGCCAGCACAGTAGAAAACATCTGCTGTGACATTCAAGCTGCCAAGCCCACTGTCACTTGGAAAAAAACAGTTGCCAGGAAATGGAGCTCCAATTGGGCACACAGGTCCGTGATTGTAGCCCTGTCCAGTTTATAGGTGAGTTAATGGGCCTGTTCACCAGTGTAGCCAAGTCAACAAGGGGTCTGTACACAGGGGTTCGTCTTCTCCTCCCATTCATCTGCAGCAGTAGGTATCTAAGGTTCAAAGGAGCGAGTAGGCTATCACAATTTGAACAATGGAACCACAACCTCAGTGTACATGTTGCATTTATGTGATGGGACAGTGGTAATGACAGGTATGTGTAAATCTAGGCATTGACACAGCAAAGGTTAATCTGATGGTTGTCCATCTCCATGACATGGCGACCGCCTTTCCTGTATGTAGGGACTAGTGGAAGTGAGGTATCTCCGCCGACACTGGGCCGCGTGGCGGAAGGCGGTCTTGCACCACCATGCAATTCCTCATTGGCCAATGGGGATCTGCACCGGCGGTGATTGTGTACAACGCCGTGGATGTGACCGCCATTTTTTATCTCAATCCTCACTTGTTTCCTGCCCTTCAACAGGAGAACACCCACTGGAGAAAGGGCCCCTGCCTTCACTGTGGAGGAGTTGGAGCGATTGGTGGATGTAGTCCTACCCCAATATGGACTGCTGCATGGGCCTCCAGACCAACAGGTGAGTACACCTTGGGCACAATGAATGTGGGAAGAATTCAGGGAGATGTGTGTGCAAGCATCGTCTCATGGGGGGTGATGTAATATGGTGGTGTACATGGTGTGCACCGGCCAATGTGTGTGCCAATGGTGAAGGAAACGGGATTGGTGGGCCATAAGTGTGACAGGCTGGATTGTATGTGTAATTGCGTCCTTCCGTCTGTATCACCTCTGCAGGTAGGCACCCATCAAAAGAAGGGATTATGGCGTGCCATCGCCAAGGACATGCAGACCCTGGGGGTCTATGGGAGGGGGAGCACCCACTGTCAGAAATGGTGGGAGGACCAGAGACACTGGGCACGGAAGACCACAGAGGCCCAGCTGGGGATGGTCTCCCAATGAGGAAGGGGTGCCAGTCAGAACCTGACCACCCTGATGGACTGAAAACTGGTGGTGGCCTACCCAGAGCTGGATATGCGCTTGAGGGCATCACAGCAGCCACAAGGGGTGAGTACAGTGGGCATTACTACAATAATGGGTAAGTGGCATGGGATCCGTGTGATAGGTGTCAGTTAGTGGGTGCCCCTGAATGCCAGGCCAGACATTGCAGCGTGATCCAGCTCCAGGGTAATGGTTGAAAGGGAAAAGAAGGTAACCTTGCTAGGTTGCATTCCATGTCAGACATGGCTTAGTGGGTCCAGGAGGCATGCATTTGGTGGTGTTTGGCCCTCATCTAGCTGTGGCATCTAGCCAAATCACTGGCAGTGCAATGCATAGTGCTCAATCCTGATTCCTGTGAGTGACAGAGCTGTGTATGCCAACAGTGATGTAGGTTCAGTAATTGACCTTGTGTTCTCTTTCTCTCTCTCCCCTTTATCTTCTGTCATCCTGTCCATATGTGCATTAGCATCACCTGGCGGAGGACCAGGGACACCTGTGACAGAGGGAGCTGCATCCCACAGGAGGCAGAGTCCACTGACGCCGAGGGATCCAGTGGGATGGAGGGCGAGGTAAGCACCACAGGGGAGACAGGAAGTAATAACACAGACTCAGATACCTCCTCCGATGGAAGCTCCCTTTGACCACTCCAGCTACAGGTTCACCCCGTACCAGCACCAACCTCCCAGTAGCCCCTCAGCAATTTGCCAGTGCCCGCTCACTCAGGAGGGTGGCCATCTCCTTCGCCATAGGCACCTCAGGCCCTGCCCCAGTGATCCCTGCTGCCCTGAGTGAGGAGGCTATTGATCTCCCGAGATCCATCTGTGGAGGGTAATCAATCATTATGGATGCAATACAGGGGCTGGCATCCAAAATGCAGCAGTGCAATGCATTCCCGGAGGGCATTAACAGTAGATTGGCAGCCCAACAGTGATCGCTTCAGGCTCTGGCCTCATCTCTGATGGCAGCCATTGTCCCTGTACTTACTACCCCCGTCCAACTACCACTTCCCAGTCCCAGTCCCCTCAATCCCAACCTATCCCATGCACACAAACAGATGAGTATGCACACAAGACAACACACAAGAGTAGCACAGCCAAACACCAGCACCACACTTCACCACACAAGCACACAAACACCAGACAGTTGCGGACACAACCATATCCACAGCCTCCACTGTCTCCCCCTCCTCCTCCTCCACCTCCCTCACAGTCACATCCACACTCACATCTGCATGCACTGATTCAACAGCCATCACCACACCAAGCAGCACATACACCTCATTAGCAGACACCTCCACAACAACCATGCACGCGTCCCCTGTGTCATCTCCAACCTTGTCTGGACCCCCTCCTAAAGCTCACAGACTCAAACACTCAGACACCCAACAGCCATCTATCTCACATCAGCACTCTGCCCATGCACCTGCACCCAGGTCCAGCAGATGTACTCCTCCAACAACCACTCCCTCAACCTCTACTCCCATCCCTCCTTCCTCTTCCCGCCCCACCGTCCCTAAGATGCTTTTCCTTGCCCAACCTGACCTCCTCCCTCACCCCTGTCCTGCGCGTAAGAGCAGGGTCCCCACAACCCAGCCCAGCACCTCAGTGGAGGCACCTCCTAGTCGTGGAGGCAAGACAGTGATGGTTCCCACTCCACCAGCCAGGAAGGGTAAGGATCCCACAGCCACTACCATGAAGGGGAAGACGCCCTCGACTCCTGCCATGAAGGAGAAGTATCCCGCACCTCCTGTCATGAAGGTGAAGAAGCCCTCGACATCTGCCATGAAGGGGAAGAAGACCTCGACTCCAGCATAGGCTGGCAGGATGACATCACCACCAGCACCAGTAGTCACGGAGCCCTCATTGCCACCTGAGGCAGTGCAGCCCTCTCCTCCTGCAGAGGTTGCACCTTCACCGACTGAGACAGTGCAGCCCTCACCTTCAGCAGAGGCTGCCCAGGAGGTACCTTCACCTGCTGACACAGTGCAGCCCTCACCTCCAGCAGAGGCTGGCAGGATGACTCCAACACCACCACCTCCACCAGTGGTCAAGGAGCTCTCACCTCCAGCAGACGCAGTGCAGCTCTAACCTCCAGAAGAGACAGTGCAGCTCTCACCTCCAGTAGAGGGCATGTAGGCTACCCTCCTGCGACTGCTGTACAAGGAGCCCCCTCCAGAACCAGTGTGAAAGTCACCCACCTGAGAGACTGTGGCCTTGCACTCCTCAGCACAGAGAAATGGGCATGGAGCCCCCTCCAGAACCAGTGGGCAAGTCACCCACTCCGGAGACTGTGGCCTTGCACTCCCCAGCACAGAGTAATGGGCATGGAGCCCCCTCCGGAACCAGTGGGAAAATTCCCGATTTCAGCTGAGATGCCCACTGAGGTGCCTGCTCACTTACAAAATGACGCCCCTGCAGAGTTCTGTGCAGTTGATGTCAGGAGACAAGTTGGGCCGTGGAATGTGCCCTGTGGCTATCTGGGCCCTTTGTACTTTGGACTGGGCATTGGCCCTTTGTGGACAATTGTACATATCATGTTCATGTGGTGGTTTTTCCCTTGCTAATACATTTTCAGTCTTTACAAAATCTGGTCCATGTTTTATTGTGCCATGTGTCGTGTGCGATTGGTTTACGTGTGCAGCTGGTTGAGTGTATGGTGTGTGTGTGTGTCTAGTGTGTGTTGTGCGTGTGTGTCTCACTCTCCTTTTCCTCCCACCCTCCCTTGTGTTCTAGGCAGCTGTACTCACCGTCATCGTTTTCGACGACGTTGGTGTTCCAGGTGGAGCATGGCGTAGAGGAGCATTGGGAAGACTTGCAGTTCCGGTTCCATGGCGGTGGTGGAGTCCTCTGTGTACTTGTTGGTGAGTCTTTTGTTTTCTGTGTTCTGTTTCTGGGAGGCTTTTGATGGCATTGGCACCGTCCCCGGAAATCCTGGCCGTTTCCTGTGTCATAATATGGTGGGCGGTACTTTGTCTTCCGCCTGGCTGTTGATGGCGACCGCCATGGTGCGTGGTGTTAACGCCCTGATGGATGGTGTGATACTTTGACTGTCTATGGAAGTTCTCACTGCCATGGTCATAATTTGGTGGTAATTACCGCCGTCCTGTTGACGGTATTTCTGCCAATTTATCACTCACCGCCAATGTCATAATGAGGTTCTCAGTGTTCCTAAAATACAGCTTTGTCATGAATGTAGGAAAGTACCATCTTACCTGGCATGTTACCCCCATTTTTACATGTGTGTAAGTTTGTTGTTGCCTGTCTGACTGGGATCCTGCTAGCCAGGAACCCAGTGCTCATAGTTTGTGGCCTGAATGTGGATACCTGTGTAGTGACTAATTGTATCACTGAGGCTCTGCTAATCAGAACCTCAGTGCTTATACTCTCTCTGCCTTTAAATTTGACACTATAGGCTAGTGAACACGTTTTACCAATTTCAATTGGCACACTGGAACACCCTTATAATTCCATAGTATATGGTACCTAGGTACCCAGGGTATTGGGGTTCCAGGAGATCCCTATGGGCTACAGCATTTCTTTTGCCACCCATAGGGAGCTCAGACAAATCTTTACACAGGTCTGCCACTGCAGCCTGAGTGAAATAACACACACGTTATTTCACAGCCATTTTCACTGCACTTAAATAACTTATAAGTCACCTATATGTCTAACCTTCACTTGCTGAAGGTTAGGGGCAAAGTTACTAGGTGTGAGGGCACCCTTGCACTAGCAAAGGTGCCCCCACATCATTCAGGGCCAATTCCCTGGACTTTGTGAGTACGGGGACGCCATTATACACGTGCACTACAAATAGGTCAATACCTATATGATGCTTCATAATGGTAACTCCGAATATGGCCATGTAACATGTCTAAGATCATGGAATTGTCCCCCCATGCAAAATCTGGTATTCCATGCATCCCCGGGGCTCCACTATGGACCCTGGGTACTGCCAAACCAGCTCTCTGGGATTTTCTCTGCAGCTATTGCTACTGCCACCGCACAGAAAGGGTTCTGCTCTCCTGCGGTCTGGGCAGCCTGGTCCCAGGAAGGCAGAACAAAGAATTTCCTCTGAGAGAGGGTGTTACACCCTCTCCCTTTGGAAATAGGTGTTAAAGGCTGGGGAGGGGGTAGCCTCTCCCAGCCTCTGGAAATGCTTTGAAGGGCACAAATGGTGCCCTCCTTGCATAAGCCAGTCTACCCCCAGTCCCTGCTCTGGCACTAAACTGGACAAAGGAAAGAGGAGGGATCACTCCCCTGGGGTGGTGCCCAGAGCTCCTCCAGTGTGTCCCAGACCTCTGTCATCCTGTTTCCAGAAGTATGAGGGCACTCTGGAGGCCTCAGAGAGGCCAGCACCGGCAGGTGACGTCAGAGACCCCTCCTGATCGGTGCTTGCCTGACTAGGTGCCCAATCCTCCTCTGAGGACTATTTAGGGTCTCTCCAGCAGGGTTTCTCCAGTAGGCTTTTCCTCATATAACGACTTGCAAGAATTCACAAGAGCTCCTCTGCACCTCTCTCTTTGATTTCTGCCAAGGATCGACTGCTGACTCCTCCAGGATGCCTGCAAAACTGCAACAAAGTAGCAAGAAAACTACCAGCTACATTGTAGCGCCTAATCTTGCCGGCTTTCTCGACTGTTTCCTGGTGGTGCATGCTTTGGGGGCTGCCTACCTTCATCCTGCACTGGAAGCTTTGAAGAAATCTCCTGTGGGTCGGCGGAATCTTCCCCCTGCTTCAGCAGGCATCAAACTTCAGCATCAACGGTACTCTGGGACCCGTCTTAACCTGACGAGCGTGGCCCCTGGAACAAAGGTGGTAGACCCAAGTCACCCAGACTGTCCAGTAGCCCAACTGTCCAAATTTGGAGGAGGTAAGTCCTTGCGTCCGCTCTACAGACAGTAATCCTGTGCACCATGGGATCTGCAGCTACAAGGGCTTCTGTGCGCATTTCCAAGAAATCCGGTATGCACAGCCGACCTCAGGTCCCCAGCGTGAGTTGATCTCCGGTGTTGTGGGACCTCCTTTTGCAGTGTTGAGACAACTGCCATGTTCAGACTTCTTGAACCCATGTTCAAGGACTTCTGAGGGTGCTTCCTGCTGGTGTGTGGGCTCTCTACATTGCAGAGGGCCCCCTCTGTCTCCTCACCCAAGTGGCAACATCCTGGTCCTTCCTGGGCCCGGGCATCACCCTTTGTCTCTAACCGTGACTCTTGCAGCTAGCAAGGCTTGTTTGTGTTATTTTGCCAAGGAAACAACTCTGCATCCTCCAGCACACCGTCGGACATCTTCTGCACAAAGGAGAAGTTCCTAGCACCTTTTGTTGTTGCAGAATCTTCAGCTTCTTCTATCCAGAGGCAGCCATTTTGCACCTTCATCAGGGTTTTAGTGGGTCCTGCCCCCCCGGACACTTTCGTGACTCCTGGACTTGGTCCCCTTCCTTTGCAGGTCCTCAGGTCCAGGAACCCGTCTTCAGTTTGTTGCAGTCTGTTGTGGTCTTTGCAAAATCCCTTATCACGACTTTAGTGTGTTTCTGGGAAAATAGTAGTACTTTACTCCTACTTTCCAGGGTCTTGCAGTGGGGTATCTTGGACACCCTAAGTGTTTTCTTACACTCACAGTGACCCTCTACACACAACACTAGCCTAGGGGGTCCATTCGTGGCTTGCTTTCCACTTTCTTAGTATATGGTTTGTGTTGCCCGTAGGCCTATTGCATCCTATTGTATTCTACAGTGTTTGCACTACTTTCTGACTGTTTTACTTACCTGATTTTGGTTTGTGTGTATATTTTGTCTAGTTTTCTTACCTCCTAAGGGAGTATACCCTCTGAGATATTTTTGGCACATTGTCACTAAAATAGCGTACCTTTATTTTTAGTAACTCTGAGTATTGTCTTTCTTATGATAATATGCCTATATGATATAAGTGGTATCGTAGGAGATTTGCATGTCTCCTACTTCAGCCTTGGCTGCTCTGCTATAGCTACCTCTATCAGCCTAAGCTTCTAGAACACTACTAATCTACTAATAATGGATAACTGGACCTAGCACAAGGTGTAAGTACCATTGGTACCCACTATAAGCCAGGCCAGCCTCCTACAATGAATGTCAGCACAAGCATGTGCAAAACCTTCAGGCATTTCCAGGAACCCCAGGGGACCACAAAGTGTACACAAAAGGCCATTGTGCACTAGCACTATTTATGCCAAACAGCACTTAGTACGAATACTGTCACACTTAACATGACATTTTCAAATAGGGTAGCATGTGAAGGGGTCATGATAAGCAAATTTTACATAATTTGTGGTGCACATGCTTCTTACTCATTCTGATGCTGCAATGCTAAGCCACCACGCATGCCTTTACGGGACCTCTGAAATACTGAGGACAGCAAGGTCGCGTACATCACACCATTACTATACTCTGCATGAAAGTGGTGTTGGTTGTGAGTAGAAGTGGGTGTTCACATGCAATGCCCATGTAATTTGACACTGTGACAGCTAATGTGACTCACGTGGACCAGACTCAGCCTCAAACTTGTCACACATCCCCAGTAGAGCCTGAACAAGGATATATCAACTGATGTGACCTTGGCTCATCTGTTTCCATGTGTCTTGCATTATGTTGCTCACATTGGCCATGTAGGACTGTTCCATTAATGGTCTATGTGAATGAAAGTGTTGAGAGAACTGTAATGCAAAGTAACAGCAGATAGGGTGGAGATGTGGGCCTTTTATACTGCCCTATGTTGGCATTTCCATGTTTACATGAGTCATCCTGATTATCCATCTAGAAATAATGCACCAACACATTTTCTGTAATAAAGCCATTACACTTGTGAGACTCTTGGGGTGTGTTTCTTTACTCGAAAGCTATGGGTCAAGGATGATCAACACGGCTAGACTTTACACGGCCTCATAGATATTCTTGAGAGGCTTGTGCCACCAGATAGACTAAGAGTGAGGTGACACCAGCGTCACTGGCCTGTGGTACTTAGGGTCATATCTAGGAGGCCTTGGGGTTTCAGTGTGCCCACTCAGTGAGAGACTGCTCTAGAGTGTAATTGTCATGAAGGTGACAAACTGGATTCCTACATTTGCTATGCAGGTGCGGTGGCATTAATGACCCATGTTGATATGAACATACCAACGGTTACCAGAGAGCCTTCAGAAAAACACACCATAACATGCTGCACCACACAAGCATCAGCTTCATGGCCTTGTATTTTGAAGCATATGTGTTGCACATTCACATTTCAACAGCTCCTTCTCTTTATGCATAGGCTTACTCTCAAATTTGTGGATCACAAAGTCAGTTTGTCTAGAGGCATCTAATCAGGAGTTTTACAATCAATATATATATGTATAATATATGTTTACCACTGACACCCATCACAAAAGGTATCTATAATGTGTGATTACTTGAAGTTGGGTGACGGGTATGCATTCAGACATGATGCTCACCTGCCAATTTACAGCCACGTCAAAACAGAATATCTTGAGTGGATGAACCATGATGTTTTTTGTGATCTGTAATGGACAATTGTTTTATAGTCAGAATGTTGTGTCTTCACATTTGCACTATACTCATGACAGTGAGGCCATTTTTGTATCTAAGTGCAGCACACAAACATGATAGTCCATATCACTGCCGTTTCCTTGGCCTCATGGCCTAGTGGGGCAAATGTGGAAGCATTGTAACTGGGTAGACACTCTTCCACTGGCAAAGTTTAGTATTTAGGTTAGTATTTAGCATTTGTATGTGTGATATGAGATCTTCTAAAGGACATGATGTGTAGTAGCAGATTTGCATGCTGCATAGGTAGACTGTAGGGGTCGGACTGTACTTCCTTGCACATACTACGTGGATCACTTCACAGTCATCATACTATGAGTGAACTCTGCTATCCTCCACAAGTATGAGGCCATACAAATACATATTTTGGTAAAGTTTGTGTTTAGATTGTGTGTTTGAAAATGCCAGTTTTAGAAAATATTCATTTTCTTGCTTAAAACATTCTGTGACTGCCTGTTTGTGGATTCCCTGTCTGAGTCAGTTTGACAGCTGGGCTGTTTGCACCTCTCCTCTAGACAGTGACACAAAGGGAGCTCGGGTGTAGCCTGTATACACTGATGAGCCGCCTGTATTGGAGCGGAAGGGAGGCATGGTCACTTACACCTAAAAGGGCTGTGCCTGCCCTCACACAATGCAGTCTCCAACCCCCAGGTATCTGTCTGGGGCCTGGCCGGGGCAAGGCAGGATGTTACAAACAAGAGAGACATTCCTTTGAAGTTTGCCTACTTCAAAGGCAGAAAGGGGTACAAGTATTGTACCCAAAACAGCTAAAAATTGGATCACTTCTGGAATCAAGAGGAACCCCTGCCAAGGAGAAGAGCTGAAGAGAAGTGCTGCCCCTGCCTGTGACTCTGCTTTGTTGGGATATCCTGCACTTGCTGCTTCTGCCTGTGAAAGGGGACAAAGACTGGACTGTTGTAGGAAGTTGGCTCTGTATATACTATTTCAAAGTAAGAAATAGTGTGCACAGAGTCCAAGGGTTCCCATTAGAGGTAAGATAGTGGCAAAAAGAGATAATTCTAACGCTCTATTTTATGGTAGTGTGGTCGAGCAGTAGGCTTATCAGAGGGTAGTGTTAAGCATTTGTTGTACACACACAGGCAGTAAATGAGGAACACATACTCAAAGACTTACTCCAGGCCAATAGGTTTTTATATAGAAAAATATATTTTCTTAGTTTATTTTAAGACCCACAGGTTAAAGATTTACAAATAATACTTCAAATGAAAGGTCATTGCACTCCGGTATTCTAGGAACTTTGAATAATCTCAATAACATGTACAGTTTTGACAAAAATGGCAATAAGCTATTTTAAAAGTGGACACTGCAAAAATCAACAGTTCCTGGGGGAGGTAAGTATTTGTTAAGTTCACAGGCAAGTATAACACTTACAGGGTTCAAAGTTGGGTCCAAGGTAAACCACCGTAGGGGGTTCAAGGAAACCCCAAAGTTACCACACCAGCAGCTCAGGGCCGGTCAGGTGCAGAGGTCAAAGAGGTGCCCAAAACACATAGGCTTCAATGGAAATAGGGGTGCCCCGGTTCCAGTCTGCCAGCAGGTAAGTACCCGCGTCTTCGGTGGGCAGACCAGGGGGGTTTTGTAGGGCGCCGGGGGGGACACAAGCAGGCACAGAAAGTACACCCTCAGTGGCACAGGGGCGGCCACGTGCAGAGTAAAAACAGGCGTTGGGTTTCAGATAGGAATCAATGGGGAGACCCGGGGGTCTCTTCAACGATGCAGCAGGCACAGGGGGTGCTCCTCGGGGTAGGCATCACATGGGCTAGGCAGAGGGTTGCCTGGGGGCCCCTCCTGCACTTGAGTTCGGTTCCTTCAGGTCCTGGGGGCTGCGGGTGCAGTGCTGGTTCCATATGTCAGGTTCCTTGTTACAGGCAGTCGCGGTCAGTGGGAGCCTCTGGATTTCCTCTGCAGGCATCCCTGCAGGGGCTTAGGAGGGTCAACTCTAGAGACTCATGGGCTCGCAGTCGCCGGGGAGTCCTCCCTGTAGTGTTAGTTTTCCACAGATTGAGCCGGGGGGTCGGGTGCAGAGTGGAAAGTCTCACGTTCAGGTGCGAAACGTGGGGTCTTAAAAGTTGCTTCTTTGTTGCAGAAAGTTGCAGTTTCTTGAACAGGGCCGCTGTTCTCGGGAGCTTCTTGGTCCTTTAGATGCAGGGTAGTTCTCTGAGGCTTTAGAGGTCGCTGGACCCTCTTGGATGCGTCGCTGTTGCAGTTTTCTTCAAAGTAGGGCGACAGGCCGGTGGGGCTGGGGCAAAAGCAGTTGTTGTCTCCATCTTCACTGCAGGGCTTCAGGTCAGCAGTCCTTCTTCTTCTTTAGGTTGCAGGAATCTATCTTCCTTGGTTCTGGGAGCCCCTAAATACTGAATTTAGGGGTGTGTTTAGGTCTGGTAGGGCAGTAGCCAATGGCTACTGTCCTTGAGGGTGGCTACATCCTCTTTGTGCCTCCTCCCTGTGGGGAGGTGTTGGAAAATAGGTTATTGGTAAGGGCAGGTAGGTACCTACACTTAGCAATAGGCCACTAACCTCCACTAAGGTCCAGTTAGGTCTCAGTAAATTAATCCCAGCTCAACCCTTGGTAGCTTGGCAACGAGCGTCAAGGCTTAATTAGGAGACAGAGTGTAAAGCATTCAAATATCACAAAACAGTATTTAAATAAAACACAGGAAACAGTTTAAAAATCCAAAACCAATTTATAAAACTAGATTATATTTTTATCTTTAAAATGACGAATATAATTGGATAAGGGGAACCAGAGATATGAATTTTTAAAGAATTATTATTTTTTAGCGCCTAGAAACAAAAAGCGCCAATCGGGTCATCTGGTTGCACCTCGACTGGGGCAAAGTCAAAGTTTAAGGCCGACCGCGATGGAGCTCTGCTCGGCTACAGGCCGCGGGAGGCCTCGGTTAAAAGTTTACCTTCACACTTAGGCCCTCATTCTGACCTTGGCGGTCTTTTTGCAAGACCGCTGAGTTACCGCCGCGGTGAAGACCGCCGACCGCGGCGGTGTGCCGCTGTGCGCATTCTGACCGCTGGGAGCGTTCCGCCGGAAAACCGCCAGCAGCCACACTGGCGGTCGGCGGGAAAGTGGAGACTGGTCAACCTCCACCGCCACGCCAGCAGAACACCGCCCACAGAATTACGACCCACATTTCTGTGTGGCGGTCTTCTGTTGGCGGTCTTCTGTTGGCGGTCACGTCCCTATGGCTCCCGTCGCCTCCCGGAGGACCAACGCACAAGGTAAGTTGATCGTCCGTGAGGGGAGGGGGTGGGGGGGTGTTGTGTGATGTGGGCGTGCATGGGGGTGTGCGTGTGAGTGTGTAGAGGGGGTGTGTGAGTGCGTGTATGCGGGCGGGGGGTGCTGCTGTGTCTATGGGTAATGTGTGCTGTTTGGCAGGTGCGCATGTCGGCATGTATGTGTGCGGGTATGTGTCCCCGTTGTGTATGTGTGTGTAGGGGGTGTGTATATGTGCATGTTGGGGGTGTGTGCATGTCGGGGTACATGTATGTGCATGTCGGGGTGGGGGTGGGGAGGGGGTTCGTACCACCTTTGGGGGGTGGCAGGGGGGTGGAGGGTGTGGGGGGAGGACTCGGGTGGGTAGTGGGGGGTGGGGGAGACCCCTATCAGTGCCAGGGAAGGAATTCCCTGGCCCCGATAGTGCTTACCGCCATGGTTCGCACGGCGGTTCCCGCCCGCAAGAAACCGCGGCGGTAGGCAGGGTCATAATACCCTTGGCGGTCTTGGGACGACCGCCGGGCCGGAGTGCGCAAACTCCAGCCCCGCGGTCATGACCGCCGCGGCGGTCGGAGTGGAGAAGTAGCGGTCGGTCGCGGCGGGGACCGCCGCGGTCAGAATGCCATTTTTAATACCGCCGGTCTGTTCGCGGTCCGACCGCCGTCTCTCCGCCGACCGCCAGGGTCAGAATGAGGGCCTTAGTTTTTTTTTCGAAGATTTTCTTCAGCGGGACGAACATGCCAGTCCAATGCGACCTCCTGGAGCCCTTCTACGGATACGTAATGCTGGAATCCTCGGTGGAGATTTTTACCTTCGGACTTAATCATTTTTTCGAGGTGAAAATTCTTCGACCGGGGTAAACCTGGATCTTGATCCGACGTCCATGGAGCCCTCCTCGGATACGCTGGCTGGGAGGTCCCGGTCAACTTTTTACCTTCGGACTTAGGGCCTCATTCCGACCCTGGCAGTGCAAGACCGCCAGGGCCGGGGGCAACGGAAGCACCACCAACAGGCTGGCGGTGCTTCATTGCCCATTCTGACCGCGGCGTTAAAGCCGCGGTCAGAAAAGGGAATCCAGCAGTTTTCCACCGGATTTCCCCTGCTTGGGCAGAACCTCCATGGCGGCGCTGCAAGCAACGCCGCCATGGAGATTCCGACCCCCTTCCCGCCATCCAAAACCGCCAGGAACAGGATGCCGGGAAAGGGTGTCGTGGGCCCCTGGGGGCCCCTGCACTGCCCATGCCACTGGCATGGGCAGTGCAGGGGCCCCCTAACAAGGCCCCAGGGAGATTTTCACTGTCTGCATTGCAGACAGTGAAAATCGCGACAGGTGCAACTGCACCCGTCGCACCCCTGCAACACCGCCGGCTCCATTCGGAGTCGGCCTCTGTGTTGCAGGGCCTTTCCCGCTGGGCCGGCGGGCGCTCCCTTGGCGGGCGCCCGACGGCCCAGCGGGAAAGTCAGAATGGCCTCCGCGGTCTTCTGACCGCGGAGCGGCCATTTGGCGGTTGCCGCCAGGTGGGCGGCGTCCGCCGCCCGCCAGGGTCAGAATGACCCTCTTTTTCTGAGATTTTCTTCACTGGGACGAACCAGCTAATTAGGCCGGGTCGCAGTTGAGGCAAGCCGGCTAGAGTTGCTGTGGCGGGTCGGTCCCTCTATGGAGCTTTCTTACAAAAGTTGTCCAAACTTCTCCAAACTTCTGGGGCTTCTCCCAGATGTCCATTTAAGGTTCTTTTGGGGTCCACAGCTCACCCCAAGGGTCCAGAAGTTCTGAGATGGTCCTTGGGGGGTGCGGACTACAACTCCCAGAATGCACCTGGTGCAAACTCCTTTTTGGCCACTGGACAGTGGTCAGCTGGTCGCTTTCTTCAGGAGTTGGTGCAGGGGACTCTGGATAGCAATTTTTCTCCTGTAGCAAACAGGGAGTCCCTCCTTGAACCAGTTGAAGCCAGGCAAAGTCCTTCTAGTGGTGAAGCCCAAGTGTGCACTGGTGCAGTCCTTCTGAGTGCAGGTTCCAGGTGCAGGCCAGGGGTCCAGCAGGGCAGTCCTTCTTCTCCTTTGGTTCTTCCTTGTTGGAATCTGATGGGGATCTGAGGTGTGGGTGCAGGTCTGCCAGTTTTATCGTTGCTCCTGGGTGAAAAGCAGGGGGGTCCTGGTTCTCCAATCAGGTGCAGGGTCCTTCCCCCTGTGATGACCACTTCCTGGGAAGTGTGGCAAAAATCAATCCCAGGAGGCAACATTCTCTAAAAATCCATCATGGCTGAATCTGATTTTTGGAGGTGACATCTGGCTGAGCCCACCCACTGGTGTGGCTAAAAATCATAAACACACCCCTCTCCTGCCCTCTCCTAATCCAATCAAGGGAGCACCTAGTTGTCTGGGGTTGCAGGATGTGGGGGTGTTGCTGGTTGCTCCAAATGTCCTTCTCTGCCTTTGAAGACCAGTTTGGCAGCCCTCCCCCTTCCTGCCTCACCATCTACTGAGGGGAGATTCCCTCCCACAGGCACATTCCTTTGTGTGAAGCCAGGCCACTTCACACCTCATCAAGGCAGCTTGGCCAAGCTACTAGAGGCTGGCCAATCAGAGCACAGCAGCAAAAACAATGCAGGGCTGAAATTGGCAACTTTTCAGGTAAAGTTTAAAACTCTTTACCTGAACAAGTTATATTAAATCCAACAACTGGAAGTTGTGGGATTTATTACAGCAATTAATTTGATACCAAAGTCTTGGTATGCATCATTTAAGGAGACTTTAAAAATTAAAATAAAGTCTCCCCGTTCTAGCCTTTGAAGGCCATTTACTACAATGAGGGAAAAACGAATTTGGCTATTTTTACCTCACCAGGGCTTATAAAACTATTTGTATAAAGTCCCTGCTTATAGTTACATGGCACCCAGCCCTAGGGGCACATAGGGCACATCTTAGGGGTAACTTATATGTAAAAATAAGGTAGTTTGAGACTTTGGAACTACTTTTAATTCCAAAGTCAAATTTGCATATAACTTTAGTTTAAAAGCAGCCAGTAAGGCAGGCCTGCCTTTAAAATGACACTGGGCACCTCAGCAGTGCACCTATGGGTGCACTACCTATGCTGTGGTCCCTAAACCTACATGCCCTACCATATACTAGGGACTGATAGGTAGGTTAACTTAGCCAATTATAATTAGCCTAATTTGCATATCCATTTTACACAGAGCACTGGCCCTGGGACTGGTAAGCAGTACCCAGGGCACAGCCAAGAGTCAGTAACCACCAGTACCTGTCCAAAAAGTGTGGGGGTGACCAGGGCTCAAAGGAGGACTTTCCTACAGGAGGGAGGCACATCTCTAATCCTATTGGGGGAATCCTCCTTCTACAAGATGGAGGATTTCTAAAAGTAAGAGTCACCTCAGCTCAGGACACCTTAGGGGCTGTCCTGACTGGGGGGTGACTCCTTCTGGTTTTCCTCATTATCTCCTCCAGCCTTGCCACCAAAAGTGGGGCCAGTGGCCAGAGGGGCAGGCATCTCCACTACCTGGCTCACCGCCAGGTGTTACAGTTCCTGCAGGGGGAGGTGAGAAGCACCTCCACCCAGTACAGGCTTTGTTCCTGGCCACAGAGTGACAAAGGCAGTCTCCGCAGGTGGCCAGTAACATGTCTTGTGTGTGGCAGGCTGGCAAAAACTAGTCAGCCCACACTGGAAGTCGGATATGTTTTCATGGGGCATCTCTAAGATGCCCTCTGGGTGTATTTTACAATAAAGTGCACACTGGCATCAGTGTGTATTTATTGTGCTGAGAAGTTTGATACCAAACTTCTCAGTTTTCAGTGTAGCCATTATGGTGCTGTGGAGTTCGTGTTTGAAAGACTCCCAGACCATGTACTCTTATGGCTACCGTGCACTTACAATGTCTAAGGTTTTGCTTAGACACTGTAGGGGCATGGTGCTCATGCACATATGCCCTCACCTGTGGTATAGTGCACCCTGCCTTAGGGCTGTAAGGCCTGCTAGACGGGTGACTTACCTATGCCACAGTCAGTGTGAGGTTGGCATGGCACTCTGAGGGGAGTGCCGTGTCGACTTAGTGATTTTCTCCCCACCAGAACACACAAGCTGGCAAGCAGTGTGCATGTGCTGAGTGAGGGGTCCCCAGGGTGGCATAAAACATGCTGCAGCCCTTAGAGACCTTCCCTGGCATCAGGGCCCTTGGTACCAGGGATACCAGTTGCAAGGGACTTACCAGAGTGCCAGGGTTGTGCCAATTGTGGAGACAAAGGTACAGTTTAGGGAAAGAGCACTGGTGCTGGGGCCTGGTTAGCAGGGTTCCAGCACACTTTCAAATCATAACTTGGCATCAGCAAAGGCAAAAAGTCAGGGGGTAACCATGCCAAGGAGGCATTTCCTTACACAACCCCCCCAAACGAAAGAGGATGAGACTAACCTTTCCCAAGAGAGTCTTCATTTTCTAAGTGGAAGAACCTGGAAAGGCCATCAGCATTGGCATGGGCAGTCCCCGGTCTGTGTTCCACTATAAAATCCATTCCCTGTAGGGATATGGACCACCTCAACAGTTTAGGATTTTCACCTTTCATTTGCATTAGCCATCTGAGAGGTCTGTGGTCAGTGCGAACTACAAAGTGAGTACCAAAGAGGTATGGTCTCAGCTTCTTCAGGGACCAGACCACAGCAAAGGCCTCCTTCTCAATGGCACTCCAACGCTGCTCCCTGGGAAGTAACCTCTTGCTAATGAAAGCAACAGGCTGGTCAAGGCCATCATCATTTGTCAGAACTGCCCCATCCCATGTTCAGAAGCATCAGTCTGCACAATGAACTGCTTGGAGTAATCTGGAGCTTTGAGAACTGGTGCTGTGCACATAGCTTGTTTCAGGGTGTCAAAGGCATGTTGGCATTCTACAGTCCAGTTTACCTTCTTGGGCATTTTCTTAGAGGTAAGTTCTGTGAGGGGTGTCACTATGGATCCCTTCACAAACCTCCTATAGTTACCAGTTAAGCCAAGGAATGCCCTGACTTGAGTCTGGGTTTTTGGAGCTCCCCAGTCCAGAATAGTCTGGATCTTGGGTTGGAGTGGCTGAACTTGGCCTCCACCTACAAGGTGTCCCAAGTAAACCACAGTACCCTGCCCTATCTGACATTTAGATGCCTTGATAGAGAGGCCTGATGCTTGCAGGGCCTGCAAAACCTTCTTCAGGTGGACCAGGTGATCCTGCCAGCTGGAGCTAAAGACAGCAATATCATCAAGATAAGCTGCACTAAAGGACTCCAAGCCAGCAAGGACTTGATTCACCAACCTTTGGAAAGTGGCAGGGGCATTCTTTAAGCCAAAGGGCATCACAGTAAACTGATAGTGCCCATCAGGTGTAGACAATGCTGTCTTTTCTTTTGCTCCTGGTGCCATTTTTATTTGCCAGTACCCTGCTGTCAAGTCAAAGGTACTCAAGTATTTGGCAGCACCCAATTTATCAATTAACTCATCTGCCCATGGAATGGGATGGGCATTTGTCTTGGTGATAGCATTAAGTCCTCTGTAGTCCACACAAAAACTCAACTCTCTCTTGCCATCTTTTGTGTGAGGTTTGGGGACTAAGACCACTGGGCGAGCCCAGGGACTGTCAGAGTGCTCAATGACTCCCAATTACAGCATCTTGTGGACTTCTACTTTGATGCTTTCCTTAACTTGGTCAGACTGTCTAAAAATTTTGTTTTTGACAGGCATGCTGTCCCCTGTGTCCACATCATGGGTACACAGGTGTGTCTGCACAGGGTTTAGGGAAAAGAGCTCAACAAACTGTTGTAGGACTTTCCTACAGTCAGCTTGGTGTTGGCCAGAGAGGGTGTCTGAGGAGATCACTCCATCTACTGAGCCATCTTTAGGGTCAGTGGAGAGGAGATCAGGGAAAGGTTCACTCTCAGCTTCCTGGTCCTCATCTGTAACCATTAACATGTTTACATCTGCCCTGTCATGAAAGATTTTGAGGCGGTTCACATGGATCACCCTTTTGGGGGTCCTACTAGTGCCTAGGTCTACCAGGTAGGTGACCTGACTCTTTCTCTCTAGTACTGGGTAAGGGCCACTCCATCTGTCCTGAAGTGCCCTGGGAGCCACAGGCTCCAGAACCCAGAACTTCTGCCCTGGCTGAAATTTAACCATAGCAGCCTTTTGGTCATACCACATCTTCTGGAGTTGTTGGCTGGCCTCAAGGTTTTTACTTGCCTTTTCCATGTACTCTGCCATCCTGGAACATAGGCCTAGTACATAGTCCACTATATATTGCTTAGGCTCATGAAGAGGTCTCTCCCAGCCTTCTTTCACAAGAGCTAGTGGTCCCCTTACAGGATGGCCAAACAGAAGTTCAAAGGGGGAAAACCCTACTCCCTTCTGAGGCACCTCTCTGTAGGCGAAAAGCAGACATGGCAAGAGGACATCCCATCTCCTTTTGAGCTTTTCAGGGAGCCCCATGATCATGCCCTTCAATGTTTTGTTAAACCTTTCAACCAGACTATTGGTTTGTGGATGGTATGGTGTGGTGAACTTGTAAGTCACCCCACACTCATTCCACATGTGTTTAAGGTATGCTGACATGAAGTTGGTACCTCTGTCAGAAACCACCTCCTTACGAAATCCCACTCTGGTAAAGATACCAATGAGTGCTTTGGCTACTGCAGGGGCAGTAGTGGACCTAAGGGGAATTGCTTCAGGGTACCTAGTAGCATGATCCACTACTACTAGGATATACTGATTCCCTGAGGCTGTGGGAGGTTCAAGTGGACCCACTATGTCTACTCCCACTCTTTCAAAGGGGACCCCCACCACTGAAAGTGGAGTGAGGGGGGCCTTTGGATGGCCACCTGTCTTACCACTGGCTTGACAGGTGGCACAGGAGGCACAAAACTCCTTGACTTTCTGGGACATGTTGGGCTAATAGAAATGGTTGACTAACCTCTCCCATGTCTTGGTTTGTCCCAAATGCCCACCAAGTGGAATGTCATGGGCTGAGGTCAGAATGAACTCCCTAAACTCCTGAGGCACTACCACTCTCCTAGTGGCACCAGGTTTGGGATCTCTTGCCTCAGAGTAAAGGAGTCCATCTTCCCAATAGACCCTGTGTGTTCCACTGACTTTTCCTTTTGTTTCCTCAACAGCTTGCTGCCTAAGGCCTTCAAGAGAGGGACAGGTTTCTTGCCCCTTACACAGCTGTTCCCTTGTGGGTCCCCCTGGGCCTAAGAGTTCAACCTGATAAGGTTCCAGCTCCATAGGCTCAGTTCCCTCAGAGGGTAGAAAATCTTCCTGGGAAGAGAGGTTCTTTTTCTTTTGCTGTGTTGAAGCTGGTTCCCCAGGCCATTATTCCAGACTCCAACACCTCTTTTTCACCCTGAGCCTTGCACTGTGCCCTTGTCTTGACACACGCCAGTTCAGGGATACCCAGCATGGCTGCATGGGTTTTGAGTTCTACCTCAGCCCATGCTGTGGACTCCAGGTCATTTCCAAGAAAAGAGTCTACTGGGATAGCAGAGGAGACTACCACCTGTTTTAGGCCAGAGACCCCTCCCCATTCTAAAGTTACCATAGCCATGGGATGTAGTTTAGTCTGATTGTCAGCGTTGGTGACTGGATACGTTTGTCCAGTCAGGTATTGTCCTGGGGAAACCAGTTTGTCTGTCCCCATTGTGACACTGGCACCTGTATCCCTCAGGGCTTCTACACTAGTCCCATTAATTAAGAGTTGCTGCCTGTATTTTTGCATATTAGGGGGCCAGGCAGGTAGTGTGGCTAAGTCCACCCCACCCTCAGAAACTAATGTAGGTTCAGTGTGAACCCTGATTTGTTCTGGGAACACTGTTGATCCCACTTGGAGACTGGCTATTCCAGTGCTAACTGGAGTAGTAGTAGAAGTGGAACCTTTCTTTGGACAAGCCTGATCTCCATTTTGGTGTCCCTGCTGATTACAGCTACGACACCAGGCCTTTTTGGGATCGAAGTTTTTACCCTTGTACCCAAATGTGGATTGTGAAGAGGCTTCGGACCCTCTCTCCTGAGCAGGTTTTGGGGGCCCTGTAGAAGACTCTTTACTTTTTCCCTTGGATGTCTCAATACTCTTCCCCTGGGGAGTCTTTGTGACCCCTTTCTTTTGGTCACCCTAGTCTTGACCCAATGGTCTGCCTTCTTTCATAATTCATGGGGAGAAATTGGACCTAGGTCTACCAGATACCGATGCAGTTTATCATTGAAACAATTACTTAAAAGGTGTTCTTTCATAAACAGATTGTGCAGCCCATCATAATCATTTACACCACTGCCATTAATCCAACCAGCCAGTGTTTTGACTGAGAAGTCAACAAAATCAACCCAGGTCTGGCTGAAGGTTTTTTAGCCCCCCTGAACCTAATCCTGTACTCCTTAGTTGAGAATCCAAAGCCCTCAATCAGGGTAGCCTTCATGAGGTCATAGGATTCTGCATCTTTTGCAGAGAGTGTGAGGAGTCTATCCCCACACTTTCCAGTGAAGATTTCCCAAAGGAGAGCACCCCAGTGAGATTTGTTTACTTTTCTGGTTTCACAAGCCGTCTCAAAAGCTGTGAACCATTTGGTGATATCATCACCATCTTCATATGTTGTTACAATCCATTTGGGGATTTTTATCATGTCAGTATTCTCTCTGACCCTATTTAAGTTGCTGCCACCATTGATGGGAGCTAAACCCATCTCTTGGCTTTCCCTTTCTATGGCTAAGAGCTGTCTCTCCAAAGCCAATCTTTTGGCCATCCTGGCTAACAGGAGGTTATCTTCATTGAGGCTGCCCTCAATGCTTCCAGAGCTGTTGGACTCCCCTGTGGGAGAAGCAGCATCTCTGACTATCACTTGTGGAGTCAGGGTTGGAGGAACCCTGGTCTCCTAACTAGGAGTGGGGGTGGGAAATTATCCTCCACATCACTAGCTTCCCCCTCTGTAAGATTGTCTTCAGAGGGGTTGTCTCTAGCAAACTCTGCCAAGAGCTCCTGGAGCTGTACTTTGGTAGGGTTTGATCCAGTTTTTATCTTTTTGATTTTGCAGAGAGTCCTTAACTCTGACATCCTAAGATGCAGGTAAGGGGTGAGGTTGAGCTCTACCACCATCTCTTCTGCAGTAGACATTATTTCTCTGGAAGTTGGGATACTTTTTAAGAATCTAAAAATATCTCTAGAACTTGATCCAAACTTTTACAAAACTTTTACACTCTAAAAGAAATGCTAACAGGGACTAACACAAGGCCCTAGCAGGACTTTTAAAATTTTAGAAAAATAGCTAAAATTTCAAAAATCAGTTTCTAATGACAATTTTTGGAATTTAGTCGTGTGATCAGGTATTGGCTGAGTAGTCCAGCAAATGCAAAGTCTTGTACCCCACCGCTGATCCACCAATGTAGGAAGTTGGCTCTGTATATACTATTTCAAAGTAAGAAATTGTGTGCACAGAGTCCAAGGGTTCCCCTTAGAGGTAAGATAGTGGCAAAAAGAGATCATTCTAATGCTCTATTTTGTGGTAGTGTGGTCGAGCAGTAGGCTTATCAGAGGGTAGTGTTAAGCATTTGTTGTACACACACAGGCAATAAATGAGGAACACATACTCAAAGACTTACTCCAGGCCAATAGGTTTTTATATAGAAAAATATATTTTCTTAGTTTATTTTAGGAACCACAGGTTCAAGATTTACAAATAATACTTCAAATGAAAGGTATTTCACTCAGGTATTCTAAGAACTTTGAAAAATCACAATAAAATGTACAGTTTTGACAAAAATGTCAATAAGCTATTTTAAAAGTGGACACAGTGCAAAAATCAACAGTTCCTGGGGGAGGTAAGTATTTGTTAAGTTCACAGGTAAGTAAAACACTTACAGAGCTCAAAGTTGGGTCCATGTTAGCCCACCATTGGGGGTTCAAGGCAACCCCAAAGTTACCACACCAGCAGCTCAGGGCCAGTCGAGTACAGAGGTCAAAGAGGTGCCCAAAACACATAGGCTTCAATGGAAATAGGGGTTCCCCGGTTCCAGTCTGCCAGCAGGTAAGTACCCGCGTCTTCGGTGGGCAGACCAGGGTCGTTTTGTAGGGCACCAGGGGGAGACACAAGCAGGCACAGAAAGTACACCCTCAGCGGCACAGGGGTGGCTGGGTGCAGAGTGCAAACAGGCGTTGGGTTTCTGATAGGAATCCATGGGGAGACCCGGGGGTCTCTTCAATGATGCAGGCAGGCACAGGGGGGGCTCCTTGGGGTAGCCACCACATGGGCTAGGCAGAGGATCGCCTGGGGCCCGCTCCTGCACTGGAGTTCGGTTTCTTCAGGTCCTGGGGGCTGCGGGAGCAGTGCTGGTTCCAGGCATCGGGTTCCTTGTTACAGGCAGTTGCGGTCAGGGGGAGCCTCTGGATTTCCTCTGCAGGAGGCGTCGCTGTGGGGGATCAGGGGGGTCAACTCTGGCTACTCACGGGCTCGCAGTCACTGGGGAGTCCTCCCTGTAGTGTTAGTTTTCCGCAGGTCGAGCCGGGGCATCAGATGCAGAGTGAAAAGTCTCAAGCTTCCGGCGGGAAACGTGGGGTCTTAAAAGTTGCATCTTTATTGCAGAAAGTTGCAGTTTCTTGAACAGGGCCGCTGTTATTGGGAGCTTCTTGGTCCTTTAGATGCAGGGTAGTCCTCTGAGTCTTTAGAGGTCGCTGGACCCTGTTGGATGCGTCGCTGTTGCAGTTTTCTTTGAAGTAGGGAGACAGGCCGGTGGGGCTGGGGCCAAAGCAGTTGTTGTCTCCGTCTTCACTGCAGGGTTTTAGGTCAGAAGTCCTTCTTCTTCTTTAGGTTGCAGGAATCTATCTTCCTCAGTTCTGGGAGCCCCTAAATACTGAATTTAGGGGTGTGTTTAGGTCTGGGAGGGCAGTAGCCAATGGCTACTGTCCTTGAGGGCGGCTACACCCTCTTTGTGTCTCCTCCCTGTGGGGAGGGGGGCACATCTCTAATCCTATTGGGGGAATCCTCCTTCTACAAGATGGAGGATTTCTAAAAGTAAGAGTCACCTCAGCTCAGGACACCTTAGGGGCTGTCCTGACTGGGGGTGACTCATCCTTGTTTTCCTCATTATCTCCTCCAGCCTTGCCGCCAAAAGTGGGGGCAGTGGCCGGAGGGGCGGGCATCTCCACTAGCTGGGATGCCCTGTGGCTCTGTAACAAAGGGGGTGAGCCTTTGAGGCTCACCACCAGGTGTTACAGTTCCTGCAGGGGGAGGTGAGAAGCACCTCCACCCAGTACAGGCATTGTTCCTGGCCACCGAGTTACAAAGGCACTCTCCCCAGGTGTCTAGCAACATGTCTGGTGTGTGGCAGGCTGGCAAAAACTAGTCAGCCCACAGTGGTTGGGTATGTTTTCAGGGGGCATCTCTAAGATGCCCTCTGTGTATATTTTACAATAAAGTGCACACTGGCATCAGTGTGCATTTATTGTGCTGAGAAGTTTGATACCAAACTTCTCAGTTTTCAGTGTAGCCATTATGGTGCTGTGGAGTTTGTGTTTGACAGACTCCCAGACCATATACTCTTATGGCTACCTTGCACTTACAATGCCTAAGGTTTTGCTTAGACACTGTAAGGGCATGGTGCTCATGCACATATGCCCTCACCTGTGGTATAGTGCACCCTGCCATAGGGCTGTAAGGCCTGCTAGAGGGGTGAGTTACCTATGCCACAGGCAGTGTGAGGTTCGCATGGCACTCTGAGGGGAGTGCCATGTAGACTTAGTCATTTTCTCCCCACCAGCGCACACAAGCTGGCAAGCAGTGTGTATGTGCTGAGTGAGGGGTCCCGACAGGTGGCATAAGACATGCTGCAGCCCTTAGAGACCTTCCCTGGCATCAAGGCCCTTGGTACCAGGGGTGCCAGTTGCAAGGGACTTACCAGAGTGCCAGGGTTGTGCCAATTGTGGAGACAAAGTTACAGTTTAGGGAAAGAACACTGGTGCTGGGGCCTGGTTAGCAGGGTCCCAGCACACTTTCAAATCATAACTTGGCATCAGCAAAGGCAAAAATTCAGGGGGTAACCATGCCAAGGAGGCATTTCCTTACAACTGTGTTGTGTATTCCTGCTTGAGAAGAATCTCCAAGGGCTTGAATTGAGCTTGTTTCCTGTTGTTAAAGTCTCAGGGTCATCAACAGCTTACTCTGCCAGCACCTGGACTCTTTGCTGAGACTCCTGCCCTGCCAAGTGGTGCCCTGTCCAGTCCCTGGGCCCTTGAAAGGTGATGTTGGCAGACAAGAACTGAAAATCCACGCACAGAACGTCGTGCAGGGAAATTTTAGACATACCGACTGCAATGCGGATGATAAATGATGCACCTCCGGCTTCGTGGCTGAAATTGATGCTTCACCTGTAGCACGGCTGGGAGATCGAAGCATTGTGGCTGGAGAAACGATACACAACACCCGCTTATGGAGGCTGATAATGACGCAAACCCCACCCAGCGTGGTTTTCTGACACCGTACAACCGGATTTTCCACGCATCGTCCCTGGGAGTCAAATTCAACCCGACTCTGTGCAGATCCGAGGTGCTCTATCTTGAAATTGACACATCGCTCTCTTGCGAGGGAGAAAAATAACACATTTCCCAGCTGACCAGAGAAGGAAACAACACATGGCCTCTCTGGCGAGTAAGGAATCGACGCATCGCTTCCCTTTTCTGACACATGCTCGCCCGTGGAACTTTATTTTTAATGCTAACCAGGTACTTTGTGTAACAACAGCATTCTCACTGTTTTGTAAGGAATAAGGCCCTCATTTTAACATTGGCGGTAAATGCCGCCTACCGCTATGGCCGCCAAAAGACCGTCGCCACGGCTACCATCCATTCGCCCAATTATGACCATTCCTAGATTTCTGTCTGTGGCCATACTGGCGGATGGTGATAAGGTGGGACTGCTATCACCAGCAGTGCCATGCCAGTAGACCGCCACCAGCTGTATTATGAAAAATGATACAGCCAGGCGGTGTTCTGCTGGCGGGTGCTGCTGGTGGTAGGAGGGCCATGTCCCATCCCCTGCCGAAAGACCCCCTGGATATAGGTAAGTCGGTGGGCGAGGGGTGGTGTGTGTGTGTGTGGTGTGTCCATGTATGTGTGAGTATGTGCGTGAATGTGAGTGTGCGTTTAGTGTTGTTTGCATGTGTGTATGCATGTATGTGAGTGTGTGGATGAATGGAAATGAGAACACGTGTGTGCATGTAGGTGTGGATGTGTGTGCGGATGTGTGCGTGAATGAATGAACAAAGGCGTGTATGTATGCGTGTATGTCTATGTGAATGAGTGTGTGTGTGTATATGGGGGAGCGTAGATGAAGGGGATTGGAGGGTGTTTGGCGAGTGTTGGGGGGAGAGGCCTCCTATCAGTGCCAGGGAAGGAATTCCCTGTCACTGATAGGACCTACTGCCATGGGTTTCGTGGCGTTACGAACGCCACGGAAACCATGGCAGTAGACAGGGTCATGATACCGCTGGCGGCACTATAGCGGTGGCCGGGCTGGAGATAACCATCTCCAGCCTGGCGGCTACTACCGCCGTGGTGGTTGGAGTGGTTCATTGACAGGTTGGCTTCAGCCAACCAGCCAATGTCATAATGTGGTGGTAAGTACCACCAGCCTGTTGGCTGTACTACCGCCACATTATCTCCGACCCCTGGGGCCATAATAACCATCTAAGACTCTTATTCTTTTGACAATTCATACCTTGACTTATGTATATTGGATTTTTGTTGTTTTGGTCTTCTTTTATTTAGATAAATATTACCTTTTATTCTACACTGGTGTGGTGTCCATTTTGTAGTGTTTTCACTGTATTGCATTGTGTGTTGGTACAAATACTTTACACATTGCTTATGAAGTTAAGCCTGCCTGCCTGCTCATGCCAAGCTACCAAGGAGGTAAGTGGAGGTTAACTGAGGTTGATTCTCCTTTACCCTGACTAGAGTGAGGGTCCTTACTTGGACAGGGGGTAACCTGACTTCCAACCAAAGAACCCATTTCTAACATTGATGTTTACAGGGGAATCCTCAATCAATCTATGTGATGTGAAATGCAGTGCAGGAGTAGATACAGCATACATTTCTACATCCTGACTTTCCTGTTAATGCAGAAGAATTTGGTGGTTGCTACTTACTGCCGCTCTAGTCCACTAGATATATATTTTTTTTACAACAATGCAATCAAGTATTGATGAGTTGTACCTCCAGCTGTATGATTATATCAGCATATTATCACAGTAAATGCAGATATATTAGACACAACACACTGTAGCACATCAAAGCAACTTCTAAATATTGTGTGCATAAAACCAAGTCCTTCCCAGCCCTCCCCCCATTGAACTGTATGCATCATCTGGTGAACGGTAGGTAGTGTTATTGTTAAAAGGAGCGGGTGTATTGAGTGTTTGTTGAGTGTGGGGGTCGCATCGGGAGATGGGAGTTTTCAGGTGGATCTCTAATATTCCTAGGCATTCCAGGTGTACGCTGAATCTCCTTCATCAGACCAAGTTCCTAATACCTTAAATCTTTCCAGTATGACTTCCCATTCAAGCAACATGGCCTTTTTGTACAATCCCCTATATTCCTCTCTACGGATAGCCTTACTTCCAGCCTGTCCTCAGCGTTCTACTTCAGCTCGTCAATCTGTGACCTTGATGGCCCTAGGGGACTTCTAGTATTGTGTCATGACTCAATTAGCCAATGATAAGGCCAGATTAGCATATCTTACTGTAGTCAGAGAGCCCCTGGTTCTAGGATGCAGGTGCAGGCGGCATTGCACAGGCATATTCCACTGGTCAAAACTAGGGATGGTCGTCATCATTGTGGCTATGCACGTCCAGTATGACTATGTTGAAGGGCAGGACCATAGCACAGCATTGAGGAGGTGGTGGGAAAGGTGACACTAAGCATTTTGGGTGTTAAATATGCCCCATGTAAAATTGTGAATTGTATGAGCTTAGACCTCGTGATGCAAGATACTTTTCTGGAGTATTCCAGTGTGTGGGCCAATGGATCCGCAGTAAAGCCAATGTACAAGGTGTCTACCATGTCTCAATGTGTGTAATGCTTGAAATAATTTGTGTGTGGGTGATTCAGTGACTTCCGGGGGCCAATGTTGACTGACATAATGAAGTATAAAAGCATGGGTAAGAAACAAGATCTCTGGAAGGCCGTGGGCTTGAATAAAATCAGTGTGGACATAAGCATTCCATCTCTGAACAGTAAGCAGATCGTCAGTTCCCCATTCTGTTCCTAGGAACTCAACCGTCATGATGTTAGGGTACCTGAAGGAGTGGGAAGACCAAGAAGTGGGATGTTCAGAGCACACATCAGAACAGGAGCAGTATATATCAATGCTAGTCTCCAGAAAATAAGGGCGACTCGCAAAAGTTGCAACGTAGCTGGTGGTGGTGTTACACCAGGGAAAACTATTTTGTGGAGTTGAGTCTTGCTTGTGCTGTAGTAAATCCTATCTCTATCAGATTGAGTCCAGACAACCAATAGGCTAGCCACTGCAGATGTCCCGCCAGACAATAAGCTTTGAAGTCCAGAGGCCCCATGCCTCCAGCATCTGTGGGAAGCTGCAATTTTCTTTACAAAACTAATCTTGGTCCCAGGTAAGTCCCATCAACATAGTGTTCAGTAGCCTCAATACCCATGCGGAGAACACCACCAGGAGATCATCAAAATAATATAAGAGCCACAGTAACATTACCCTTTTTGCTAGGGAGAGACAGCTGGATACAGACAAGGGAAACATAACCCAGAAGTCAATTTGCTCTTTAATGAAATGTATAATTCATAAACCATTGTTTTTGAGAATATCATCGGTTTCACTGTAAATATTGACACCTAGATAGAGAAAGGTATGTGGAGTGGCCTGCACAGCTGTGTCTCCAAACCACAGGGTAGGGACAACTGTTACTGATGTGAAAGGAAACGCGCATGATTTATCCACATTTATTGAAAGACTGGAAAGTCATCATAAGGTGGGTAGTGCCCTTATATTGTCTCCCAGATCTACTTGAAGGTTTTTAAGTACAGTACTGTTAGAAATGGGATCTTTGGTTGGCAGTCAGGTTACGCCCTGTCCAAGCAAGTACCCTCTCTCTAGTCAGGGTAAATCACACACAATCCAAATTATCCTGTGCCCACCCTCTGGTAGCTTGGCACTGAGCAGTCAGACTTAACTTAGAAGGCAATCAGTAAAGTATTTGTGCAATAATCATGCAATAACACAGTATAAACACCACAAAAATACACTACACAGGTTTAGAAAAATATAGAATATTTATCTGAGTAGATTAAGGTCAAAACAATCAAGATTTGATAAATACACGTTGAAATATCACTTTTGTAATGATAGAGTCTTTAGATCTTAAAAAGCAGTAAGTGTCTCTTGCAAGCAAAAAGTACCTGGTTTGCATCTAAATTATCCACAATGGACCGCAGAGGAGGAGATGAGTGGACAATGGGGAGGCGGGTGTCAGTTTCTCCGGGTGCACACAGACGATGCGTTGATGCTTTTCCACGGAGCAAGGGCTTTGTGTCGATTTCTGGCGTGCCGGCTTGTTTCCTTTTCGGGTTGCGGGATACTTGGACGCCCCAGGGACGATACAGAGAAATCCAGTCACAGGAGCTGCGTCGATGCGGTGGGTAATGCGGGGAAGTTTCTGCCGAATTGCAGGTGCTGCATCAATTCTTCTTACAGAAAGTCAGCCTACATCGTTCTAGCTCGGCAATGCGCCAATTCCGTGGGGCGTGCATCGAAGTTCCAGTCACAACGCTGGCGATGCATCGATCTCCACTCAGGGAGCCGGGCTGTGTCGTTCTGGTTCGGCGATACAGTGATTTTCTCACCGCACAGCAGGCTCTGCATCAATTTTTCGCTGCACAAGGAGTTCTTTACAGAGTTGAAGTCTTTTTGGCCCTAAGACTTCAGGAAACAGGAGGCAAGCTCAATCCAGGTCCTTGGAGAACACTTTTCAGCAGAGTCAGAGGGCAGCAAGGCAGCAGGGCAACAGCAAAGAAGCAGTCATTTACAGCAAAGCAGTCAGGTTATCATTTGGGCAGCCAGGCAGCTTCTCTTAGCAGGTTGCAGGTTCTGGTTCAGAGTTCCTTTCCTAGTTGGTATCTTGTCAAGAAGTGTTTCAGTTGGTAGGGTCAGAGACACAGTTTATATACCCAAGTGTGCCTTTGAAGTGAGGGAGACTTCAAAGAGTGGCTTAGAAGTGCACAAGGTCCCCTTTTAGTACAATCCTGTCTGCCAGAGTCCCAGTAGTGGGCTTGGCCGTCCATTGTGTGAGGGCAGGCCACTATCCTTTGAAATGTGAGTGTCAGACCCACCACCCTCCCAGCTCAGGAAGACCCATTTGTTATGCAGATGTGTGCAGGTGTGACTGAGCATCCTGGGTTTGGGGTTATCGGAGTGAAATGCACAAGGGAGCTGTCAACTAACCTAGCCAGATGTGGATTGTTAGACACAGAAGGATTTTAGTGCAGAGAAATGGTCACTTTCTAAATGACATTTCTAAAATAGTAATATTAAATCCAACTTCACCAGTCAGCAGGATTATGTATTATCATTCTGGCCATACTAAATATGGCACTGTTACTCCTTTCAGATCAGAATCTACCACTCAAACGGCATTCGAGGGTAGCTCTAATGTTAGCCTTTGAAAGGAGCAGGCCTCAGAGCAGTGAAAAACTAATTTAGGAGTTTTACATTACCAGGGCATATAAACTGCACAGGCATATGTCCTGACTTTTATCTACATAGCACCCTGCCCTATGGGTTACCTAGGCCCTACCTTAGGGGTGGCTTACATGTAGAAAAAGGGGAGTTTAAGGCTTGCCCAGTTCATTTAAATGGCAAGTCGAATTGCACACAGACCTGGAAATGGCAGGCCTGAGACATGGTTAAGGGGCTACTTATGTGGGTGGCACAATCAGTGCGGCAGGCCCACTAGTAGCATTTGATCTACAGGTCCTGGGCTCATGTAGTGCACTTTACTAGGTTAAATAAGCCAATTGGGTACGAGCCTATGTTTTAAGGGAGACAGCATATGCACTTTAGCGCTGGATAGCAATGGTAAACTGCGGAGAGTCCTAAAACCAGCAAAAACAGTGTCAAAAAGTGGATGGAGGCTGGCAACAGTTAGGGGTGACCCCCCTAAGGCTATCAGGTCTAAGAAGTACCATGTCATAGGTGTATAATGAGATTGGATAATGCACACAATGCATGGGAATCCCCCACTCTTGAGAGTCTTGTTGCATGTACTGCGCTAGGGATTCTTTTGCTAGTATGAATAAGAGTGGGGGTAAGGGACAGCTTTGTCATGTTCCATGTGACCCTTGCCCTGAAAATGTGGTGACCTGTCCAAGCCCTGGCCGTGGGTGATAAGTATAACAGGCTAACTCATTTAATGAAGGTTGGAGGAATTCTATAATGGGCTAATGCTGCTAACATGACGTTCCTTACCCTAGGGAAGAGGATGTGGTACAATTGCCAGAGCTGCTGACTTTGAAGCTGGGGAACCAGGTTCAAGTCTGGGCATTGACTGAACATCCTGTGATTCTGGGCAAATCACTTAATCTCCCTGTGCCTTCAAAAAATGAATGTGTCCTTGTAAAGTGCTCCAATCCCTTTGGGTCACGTTTACGCTATATAAAACTGCAAACAAAAGAGTATCAAAGGCCTGGTAAACATTCAGACGCAAGCGGACAATGATCCCAAACTACCTCCATTACACTAAGAAGCCAACAGATATTCAAGGAGGTGCTGCATCATGGAATTAATCTGTTCTAATCAGGATGGATCAGTTGTGGCAGCAGAGGGAGTAGTCAACAGGATAGTATTTTACTCAGTAGGTTGTACTCTGTGTTTTGAATTGACAGCCATCCATGAGAACTAACTTCAGTGGGCACCTTTCCTGGATTCAAGAGAGAACTCACTTATGCATTCCTAGTGGTGGGCAGAAGTCCATTGTCTTTCAGAAGAGTTCTATAACCTCTCCAGTTGGGGGACTAAATGGGTTAGTCCCCTCAGTGTTATGTGTTCACAGTAAATATGTGAAGGGGCAGAATGTGGCTGAGATTATTTTCTTGGAGGTCCTCCCTAGGTAGGTGGTAACATACTAGACATGGCTTACACAGACACATGCATGGGTCCATGGTCATCCAAATATGTCTGTGGTGACCTACATTACATTTGCACTGGCGTATGAGTGTTACATGGTGTCACATCTGCTATTGCCAGATCCATGAGTGCATGTCACAGTTGGGGAACATTGTGTACACGTGTGTCGGCATTATACCCAAAATCTGCACACATGACATGGATCTTGAAGATTTGGGAGTGGTCCTCTGCAGTCCAGCTACACAAATGCCTCCACTGCATGATGTCTCTGTAAAGGTTAATTAGTACACACTATTTGGGGCATCCTGCACTTTAAAATTCCTTTTATATAGACGTGCACACACGTTGCCTGACAGGTACATATTGACACTTGCATGATGGGTTGTAGGGGTCTTCATTGTATTTGTGTTTTGTTGAGTACCTTCCGGCCAAGGTGGCTGTCTCAGAAGCATGGTGAGTGATGGATGAATGCTACATTACACAGCACACATAGTGCACGGGAGTGATTTTGATGATTAATATTAATTTGGATAGTTACACATCACCTGCCCATGAGCCGTGGTTTGTCACCTTCCACCTAGCTCCTGGTGTGGAATCCATGACATGCCCGATGGACCGTGGGAGTCACATGGGGGCACTTCCACAATGGACAGGGAACACCTCCTTTCCACACACTGAAGATAGCCATCATTCCTGCCTGCTATGTATTGCTCTGTGCCTTTATACTATGCAACATCTGCCAATCTGGCTGGCAAATTTGCATTGTATATGTAACATGATGCATGGTGCTTGTATATGGAATAGTTCTCATACTGTAATCCCTATCTGCATTGGCAGGCACTGAGAGGTGTATTACAGCACTAATTTCTAATTGTTAGTGGGTCTGTTAGGTACTTCAGTTTTACTTACCTACATGTAGGCCACTTCCATATTGTCCATCCTGGAATCACTCATTCATGATTGAGTGCCAGAATATGCATGCATCATGTACACTGCTGGTGTATTTTGTCACCACATTTGTAAATAACCCATGATGGCCGACAATGGCTTGTTTACCTTTGCGGTAGAGATGGGCAGTTGCAGCAGGAGGAAGCAATTGCACATGCATGCAGTCCATGGCACCCAGCACTTGGGGGAAACCAGTGATGGCATGAAATAATTCTTTTATCTCCTGCTGCAGTTGCTGGGTGTTGGGGAAGAGGATGTAGTTGGGTATCTGATGCATGATGCCATCCTGGACAGAGGGGAGGAATGAGGAGATTGATGGCCTGTGAGATTCTGGCCACTTAGGCTGCTATTGTCTGGAAGGACCACAAGACCAGCATGTGAAGTACAGCCATAAGTTTTGTCTGTGGAGGGATGTTGGTAACCATGACCACTGTTGCCTATAGTCTTGGCACACTCGGGTGTAGTATCCATACTAAGACTCCCTCCTCAGACAGTAATGGACTCCCTCCTCAGACAGTAATTATCTCTCCCTCCTTGAGTCCAGTTATTGACATACACTGTCTATATATGAGCTGCCTTCTCCCGCGCTGCCTCGGTGGCATAGGTGGTGATGGTCAAGGTGATGGTGGGGTAGGGTGGGGATGGTGGTCATCTTGGGGCTTTAAGCTGCAGTAGAAGTAGGTCCATGGTGTCCTATTGCTTGTCTGAATGACTTGGGTATGTTGTCCTTATATACCAGTGCCAATGCGTCATTTTTACACCTAGTCTGACGAGGTGTTAATTTTTTGACGCATTGGAGACTCTGCTCGACTTTTGCCAAGAGAGTGTCATCTTTCCAATTCCTTATAAATACTGCAGCTTCAGTTCAGCATGGTTTTTAAGAGGGAATGCCTACCCTGCACATCATTGTCATTTTCTGATGCAGCTGGATCAGGCATTAGGAAAAATAGTCACATAGGAGGGAAAAGTGATGCTAGAGGCCTCTATAATCTATATATAAATAAGGAGCTAAGAATGTGCGCCACTGCATAAAAATAAAATGACACTTTGGTGGCATAAGCTCCTTATAAACAAGTCCCATAGCCCCTTCGCTGCCAGGCCTTTTCCCCCTCCTGTGCTGAGACTTTTTTTGGCTATTTGGGGCGGTTCGCGCTTAGGCCCTCATAACTTTTTGTTCACATAAGCTACCCACGCCAAATTTGCATCCTTTTTTCCAACATTCTAGAGGTACCCAGACTTTGTGGGTTCCCCTGAAGGAGACCAAGAAATTAGCCAAAATACAGTTTTTTGTTTTTTTTTATTGAAAAAAGGGCTGCAGAAGGCAGCTTGTGTTTTTTTTCCCTGAAAATGGCATCAACTGAGGGTTTGCGGTGGCAAGATCACCATCTTCCCAGCTTTCAGGAACAGGAAGACTTGAATTGGAAAACCCAACTTTTCAATAACATTTTGACATTTTACTGGGACATACCCCATTTTTACTATTTTTTGTGCTTTCAGCCTCCTTCCAGTTAGTGACCGAAATGGGTGAGAAACCAAGGCTGGATCCCAAAAAGCTAAACATTTCTGAAAAGTAGACAGAATTCTGAATTCATTAAGGGGTCATTTGTGTACATCCTACAAGAGTTTCCTACAGAAAATAACAGCTTAAATAAAAAAATATTGAAATTGAGGTAATAAAAAACAGCCATTTTTCACCACGTTTTACTCTGTAACTTTTCCCTGCAATGTCAGATTTTTTAAAGCAATATACCGTTATGTCAGCTGGACTCTTCTTGTTGCGGGGATATGTAGGGCTTGTAGGTTCATCAAGAACTCTAGGTACCCAGAGCCAATAAATGAGCTGCACCTTGCAATGGGTTTTTATTCTATACAGGGTATACAGCTGAAATATAAAAAGTGAAAAATAGGTATCAAGGAAACCTTTGCATTTCCAAAATGGCCACAAGATAAGGTGTTGAGAAGTAGTGGTTATTTGCACATCTCTGAATTCCGGGGTGCCCATACTAGCATGTGAATTACAGGGCATTTCTCAAATAGACGTCTTTTTTACACACTGCCTTACATTTGGAAGATAAAAATGTAGAGGAAGACAAGGGGCAATAACACATGTTTTGCTATACTGTGTTCCCCCAAGTCGCCCGATAAAAATGGTACCTCACTTGTGTGGGTAAGCCTTGCGCCCACAAAAGGAAATGGCCCAAAACACAACGTGGACACGTCACATTTTTTCACAGAAAACAGAGGTGTTTTTTACAAAGTGCCTACCTGTGGATTTTGGCCTCTAGCTCAGCCGGCAACTGGGGAAACCTAGCAAACCAGCACATTTTTGAAAACTAGATACCTAGGGGAACCCAAGATGGGGTGACTTGTGGGGCTCTGACCAGGTTCTGTTACCCAGAATCCTTTGCAAACCTCCAAATTTGACCAAAAAAACACTTTTTCCTCTCATTTCGGTGACAGAAAGTTCTGGAATCTGAGAGGAGCCACAAATTTTGTTCCACCCTGTGTTCCCCCAAGTCTCCCGAAAAAATGGTACCTCGCTTGTGTGGGTAGGCCTAGTGCCCACGAAAGGAAATGGCCCAAAACACAACGTGGACACAACACATATTTTCACAGAAAACAGAGGTGTTTTTTACAAAGTGCCTACCTGTGGATTTTGGCCTCTAGCTCAGCCGGCACCTGGAGAAACTTAGCAAACCGGCGCATTTTTGAAAACTAGACACCTAGGGGAATCCAAGATGGGGTGACTTGTGGGGCTCTGACCATGTTCTGTTACCCAGAATCCTTTGCAAACCTATAAATTTGGCCCAAAAAAACACTTTTTCCTTTCATTTCGGTGACAGAAAGTTCTGGAATCTGAGAGGTGCCACAAATTTCCTTCCACCCAGCGTTCCCCCAAGTCTCCCGAAAAAAATGGTACCTCACTTGTGTGGGTAGGCCTAGCGCCCACAAATGGAAATGTCCCAGAACACAACGTGGACACGTCACATTTTTTCACAGAAAACAGAGGTGTTTTTTAAAAACTACCTACCTGTGGATTTTGGCCTCTAGCTCAGCCGACACCTGGGAAACCTAGCAAACCAGTGCATTTTTTAAAACTAGACACCTAGGGGAATCCGAGATGGGTTGACTTGTGGGGCTGTGACCAGGTTCTGTTACCCAGAATCCTTTGCAAACTTCAGAATTTGGCCAAAAAAACACTTTTTCCTCGTATTTCAGCGACAGAAAGTTCTGGAATATGAGAGGAGCCACAAATTTCGTTCCACTCAGCGTTCCCCCAAGTCTCCCGATAAAAATGGTACCTCACTTGTGTGGGTAGGCCTAGCGCCCACGAAAGGAAAGGGCCCAAAACACAACGTGGACACATCACATTTTTTTCAGAGAAAAAAGAGGTGTTTTTTACAAAGTGCCTACCTGTGGATTTTGGCCTCTAGCTCAGCCGGCACCTGGGGAAACCTAGCAAACCAGCGCATTTTTTAAAACTGGACACCTAGGGGAATCCAAGATGGGGTGACTTGTGGGGCTCTGACCAGGGTCTGTTACCCAGAATCCTTTGCAAACCTCAAAATTTTACCAAAAAAACACCTTTTCGTCTCATTTCGGTGACAGAAAGTTCTAGAATCTGAGAGGAGCCACAAATTTCGTTCCAACCAGCGTTCCCCGAAGTCTCCCGATAAAAATGGTACCTCAATTGTGTGGGTAGGCCTTGCGCCCACGAAAGGAAATGGCTCAAAACACAATGTGGACACATCACATTTTTTCACAGAAAACAGAGTTGTTTTTTACAAAGTGCCTACCTGTGGATTTTGGCCTCTAGCTCAGCCGGCATCTGGGGAAACCTAGCAAACCAGTGCATTTTTGAAAACTAAACACCTAGGGGAATCCAAGATGGGGTGACTTGTGGGGCTCTGACCAGGTCCTGTTACCCAGAATCTTTTGGAAACCTCAAAATGTGGCCCAAAAAACTATTTTTCCTCTCATTTCAGTGACAGAAAGTTCTGGGATCTGAGAGGAGCCACACATTTCCTTCCACCCAGCGTTCCCCCAAGTCTCCCGATAAAAATGGTACCTCACTTGTGTGGGTAGGCCTAGCGCCCACGAAAGGAAATGGCCCAAAACACAACGTGGACACATCACATTTTTTCACAGAAAACAGAGGTGTTTTTTGCAAAGTGCCTACCTGTGGTCTTTGGCCTCTAGCTCAGCCGGCTCCGGGGGGCAGAAATGGCCTAAAATAATTTTGCTCCCCAAGCCCCTGGGGAGCGACCCTTGCCTACGGGGTCGCTCCCCCTGTGTGACATTGGAGCAAAAAAAAAGATCCCCGGTGCCTAGTTGTTTCTGCCCCCCTTGGGGGCAGATTGACTTAAATGACCTAAAGACAATTTGCCCCTCCAGGGGAGCGACCCTTGCCTAAGGGGTCGCTCCCCATCTGTATAACAAAAAAAATAAAAATAATCCCCGGTGCCTAGTAGTTTCTGCCCCGACCTAATTAAAATAGGCTGATCTGACCCCAAGGGGGGCAGAAATGGTCTAAATATAATTTACCCCCCCTGAGATCGACCCTTGCCCAAGGGGTCGCTCCCTCATGCCAATTTCATTCAAAAAATAAAATCCCTGGTGTCTAGTGGGCGTTTTAGCAACCGGATTGCTTTCAATCCGGCTGCCAAAACGTTGAGAGAGACTTCAAAGGGAAGGAAATAACTTTCCTTCCCTTTGAAGTCTCTCGGCCTCCTCCACGTTATCAGAAGAGAAATGCTTTTGCATTTCTCTTCCGATCGCGGTGGAAGCTGAGCTTCCAGCGCGATGGGAGGAGGCCTTGTGACAATCAGCACGCGATCGCGCGCTGACGTCACAGGGGGTGGGGGGGTTGGGGGTTGAAGGGGAAGGGCTTCCCCTTCCATCCTGATGTCACAGGGGTGGGGGGGTCGGGGGTTGAAGGGGAAGGGCTTCCCCTTCCATCCCTGCCTTGGGGGGGTGAGGGGAACCCCGTAGAGGGAGCGCTAGCGCTCCCTCTGGGCTCTGTGCCCAGGACGTAATGGTTACGTCCTGGGCACACGAGCACTGTGCCTCAGGACGTAACCATTACGTCCAGGGCACAGAAGGGGATAGTGTTTGTTGGTTATCTGAAGTATCCACAGCCAACAACTGAACTGCATTTTGGAATGATATTTAATTGTGTATCAACCATGCAGTAAATTATATGGCAACATCTATTGGTGTGAAGGTAACCTATGATTTTTTTTAAATGTACCCAAATTACTTTTGGTAAGTTTGACAATAGTGGTTATTTGTATGATTCTAATTTTGAAGCTATCCATATCAGTTAGAATATAAACCAGGGCACGTGTTCCAAATCAAAGTCAGTTCAATAGCATTAAATAGTACGTAGTTCAATTCCAGCTTTTGTTTATTTCGAGCTTGTGGTGTTCTCTTCTGCCAAACAATTCACGTTCCTCACAGTTTTCATTAATGTTCCAGCCAATACGTGTTTCGTCATGAGAAAATAATTGCTGTAAATTCATCAGGGCTGAAAGGTAAACACACATATTTCCCATTGTAAGTATACAGACATGTAAATTTAATTTGTTCCATTTCCCAGTCCTGTGTCAGAAGTATGAGATAGTGCAGCCATGCGTGGAAACCCGAACATTTTATTAAACCAGAGCATAACACAATAAAAGCATTCAGTAAGTCATGTGCATGCATTGTGTCCAGTTTACAAAAAAATATCCAGTCATGTGTACAAAGCATCCATTTTCAAAGCATGGGATTAGTTGCAATTGGTAGAAAAAAAGAGGAGAGGAGAAGAACAAAACTTCTAATATGCCGGACCCATTTGAGAAAGACAAAAAATCACCATTTATCCGCATGTGCTAACATGCAAATGTAATCATCGATAGTGACAACAACCCAAACTTTACTTGCATACTCAATGTGTCTTCTAGGACCATTAGTCCTTAGTATGCATTTTGCCATGTGTGTATCCTCCTTTCCTTATTTGTGTAAGTCATGACCAAAAAAATTGAGAAAACAGAAAGAAAGTAACTCAACCATAAGAAAGACTTTAATCACTACTTCCATCTTAATATAATGTACTGCCTTTAATCTAAAACCAAAAGTGTTTATTATGTACAGCCAGCCAGACAGCAGTAAACACTTGTATGTACATATGCGTCACTAATTAAGTCCACAAATATACTTTAATCGCTAGTACTCATGATACCTGCTTCCAACATCCAACATAAGCAATCACTTAAACCAATGCTTGTACGCCCATGTTATTCCACATCACTTCCTAAGTCTACAGATCATACTTTAGTTGCTGTACTACTGATAGCTACTAACCGACATCCAATATGATCACTGCTTTGAGTGTGTGCGCCCAAGTTATTCAAAAGAAAAAGCACTCGTTTATGCTTCCGTGTCAACTCCAGCAGAAGCGTGCTCCAAAAATCATTCACAATGCTACATACCATTTATATCATCAGTGGACTCTATATAACATTCCAGTCCCCGAAATAATATCGGCATCCCAAAACAGGTGTGTACCGTTCTTAATTGTCCGTATGGGCACGTTTTTGTCCTCATTTAGCCCAATGGACAAAGAGGAAGGACAACAAACCAGTATAATCATCAGCCATATTGAAAGTATGTCATTCCGGGCCTGTCCCCATAATATCCATGTTTAACCCCTTCTGTGCCGCGGATGTAATGGTTACGTCACAGTGCTCATGTGCCCAGGACGTAACCATTACGTCCTGGGCACAGAGCCCAGCGGGAGCGCTAGAGCTCCCTCTGTGGGGTTCCCTCCCACCCCCCCAATGCAGGGATGGAAGGGGAATCCCTTCCCCTTCTACCCCCAGCCCCCCCACCCCCCTGGGACGTCAGCACGCGATCGCGTGCTGACTATCACAGAGGCCCCCTCCCATCGCGTTGGAAGCTCAGCTTCCGGCACGATCGGAAGAGAAATGCAAAGAATTTCTCTTCCATACACGTGGAGGAGACCTGAGAGGCTTCAAAGGGAAGGAAAGGAATTTCCTTCCCTTTGAAGTCTCTCTGAGCGTTTTGGCAGCTGGATTGCAAAGCAATCCGGCTGCTAAAACGCCCAACAGACACCAGGGATTTACTTTGCAAAAGGAAACTGGCATGAGGGGAGCGACCCCTTGGGCAAGGGTCGCTCCCGGGGGTCATTATTTTCAAAGGCCTTTTCTGCCCCCCCTGGGGGCAGAAACCTCTAGGCACCAGGGATCATTTATTTATTTTGTTTTGTTTTTAAGAGGTGGAGAGCGACCCCTTAGGCAAGGGTCGCTCCCTTAGGGGGTAAATTATGTTTAGGCCATAAGATTGGCCTATTTTTATGAGGCCAATCTGCCCCCAAGGGGGACAGAAACCACTAGACAGCAGGGAGTTTTTTTTTTGTTTGTTAATTTTACGCAAGGGGAGCGACCCCAGGAGGGCAAATTTATTTTAGGCCATTTCTGCCCCCCTGGTGGGCAGATCAGCCTATTTTAATTAGGGCGTTCTGCCCCCAAGGGGGGCAGCAACCACTAGGCACCGGGGATTTTTGTTGTTGTTGTTTTACAGATGGGGAGTGACCCCTTAGGCAAAGGTCACTCCCTTGGAGGGGCAAATTGTATTTAGGCCATTTCTGCCCCCCATGGGCACAGATCGGCCGAGGGGGGCAGAAACCACTAGGCACCGTGGATCTTTTTTTTGTGCCAATGTCACGCAAGGGGAGCCACCCCGTAGGCAAGGGTCGCTCCTCGGGGGGGATTTATTTTAGGCCTTTTCTGGCCCTGGGGGTGGGGGGGGGCAGGGTGGCAAATATATTTTAGGCCACTTCTGTCCCCCCCGAGGGCAGATCGGCCTATTGTTATTAGGCCGATCGAAGCCTCTAGGCGCCAGGGATACATTTTTTGGGGATTTTGTTTTTTGTTTTGTTTTGTTTTTTAGAGGTGGGGAGCGACCCTTTAGATAAGGGTCGCTACCGGGGGGATTTATTTTAGGCCTTTTCTGCCCCCGGGGGCAGATCCGCCTATGGCTATTAGGCCGATCGCAGAAGTCTCTAGACGCCAGGGATAACAAAAAAAATGTTTTTGTTTTGTTTTTTAGAGGTGGGGAGCGACCCCTTAGGCAAGGGTCGCTCTCCGGGGGAGGGGAGCCAAATTTATTTTAGGCCTTTTCTGCCTCCCCCGGGGGCAGATCGGCCTATTGTTATTAAACCGATCTGCCCCAGGTGTGTTTTTTTTTATTTTTTAGAGGTGGGGAGCGACCACTTAGTCAAGGGTCACTCTCCTGGGGGGCAAATTGTATTTAGACCATTTCGGCCAATTTTTGTTTGGCCATTCTGGCCCCATGGGGGCAGATACCACTTAGGCACCAGGGATTGGTGTGTATGTATGCGTGTTTTTTCTTTAGGGGGGCAGCCTCTTGGGTAAGGGTCACTCCCCATGGGGGCACATTACTGTTGGCCATATCTGCCCCCCATTGGGGGCAGATGGGCCTATTTTTGGAAGGCCCATCTGCCCCCAAGGGGGGGCAGAAAGCCCACCAGAGGCCAGGGAAGTTTTATTTTAAAAAATAAGAGGGTGGTGGTAAGGCCATACCCCCACCCCAAATAAATGGGGCTAAAGTTGTTCTGCCCACCATGGGCAGATGGGGCAATTACCCCTGATCCACACCCTGGGGGGCAGAAAGTCTACTAGATGCCAGGGAACTTAAAAAAAACAAAAAATATTGGGGTGGTGGCTACCAACCAGTATGGGCCTGGTTACGCCCCCACCTCAACTGAAGGGGTAACAGTCTTTCAGCTCTTCCCCGCACTCTAAAACATCTTATCCCACAGCAAGCAAGAACACAATTGATTATTTTGGGTTTTAGTTTTACATTTGGGCCATGAGAGCTTGGCTTACTCTCAAAATCGTCCCACTTGGAATGGTGAGGGCTGCACTTTATGGACTTTGGGACGCTGCCATGTTGAAAAATCCACAAGATCTAGACACATCTGAAAACTAAACATCTGGGTGATTCCAGGGTGGTGTGTTTTACATGCACCCGCACCATTTTTCTACCTGCAATCCCCTGCAAACCTCCAACATTGCTGGAAATCACACATTTTCCCCACGTTTTTGTGATGGAACCTTCTGGAATCTGCAGGAATCCATAAAATTCATACCACCCAGCATTGTCTCATCTATCCCGATAAAAATTCTGCTGCACTTGTCAACCTCAAATCTGTTTTTGCAAACTGCCCTTTTGGACCCCTTTTGTTCCCCCTCAATATCGACATGTTTTTGGCTCTTCCCTTTCACAAGCACTTGGCCCACCTACACAAATGAGGTATCATTTTTACCGGGAGACTGAGGGGAACATTGGGTGGTATGAAATGTGTCCCAGTGCAGTGATTGCATGCAGAAATGTTGGAAAAATGAGATTTTTTAGCTAAATTTGAGGTTTGCAAAGGATTCTGGGTAAGAAAACATTGGGGGATCCACGCAAGACACACCTCACTGGACTCCTTCGGGTGTCTAGTTTTCAGAAATGTCTGGGTTTGGTAGGTTTCCCTAGAAGGCTGCTGAGCCCGGGACCAAAAATAGTGTTTTGGGGCATTTCCTTTCGCGGGCAGTACGCCCACCCACAAAAGTGAGGCACCATTTTTATCGGGAGACTTGGGGGAACGCTGGGTGGAAGGAAATTTGTGGCTCCTCTCTGATTCCAGAACTTTCTGTCACCGAAATGAGAGGAAAAAGTGTTTTTGTGGCCAAATTTTGAGGCTTGCAAAGGATTCTGGGTAACAGAACTAGGTAAGAGCCCCACAAGTCACCCCATCTTGGATTCCCCTATGTGTCTAGTTTTAAAAAATGCACTGGTTTGCTAGGATTCCCCAGGTGCCGGCTGAGCTAGAGGCCACAATCTACACGTAGGCACTTTGTAAAAAACACCTCTGTTTTCTGTGAAAAAATGTGATGTGTCCACGTTGTGTTTTGGGCCATTTCCTTTCGTGGGCGCTAGGCCTACCCACACAAGTGAGGTACCATTTTTATCTGGAGACTTGGGGGAACACTGGGTGGAAGGAAATTTGTGGCTCCTCTCAGATTCCAGAACTTTCTGTCACCGAAATGAGAGAAAAAAGTGTTTTGTTGTACAAATTTTGAGGTTTCCAAAGGATTCTGGGTAACAGAACCTGGTCAGAGCCCCACAAGTCAACCCATCTTGGATTCCCCTATGTGTCTAGTTTTAAAAAATGCACGGGTTTGCTAGGTTTCCCCAGGTGGCGCTGAGCTAGAGTCCACAATTCACAGGTAGGCACTTTGTAAAAAACACCTCTGATTTTCTGTGAAGTAACGTGATGTGTCCACGTTGTGTTTTGGGCCATTTCCTTTTGTGGGCGCTAGGCCTACCCACACAAGTGAGGTACCATTTTTATCGGGAGACTTGGGGGAACGCTGGGTGGAAGGAAATGTGTGGCTCCTCTCAGATTCCAGAACTTTCTGTCATCGAAATGAAAGGAAAAAGTGTTTTTTGGCCAAATTTTGAGGTTTGAAAGGATTCTGAGTAACAGAACCTGGTCAGAGCCCCACAAGTCACCCCATTTTGGATTCCCCTAGGTGTCTAGTTTACAAAAATGTGCTGGTTTGCTAGGTTTCCCCAGGTGCCGGCTGAGCTAGAGGCCACAATCTACAGGTAGGCACTTTGTAAAAAACACCTCTGTTTTCTGTGAAAAAATGTGATGTGTCCACATTGTGTTTTGGGCCATTTCCTTTCGTGGGCACTAGGCCTACCCACACAAGTGAGGTACCATTTTTATCTGGAGACTTGGGGGAACACTGGGTGGAAGGAAATTTGTGGCTCCTCTCAGATTCCAGAACTTTCTGTCACCGCAATGAGAGAAAAAAGTGTTTTTTTAGCCAAATTTTGAGGTTTGCAAAGGATTCTGGGTAACAGAACCTGGTCAGAGCCCCACAAGTCACCCCATCTTGGATTCCCCTAGGTGTCCAGTTTTCAAAAATGCACTGGTTTGCTAAGTGTCCCCAGGTGCCGGCTGAGCTAGAGGCCAAAATCCACAGGTAGGCACTTTGTAAAAAACACCTCTGTTTTCTGTGAAAAAATGTGATGTGTCCACGTTGTGTTTTGGGCCTTTTCTTTCGTGGGCGCTACACCTACCCACACAAGTGAAGTACCATTTTTATTGGGAGACTTGGGGGAATGCTGGGTGGAAGGAAATTTGTTGCTCCTCTCAGATTCCAGAACTTTCTGTCACAGAAATGAGAGGAAAAATAGTTTTTTGGGCCAAATTTTGAGGTTTGCAAAAGATTCTGGGTAACAGAACCTGGTCAGAGCCTCACAAATCACCCCATTTTGAATTACCCTTGGTGTCTAGTTTTCAAAAATTCACTGGTTTGCTAGGTTTCCCCAGGTGCCGGCTGAGCTACAGGCCAAAATCCACAGGTAGGCACTTTGTAAAAAACACCTCTGTTTTCTGTGGAAAAATGTGATGTGTCATGTTGTGTTTTGGGCTATTTCCTTTCGCGTGCGCTAGGCCTACCCACAAAAGTGAGGTACCATTTTTATCGGGAGACTTGGTGGAACGCTGGGTGGAAGGAAATTTGTGGGTCCTCTCAGAGTCCAGAACTTTCTGTCACCGCAATGAGAGGAAAAAGTGTTTTTTTGGCCAAATTTTGAGGTTTGCAAAGGATTCTGGGTAACAGAACCTGGTCAGAGCCCCACAAGTCACCCCATCTTGGATTCCCCTAGGTGTCCAGTTTTCAAAAATGCACTGGTTTGCTAAGTGTCCTCAGGTGCCGGCTGAGCTAGAGGCCAAAATCCACAGGTAGGCACTTTGTAATAAACACCTTTGTTTTCTGTGACAAAATGTGATGTGTCCACGTTGTGTTTTGAGCCATTTCTTTCGTGGGCGCTACGCCTACCCACACAAATGAAGTACCATTTTTTTTGGGAGACTTGGGGGAATGCTGGGTGGAAGGAAATTTGTTGCTCCTCTCAGATTCCAGAACTTTCTGTCACAGAAATGAGAGGAAAAATAGTTTTTTTGGCCAAATTTTGAGGTTTGCAAAAGATTCTGGGTAACAGAACCTGGTCAGAGCCTCACAAGTCACCCCATTTTGAATTACCCTTGGTGTCTAGTTTTCAAAAATGCACTGGTTTGCTATGTTTCCCCAGGTGCCGGCTGAGCTACAGGCCAAAATCCACAGGTAGGCACTTTGTAAAAAACACCTCTGTTTTCTGTGGAAAAATGTGATGTGTCACGTTATGTTTTGCGCTATTTCCTTTCGCGGGCGCTAGGCCTACCCACAAAAGTGAGGTACCATTTTTATCGGGAGACTTGGGGGAACGCTGGGTGGAAGGAAATTTGTGGGTCCTCTCAGGGTCCAGAACTTTCTGTCACCGCAATGAGAGGAAAAAGTGTTTTTTTGGCCAAATTTTGAGGTTTGCAAAGGATTCTGGGTAACAGAACCTGGTCAGAGCCCCACAAGTCACCCCATCTTGGATTCCCCTAGGTGTCCAGTTTTCAAAAATGCACTCGTTTGCTAAGTGTCCCCAGGTGCCGGCTGAGCTAGAGGCCAAAATCCACAGGTAGGCACTTTGTAATAAACACCTTTGTTTTCTGTGACAAAATGTGATGTGTCCACGTTGTGTTTTGAGCCATTTCTTTCGTGGGCGCTACGCCTACCCACACAAATGAAGTACCATTTTTATTGGGAGACTTGGGGGAATGCTGGGTGGAAGGAAATTTGTTGCTCCTCTCAGATTCCAGAACTTTCTGTCACAGAAATGAGAGGAAAAATAGTTTTTTTGGCCAAATTTTGAGGTTTGCAAAAGATTCTGGGTAACAGAACCTGGTCAGAGCCTCACAAGTCACCCCATTTTGAATTTCCCTTGGTGTCTAGTTTTCAAAAATGCACTGGTTTGCTAGGTTTCCCCAGGTGCCGGCTGAGCTACAGGCCAAAATCCACAGGTAGGCACTTTGTAAAAAACACCTCTGTTTTCTGTGGAAAAATGTGATGTGTCACGTTATGTTTTGGGCTATTTCCTTTCGCGGGCGCTAGGCCTACCCACAAAAGTGAGGTACCATTTTTATCGGGAGACTTGGGGGAACGCTGGGTGGAAGGACATTTGTGGGTCCTCTCAGATTCCAGAACTTTCTGTCACCGCAATGAGAGGACAAAGTGTTTTTTTTGGCCAAATTTTGAGGTTTGCAAAGGATTCTGGGTAACAGAACCTGGTCAGAGCCCCACAAGTCACCCCATCTTGGATTCGCCCAGGTGTCCAGTTTTAAAAAATGCACTGGTTTGCTAGGTTTCCCCAGGTGCCGGCTGGGCTAGAGGCCAAAATCCACAGGTAGGTAGTTTGTAAAAAACACTTCTGTTTTCTTTGTGAAAATGTGATGTGTCCACGTTGTGTTTTGGGGCATTTCCTGTTGCGGGTGCTAGGCCTATCCACGCAAGTGAGGTACCATTTTTATCGGCAGACATGCGGGAAAACAGAATAGCAAAACAAGTGTTATTGCCCCTTCTCTTTCTCTACATTTTTTCCTTCCAAATGTAAGACAGTGTGTAAAAAAAGACGTCTATTTGAGAAATGCCCTGTAATTCAGATGCTAGTATCGGCACCCCAGAATTCAGAGATGTGCAAATAACCACTGCTTCTCAACACCTTATCTTGTGGCCATTTTGGAAATACAAAGGTTTTCTTGACACCTATTTTTCACTTTTTATATTTCAGCAAATGAATTGCTGCATACCGGTACAGTATAGAATAAAAACCCATTTCAAGGTGCAGCTCATTTATTGGCTCTGGGTACCTAGGGTTCTTGATTAACCTACAAGCCCTATATATCCCCGCAACCAGAAGAGTCCAGCGGACGTAACAGTATATTGCTTTCAAAAATCTGACATTGGTGGAAAAAGTTACAGAGTAAAACGTGGAGAAAAATGGCTGTTTTTTTACCTCAATTTCAATATTGTTTTATTTCAGCTGTTAATTTCTGTAGCAAACACTTGTAGGATCTACACAAATGACCCCTTGCTGAATTCAGATTTTTGTCTTCTTTTCCGAAATGTTTAGCTTTCTGGGATCCAGCATTGGTTTCTCACCCATTTCGGTTCTAACTGGAAGGAGGCTGAAAGCACAAAAAATAGTAAAAATGGGGTATGTCCCAGTAAAATGTTCAAATTGTATTGAAAAATTGGGTTTTCTAATTCAAGTCTGCCTGTTCCTGAAAGCTGGGAGGATGGTGATCTTGCCACCGCAAACCTTTTGTTGATGTCATTTTCAGGGGAAAAAACAGAAGCCGCCTTCTGCATACCTTTTTTCAATTTTTTTTAAAAAAAGCTAAATTTTCACTGTTTTTTGGCTAATTTCTTGGTCTCCTTCAGGGGAACCCACAAAGTCTGGGTACCTCTAGAATCCCTAGGATGTTGGAAAAAAAGGACACAAATTTGGCGTGGGTAGCTTATGTGAACAAACAGTTATGAGGGCCTAAGCGCAAACTGCCCCAATAGCCAAAAAAAGGCTCGGCACAGAAGGGGAAAAGGCCTGGCAGCGAAGGGGTTAATAGCCTCAACAAACCGGCTTAGTCATATGCCATATTGAAAATGTATCATTCCGAGCCTTTCCTCGCAATATCTGTGTAAAATAGCCTCATTCTTTATAACTATCTAGTCCTTTGCAAATAATAATCTAATTCTTGTCCTTATTCAATTGGGTATGAGACAATGTTACCAGCAGTGGTAAGGTGCAGAGTCCTGAAACCAACAAAAACGAGATCAGAAAAATGGAGCGAGGCAAGCATAAAGTTGGGGAAAGACCACCCGAAGTATGTCAGGTCTAACATAAAACAATGTCAGAAACGAGTAAATAAATAAATGCTCCTTTTCAAACTTGAGTATGACATATTTATGTGCACTGCATGTTTTTTCAGTATCACATCTTAACCTAGAAAGAGCGAGTCACTATTGTGGTGCCTTGCGTTACATGAAGTTCTGATATGCCATATTGTATTCTGCTTCAAATGAGAAAATTAGCTTTAATGTTTCCTTTCATCTCTAATGTGCTTTAACGAAGGCTACATCCAAAACCTTATGTAGAGTTCTTACGCCACTCCTTTTCACATAACCAGCCTGCAACACATCTCTAGCATTTAACCTTTTTATAAGATGGATCAAGAATCCAATTTTGTTTGGCGAGGTAGCACACCGAGTTTAAATACTCACGGCTGCTATTACTGTTCATGCAGTGATAATCTCTCTTGATTATCATGGAATTAAAATGTCACATTTTCGCTCCAAATGAAATTCTAAAATTTACTATTTCATGGTGTATATTTTTTATTGTGTCAGTCAATGTTGGCATAATTTCTGTTCATACTGAAAGTTAATGGCCGTAAATAATGCATAGGATAACGACAAATCTCATCTCAATCAACCTTATACTTTATTCGTTTTTAATTTTTTAAAGACAAGCATGCCTCCCGCGAGCACAGTATCGAATTTAACTATAGTACACTTTATAAAAATCAATATTTACAAGCAAAACTCTTTTTTTTTCTTCTAGAAACTCCCCTTATGCATCTCTCCCCAAGAGGGAGGAATCTGTTCTACTGGCAGGCAGAGGATGCCACAGGGTACTAAAGAGCAATTGAAATCATGCTGCCCTGAGACCGAGATTCTGCTTCAAACGTGTCTCACCCTGATGGTTTCAAATGAGAATTTCCCGTAGTCTGACAGCGCGTAGTTTCCCCTTCATGCCTCTGAAAGACTTGTGATGGCTTCAATTTTCTAAATAATTGCACTTTGTTTGAGGGCAAAGAAAATTAAGTACTTTTATTTTTGCTTGAGAACCGTCAAGCTGAGTTAATGTTTTAGAACATATTTGACTTTTGCCAAGTACCATTACGCAGGTAAAGACTTCATGCAGGTATGAAATTGTTAAGGTTAAAGCAAAGTCGCCTGATTATTTTGTTTGCACCGATCATGGATTGCCATAATAAATCCACTATGTACGTAATTGCCTCTTGGAGCATAATGGGGACCCCACTAAGGTCCAGCATTTGGTCCTACAGTACTACGGGTGGGAATAAAAATCAGTACCCTCTTTGAACTGACGTCCCGCTTCTCTCACGACGTGTCATTATGTTTGACAAATAACTCTATATGCTCCTGAGGTTAGTTATTTATTCCATTGTTGGTTATTATGAGCTGCAAAAAATAGTGAAATCTCAGCTCTGGTCATCATGTTTTTTTCCGGTGGGAACCCCTCCCTAATTTTCACATAAATGACAGTTGTTTACAGTGTCTGCAAAAAAATCAATGTTTGACAGGGCATGGTAAGTGGTCGCTCGCCCCTTTTACACTGCATAGCAAACGTGAAGGCAAAATCAGGGCAATATTTTCACTCGTACAGTTACAGTAGGTTAAGTGCAAGGGTGCAAAGTTCATTCTGGCATATCATATTAGGGAGAGCACGGGAAGAAGCAATGCACGATTCCCTCACAGTCATATCAGCTAAAGTATAGGCAGTAGCAAAATAATTCTTACAGCATGTCAAGTATCTTGTAGTTCATTCTCCCTTGGTGCTTACTGGCATGTGCTTTGTATGCCCAGTTTTAGTTAAGGATTTGTAATTGTTGAAACACAGCTACTGGAAAATACGGACTGAATTCATAGAAAGAGGAATCATGCCCAACATGAGGCTGCTTTTTATACTATATTCTCCCTTGAAACTCACACCTAACAAGGGCGGACTTGCAATCTCTGCTACCTCTCATGTATCTTGGCTTTTAAGAATCACAATAACGCTTTTGTTCTTGAGGTTCTGGGGTATGCATTGTTTGTTGCTGCCATGAGGCTTTTTTTTGTAATGCACCAAACTAATAAATATGTAGGGGCATATTTATACTCCGTTTGCGCCGAAATTGCGTCGTTTTTTTTGACGCAATTTCGACGCAAAACTAACTCCATATTTATACTTTGGCGTTAGACGCGTCTAGCGCCAAAGTCCATGGAGTTAGCGTAATTTTTTAGCGTGGACACCTACTTTGCGTTAATTATATGCAAGGTAGGCGTTCCCGTCTAAAAAATCGACTCCGAGGCATGTGCGTGGGATTTATACTCCCGGGCAAAAATCATGCCCGGGAGTGGGCGGATCAAAAAAAATGACGTACGGCCGCTTTTGTGCCGTTTTTTAGCGCCTGCAAAAGGCAGGCGTTAAGGGACCTGTGGGCTCTGAAGGAGCCCAGAGGTGCCCCCCCATGCTCCCAGGGACACCCCCTGTCACCCATGCCCACCCCAGGAGGACACCCAAGGCTGGAGGGACCCATCCCAGGGACATTAAGGTAAATTCAGGTAAGTGTTTTTTTTTTTTTTTTTGTGGCATAGGGGGGCCTGATTTGTGCCCCCCTACATGCCACTATGCCCAATGACCATGCCCAGGGGACAGAAGTCCCCTGGGCATGGCCATTGGGCAAGGGGGCATGACTCCTGTCTTTGCTAAGACAGGAGTCATTTCTATGGGGGTTGGGAGTGAAAAAAAATGGCGCAAATCGGGTTGAGGCGAAAAAATTGCCTCAACCTGACTTGCCCCATTTCTTGACGCCCAAGCTCTATATCCCCCTACGCCGGCGCTGCCTGGTGTATGTCGTTTTTTTTAACGCACACCAGACGGCGCCGGCGGCTAAGGCCGGCTAACGTCATTCAATAAATACGGCGCCCGCATGGTGCTTCAGAATGGCGTTAGCCAGCGCTAATTTTTTTGACGCAAAACTGCGTTGGCGCAGGTTTGCGTCAAAAAGTATAAATATGGGCTGTAGTGTCATAGATGGAAGTTGTCTCTTGGAATGGCACAGAGATTAGATCCTGTAAGAGATGGATTTGCCAGCTTTGGAAAGTTTAAGAATAAGAAAACGATATGAGTTATTGGTGTACTGTAGAGTTTGTGTCTCCGAAAGCATGCACCAGCTGACTAACCGACTGAAAGTGCTAGAGCTTTATCTGTGATATGTATATGTTCATGGGATAAACATTACTTTGAAGTGACTGATAGGTGCTTCCACAGACCTGCATTCACAAACCCTGCTTGCAAATAAGCTACTCAAAACAAAATCAGGACATAATAAATGTAACTGGACCCAGCCAAAAAACTGCCATCTGTTCCACCTATGACTAATAAAAACTAGCATTTGAGAGCTAGAGGCAGAACTGTGAGAATAATTAGCGGAGTGGCAATGATGACCGACCACCAGAATGAAGGTGAGAAGTACTTTCTAGTGATTGCCGTCCAAGAAAATTGTCATGTTGGCCTTTTGAGTGCCCATTCCTAGATTGGCATCCAGAGCAAATGCTTGAAAATGGCGATACTCTCTAATTTTGACCCAGACATACGTTGGTTAATGTGGCAAACAAACAAAAGAAGTGTTCATCTGAAGATCAAGAGAACAGCATAATTGTCTAAATATATAAACACCACCAGGCATTGTAAAGGAAGGATTACTCACAAAAAGAAAGCAACTATGCTTGAAAAGTATCAGTAGTATTAGGACTATCTAACCAACTCCATTACATGAACTCGGAGTATTGTTTCAGTATTGTTTCAGGCCACAATAGTCAAAGAAACACATATGCAGCAATATGGGGCCTCGTTAGAGAAGGTTGACAACACTAACTACTTAAAAAATTAAGGATTTATTGTTGCATCCTTTTCTTTGATGTTGGCTCATCTAATATGCAAAGGTAACTACTCAGAGAAGGGTGGAGAATCAGATGGACTGTGATTGAATTGCCAACACGGCTGGCTGAGTAACCCTTGTGAAAGACTGTTAGACCTGACATCCTTGGAGTAGTGTCTCCTGTCTTTTTGCCTCTGCTTCCTGTGTTTTTGACTGTGTGCTGGACTTTGTTTTTGCTGGTTTTGGTACTCTCTGCACTTTACTACTGCCGACCTGTACTAAAGTGCAAGTGCTCTCTGTGTAAACTGTATTTATAGTTAGCTTTTCCATGAGTGGCATATTTGATTTACTAGTAAGTCCCTAGTAAAGTGCAGTAGAGGTAACCACTCCTTACCACCCCCAAGAAAATGGTTTGATTGAGAGAGTCAATGGAACCCTGAAAGGCATGATTATGGATCTGTCAGAACCATGAGGCATGAGTGGGATGTCCTCTTGCCATGCCTTCTGTTTGCATACAGGGAGGTACCACAGAAATGACTTTGTTTTAGTTCCTTTGAGCTGTTGTACGGCCACCCTGTAGGGGGACCTCTGAGTCTGGTGAAGGAGGTTTTTAGAACACCTCCAGTTAGGGACCTCAGGATGTGTTTAGATGTGTTTAGTTCAATGCTGTCTTTTAGAGACCAGGCAGCCTGCTTCATGAAACTGGCTCAGGAGAACATAGAAACAAGCCAGGAGAACATGAAAATTGGTATGACCAGAATGCCACTCTGGTCGTGTTTAAGCTTGGCCAGAAAGTGTGGGTCCTTGCCCTCTCCCGGATAAGTGGACTCGTCTTTCTTAACTGTTTTGGTATCTCTGAATGCATTGCACATGTTCTTAAGTTTTGCATTCATAAGATGTTGATATTTGGGTCCACTCATTTTTTGACAATTTATTAGCATGTCAATATAATTTATGTTGATATTTTCTCATAGGAAACATAGAATTGGATGGTACAATTTATCCAACCAGCATTGCCTAATGCAGAAGATATATCTGGCAGGTCTCCACCAATTCCTCAGAACATTCCTTGTCTTGAGTAGAATCCATCTACAGAAGAAGGCGCTGTTGAAAGAATTCTCCTGGTGTCTGCCTCCTGCTGAATGAAGGTGGATCCCACAAGGACCTCTAACTCCTGCTGGTACTTGACTTGACTTGAACAGCCCTCAAAAGGGTCAAGTGGATAGCACCATTTTTGCCTGTTTCAGGGACACAAAACCAAAATGTCTCCAAGAGGGCCCATCTGACTAAAGAAGAAGGACCCTGCAGCAGCCATGATTGGGGAGACACCTGGTGTACTGCAGCTTTTCCTTGTGGAGCTAGGAGCTGCAGGACCTGCCAGAAGAACATTTTACAACAGTTGTAGAGTGATGGCCTGATGGCCAATGTTCCATTGTCTGTCAGGGTGGTGGATGACATGACATGACATACACCACCCTGATTGACTGCCATCCACCATATTTGAAGATCACCACCAGTTGTGCAGCGATCCCTGTGCTTTCAGAAGAATCATCATCACAATGGTTCATGTGAATGCAGTGCAAGGCTGGTACATGACTACTGTTTTTCAGGGAGTGACACAACAATCTTTTTTTTCTTTTTTTAAAACATATTCCCAAAGCAGCAGTTTCTTTTTGGAAAACTAAATACTACTGCCCCCTTACTGTGCACAGGTTACTTCTTAAGGGTGTCTGAAGGATTAGGAAAAATATGCATTAAAATATGCATTAAACTGGACTCAAATCCACAGTGCAACAGTTAATATACAGACCCTCACAATAGAAGAAAATAGAATTGCAAATGCAACTGCAAGTAATCCCAAGTTATATAAACAAAATAAATAAATCATTTTGCACAAGCTTCTATATCTAAAGCAATTTAATAAGAGCAATTGATTAAGTAATACAAAATCATATACTAAAATATATTTTAAAATCCACATTGCATAGGTGCTATACAATGTAGCACACAGTCTCTGATTGAAATGTTAGGAGAAATTCAAGCATTTCTCAGCCATTGTGCCTGCATCAAGGAGACATTATTTTTTGTGCAAGTCAGGGCTCACGGTCTTCGTAGATTTTGCTTTGCGAAGACCAAGGTTGGCAGCAATGGAAGGGCCATGCAAGATACATGGAAAACCCTCTTGACACAATATATCTCAAAGCTGCCCAGACCACTCTTTGCTCTACAAAAAAGGCAAATTTAAAGCACAAACAGATTTGCGCTGGAAAAAAGTACCATAGCAAGACTTTGCACCACTTTGCATCACTTTATATGATTTTACAGTGGTGCTAAAATTCCACTTTCCATTTCTCATGGGAGATATAGTATGACAATACTTTTCAAGCCATAACAAATCTTAACCAACATCGGATTTTTAACATTAAAATATTAAACCAATGGGTGATGGAAATATCATGCTGGTAACAATTTAGTGACGGAAAACGCTAAACCAAAATATCACTAAATTAAACTATATTGACTATAAAACTGCCATTAAAAATATCCACTGAAGTACTCCAGGAGCACCTTCAAACCTTGTAAATTAATACAAAGCAGCACAATACTTTGAGAAACTATCCAATGAAAATCCTGATTTCCATTTCATAGTAAATCCAGTACAACTATTTGTGTTAGATTTGCATTAACAAACGTAGAGCAAACCTGGCACACACCATTAGCAAATCTGGGCCCTGGCCTTTATTGTGGTGGGGGGTATTAAAAATGTACCTCATGGATATGTGTTCTCTATGGGTTTGGTATCCAGACTTCCATAAGACTTTCCTGACTGTTGGGCAACACACTATCAAAATAATAACTATTCTCTTTTCTGGCTTGCTAATTGTAATGTAAATCTCACTTCTCTGAGAATAGCTTCATTCACTTCATGTGATGCTCACATGATGGGCTGTGTGCCTCAGTGAGTCAGAGTTTCTATGCCTTGAAAAACAGCCTCACTAATTGTGTTAATTACATTTCATGTAATGTACTTACACTTTTGAGTGTGAGTCTCATACCTTGGTGTCACTCACTGGTGCGCTACACTTAAACAATCCCACTCATGTAATGTGAATCCCATTGCTCAACAAATAGTTCGGCAACATGTTTCATTCTTCTATATACTCAATCTACCCATTCATTTGAGAAGAGTAGTGCACCAGGGACTTTGGTTCAGATCCCCTCAAAGCACAATCCTGTAGGCCATGGACCATTTTGAAAGAAGAAATCAATGCACTTTTATGCTGAGTAAACTTTAGTTGCTATACTTTTAAGAGTGATAATTAATGCCCTGGTACAGCTTGAATTAATTAAAAATAAAAAGGTGGCCAAAAAGTTCACCATAAGGTTATGAAGTATCACTAAAAACACAACATTTGTGAACACTATCAAAACATGTCTATTGCACTCTGCATGAATGACAAGGAGAGGCTAGACTGAAGCTAAGAGCTGGTTGGTTGCAGAGGTGAGAGGCAAAACAATGTTTACATGGAGGAAAAGGTACCCAGTAACCAGCAGCACATTATGGCATCAATGCCAATAAAATCATAAGGTGGATACAGACAAGGTGGCAGTGAGGTTTATGGAATATGGAATCAGAAATCAGAAACAGAAAACAGAAATAAGAAATCAGGAGGGGCAACCTGATTATGATATCTCCAACATGTCCATTATCGGGTTGACTTTCAGAGCAGTAAGTGAGGCTGTGAGTAATCAGCAGTAGATTGAATGTCGATCATAACTGTGGTTATGATTACCATGCTCTTTGCTAGCAAAATAGCCCTACACTTACATCTAAATTCTAAATTTACAATATATCGTACAGAGACATGTCTATGTTTATATACCTTTCACGCATGCTTGGTCGAGGCATCGGTGAAATATATAAGGTACTGTGTTGTCCTGTTACAAGCTTGTCAGAGAGGACACAGCTACCAATGATAAAGCAGATTGGGTCAAAGGAAACAGGTGCTGAACATACAGTTGATTGAAAAAGAACAGAACTAATAACCAACCATCCACTGATACAAGAAACCACTATGGTATTAGATACATTTTATACACAATCATTGCCATGGACATCAAAGATTTATGTAAACCTACCTTTTATTTGTCATCATCTCACACACAAATTTACTCTGGGCATTACAAAAGAGCTATCACACCAACTTGTCCTGGCTGGCAATTTTTCAACAATACTTTCCACTACAAAGCCACATGATATTTCAGGCCACAACACACCAGACATAACCCATTATGTGGCAACTTCAACTATCTAAAGTTTTCTCGAATGTGATGTTCTGATCACTGCATCAACCTAAAACACAACTCTCATTTCTTAGACGTCTAGTTAAATGAGACACTCCATTAGTGTCATCTATTGATTCATAAAAGTAATCAAGGAAGGAAGCAACTTTTTTCTTTAGTCCTATACTACCATCTCTATCTGACCACATAAATTCATGAGTAAGAATATTTTTTATTGAAGCCATACTGAATAGACCTGTAGATATGTTTACTTATATTACATGTTCCTGTTGATTTACATGTGTTTCCATAAACGTCCTATGTTGTGAGGTATCCTTAGTTCCATACAAAATAAATGATCAACCAATGTGACTGAGCTTGGTCTCAAGTAAGATAGCCAGCTTTTCAATTGCTCCATTCATGGTTAGCTCTCACCTTGAGATATATTCACATGACTTAGAGACCTAAGGATAGTAACTTTCACACTCACTGGGTTTCCAAGTGACCCTGTATCTGGTGATGTCTCCTGTTCCACGCGGGACATCCTGGTTGTTCTTAATGGGAGGGTTTGGGAGATGGTACAGCTGAGGGTTATCTCACTACACTACAACCCGCCAGAGGAGATGGATAAGAGAATGACTACCGAACCTTGCCAACTGAACACGAAAAGGCACAGCAAGAGCTGGTGCTGTAGCAGAACCCCCAGAACAGTAAGTTGTCTCTGCCTTTACTAATGCCGTACTGAATGCCTGCCTATATCCTGCACCAGCAAGGGATCTATAGTGGATACATAAACATACAGCCACTGAAAAAAACAGGTAGGAACCAGATTCCCCACTTGCTGAAACTTAGTGGGTTCCTAATGGAGACTATCAAGGGCAGCACCCTTCTTTTTTTGAGGCCCACAGATAAAAAGCACTTATTCTCTATGACCTGTAGAGAATGATGAGCCTTTTTTCACACTCCTCAATGGTGCCCTCTCCTGGGAGACTCAAGTGACCATAAGGTTGACAGCTCCCCTTTAAAAAGGCCACTGAAGTCGGGCGATCCAGGGAGTTAGCCTTTACTTGACAGTGTCCTGATCAACTTGAAAAAGAACTGACACTGATAACTCCAAGAAAATGAACACATTCTGTCTGGCTGTAATACCCTGAAAAATAGAAAACAGCCCACAGTCACGCATCATATCCCAAATCCATCAGCATGAATAACAACCCTGTCACACTGCAGGTATGAAGGTTAATTGAAGGTCTCACATACCTGCTTGAGCATTTTTTTCTGCTTCTTGAGGTACTGGACAATAGTGGAGCTTTCACTTTTAGTAGGCATGCTCATAGGCCACCACTCACTGAGAAGCCCCATCCCCCCTTGCTAATCTTTTAGAGTGTGGAAGATGCGTCTCATATTTCCCAGGGTTCTCGCTTGCACTTGTGCTTCATATGCACAGATCTACTCAATGCCACAGAAAAAAGCCTCTCATCAACTGACATTCTCAGGCCTCACTCTAATTAAAGAATTGAGAATCTCTGCACCACTGAGAAGGTAGTATCATTGTTAAAAGATACATTATACTATCCAATGCCCCTGATTGGAGACACGCTATATGGAATCTTCAAAATAATGCTTGCTGACCTGGGTGATGCAGGAGAAACAACACATATCTGTAAGGAGTCCCTGATACCAAAGAAGACAGCAACAGGCATAGTTTCCTCTCAGGCTTTATACTAAAGATATTATGCACTGAATTCTTGCTGTTGCTAGAATTTGAATGTGTGCAAAAGACTAAGGCAAAGGGACCAGGGTATACAGGTTGTCAATGTCTGATCATTATTTGCCTTCTGATACACCTGCATGCTAGAATGATTCTCCAGTTGGTGAAAAAGTGGGGTCCACTTACTGATAAATGAACCAAACTAGCTTGACGGCAGATTTCTCCTATTACACACATATTCACCGGAAGAAGTATCTCTGTGCTGCCCCTTCTCAAACAGAAATGTATTCCTTATGGCCTCTTAGATCCAGCTACCATTGTTCTAACCAATGGTAACACACATGACTTCAAAATCTAGAACATTTTCTAGAAACTCCGGAATTAAACGGGAGGAAAATAGACTCATCATCCCAAGGAAGGGGCATCAGCCACATGGACACCATCACCCAAAGACTTGGCTGTGGCATTCTTCTGATCTAGCAGCTGGGAACTCTGACACTAGACTATACCCATGTGAGCAGTACAAAACTCTGCCTCCTGGAGATAGATATAAATTGAGATTCTCTCTTAAGTCTTATGAGCTGGTATAGCATCAAGCCACAGAAAATATCCCATGTCCTGGCACTATAAGCAACCAGATCTTCTTCAACCTTCCCCCTCTCCATCCTCTTCTTGAAGGGAACTATGCCATAGAAGTAAAAGAGGTAGCTTGCCCATATAAAGTAAAATACTAGCACAATCGGGTGACACCTTCTAAGTGGCCATCATATGCTTCAGTTAATTGGCCTGTGCATTGAATCCCCACATAGGACAGGCATATCTTATTCTGTGCAGATTTCTCCACCCAGACTGTGGACTCTCAGGAGTTGTAAACATACTATTAACTCATAGTTTGTAAATACCAAAAAACAAAACATAAACTTTGTTGGAAATGGCCCTTTTTACAGGGTTACTCCTAAACTTTTTGCCTTCTTCCTCCTATTTCTTTCAGGTCTGTTTTTGCTGGTTTATTGTCTCTGCACACCTGAGTGCAAGTGCTCCCTATGGAAATTGTACTTTTGATTGGTTTATCCATGATTGGCATATTTGATTTACTGGTAGGTCCCTAGTAAAGAGCACTAGAGGTGCCAGGGCCTGCAAATCAAATGTTACTAGTGGGCCTGCAGCACTGGTTGTGCCACCCACATTAATAGCCCTGTAACCATGGCTCAGACCTGACACTGCAGTGTCTGTGTGTACAGTTTTAGACTGCCAATTCAACTTGGCAAGTGCACCCACTTGCCAGGCCTAAACCTTCCCCTTTACTACATGTCAGGCACCCGTAAGGTAGGCCCTAGGTCGCCCCAGGGGCAGGGTGCAGTGTATGTTTAAGGTAGGACATATACTAATGTGTTTTATATGTCCTAACAGTGAAATACTGCCAAATTCGGTGTTTACTGTGCAAGGCCTATCTCTCTTATAGGTTAACATGGGAGCTGCCTTTAAATATCCTTAAAGTGCAGATTCCCTTTGAGAGTAAAAATGTGGAGTTTAGGGTCTCTGAACTCACAATTTAAAAATACATATTTTAGTGAAGTTGGTTTTTAAATTGTCAGTTTGAAAATGGCACTTTTAGAAAGTAGGCATTTTCTTGCTCAAACATTTCTGTGACTCTGCCTGTTTGTGGATTGTCTGTCTGCGTCAGTTTGACAGTGGGGTGTTTTGCACCTCTCAAGACAGTGACACAAAAGGGGGCGGGGTGTAGCCTGCATATCCTGATGAGCTAGAGGGGAGGGAGGAGTGGTGGTTCACACCTTAAAGGACCTTGCCTGGCCTCACACAATGCAATCTCCGACCCCCTGGTGTGTATCTGGGGGCTGGCATGGACAAGGAAGGATCTTGCAAACACTTGAGGCTTTGCTTTGAAGTTTGCCAACTTCAAAGGCAGAACTGGGTAAAAGAAAAAGACCCAAAACCCCAGACTTTTAGAATCTTTCTGGAATCAAGAGTAACCTCTGCCCAGGAGAAGAGCTGAAGAGCTGAAGGAGGAGTACTGCCCCTTTGCTGTGTTGCTTTGTTGGACTGGCCTGCAGTTGCTGCTTCTGCCTGAAAAGAGAGCAATGAGTGAACTTTGCTGTGCGTCCTGCTTGAGAAAATTCTCAAAGGGCTTGGAGTAGAGCTTGCCTCCTGTTGGAAGTCTCGGGAACACCAAAGACTTCAGTTTCCTCGACCTGCAGCACTGGGAACTGTGTGTTTTGTGCTGTTCAAGAGGAGAAACCACTGCGACGCCACCAATGATGCCGCTCGCCTGCACCGTGGCCTGCCGACGTCACACGGAGTTGCATTGCCCCGCTTTGCACCGTGACCTGTGGGCCCCGCACTCCGGCATCGCCTGCTCACACCACAGCCTGGGCATCCACTATCATGTCGCTCCTGCTGACACGGGGGCCGCTGCCTGCACCGTGGCATGTGGACACCACTTGTGAGGTACTCAAAGCACCGTCCCCTCCTGTACCGCAGCCCCTGTCCACCGACGCCAGCACCATCGACTCTTGTGTCGTCACCAGGCATCCTGCCTGCACCATGGTCTGTTGACACCGCTCGTGAGGGTCATGAAGCACCGTCCCGTCCTGCACCGCTGGCTTGGGCCTACGGACGACAGCGCTTCAGCAATGACGACAATGCTGCCTTCACTGTGACCTGTGGACACCACACATCGCACTGCCCCGCTTCACACCACAGCCCTGGTCTCACCAATGCCGCTGGATGATGTCACCGAGCCGCTGCATGCACCATGACCTGTGGGCACCGCACGTCGCATCGTCCTGCTACTCACTGCAGACCCAACGCCATCCACACCGGTGCACCTGGCTTCATCAGCCTGGAGTTTAATCTGCAACGTGTGTGACCTCAAGAGCCCAACGACTCATGCACTGATTACGGAATCGACACTGCAACGTCAGTGATGCCACTCTCCGAAGCTCACCGCCAGAATCACAACGCCCTTGCAAATCCAAGGTTCTGTTTGCGGGGCTTCCCGACACCGTAGCTGGCCCTCAACTCCGCGGCCCGCTTGAACTGTTGGTTTTGTTGATCACGACGCTGTGATAGTCCCAGGTGGAGCTATCAACTTCAAGGAACTGTATTTTTGAGTAAATCTTGCAGAATTCATACTTTTATTACTGTATGTTGGATTTTTATCGTATTTGGTCTTGTTTTATATCGATAAATATTGGCTATTTCACTAAAACTGGTGTGGTGTCCGTTTGTAGTGTTTTTACTTATTACTGTGTGTTATGTGCTTTATACATTGCTTCTGAGATAAGCCTGACTGCTTGTGCCAAGCCACCAAGGGGGTGAGCAGGGGTTATCTGAGTAGATACCTCCCTTATCCTGATTAGAGTGAGGGTCCCTACTTGGACAGGGTGCAAACCAACTACCAACTAGAGACCCCATCTCTAACAAACTTACACAAAAGTGTAAATTTACCTTTGTGAATTAGGCACGCTGGCTCCTATTTTCAGATTTAAAATATTTTAAATTATAATTATACTAAACAATATAATGACTGTTACTAATTTAATTAATACTTATATGCTAGAAATTGAATCTCTAGTTCGTAGAGATTCAACTAGAGATTGAATCTCTGTCCAAGTAGGGGCCACAATCCTAGTCAGGGTAAGTTAGATACACACCCTAAATTAACCTATGCTCACCCTCTAGTAGCTTGGCACAGAGAAGGTAGGCTTAACTTAGGAGGTATTGTATAAATTATCTGTGCAACACACATAGGAACAGAATGAAAACAACAGAAAAAGACTCAACACAGATTTAGGAAAATAGAGGATATTTATCTGAATAAAATGGGACTAAAACAATAAAAACCCAAGTTATGCTTTTCAAGGTATTGCGGTAAAAGCATAGTGCTATCAATGCATCCACTTCTCCTAGGTTCTTTAGTGCAAATGCACATTCTTACAATTGGAGCACCAGCATGGTATTCCACTAAATCTTCAAAAAGAGAGTCTCCAATCAGTCCCTCAAGAATGGAATGCTCAAACAAACCCTCCCCAGATGCCTGCAGTGTTGCAAAGACATCATGGGTCTAGGGAACCACAGGCCCTTCTGTGGGAAAACAGTCTGCCTTCCCGTAAGTCACACTATGGCTCCTTCATGGAGGTAGGTGGGGCGCGATGTTGTACAGCAAAGACCCACAGCAGGATTGGGGGGGGTGCATCTTGGGTCATCAAGCTAACACGTACTGACCGGCTGTGAGACATGTTGGTGTGTCAGCCTGGGGTGCTGCGGCATCTTTGTAGTGGCAGGCACCTATACTTGCATCGAGTGGGACACCTGATCTCAGTCACAAAGTGCAGGCAGGGCCACAGTGGAAGGCTTCCCGCGGCACCGTGGTGTCTGTGTCAGCAGCAGGGCTATAAATCTTGGTACATGGTAGGCTGATGATCAAAACACACCCTGATTGTTGTTTCAATATAACAGTGGCCAGACTCACGAATGACCGAGTCCCACAACAGCAGTGCTAAGTTGAGGTTTTTGATGTCCCTCGCTCTTTGGGAACCGTAGGCAAGCCAGCAAGTCCTTGGAGATCACTGTGGGTGGAAAGCAGAGTTCAGATTTATTTCCACTGAGTCAGACAGCAGGAGGCAGCTGGGCAAAAAGTAGAAAAGCAGTCCCTCTAGAAAAGCAGACCAGTTGAGTCATTCAGGCAACACAGCAGTAACTCTGACAGAGGTCCACTTCAAGATCCAGAATTGTCTCATTAGATGGGGTCAGGGCCCCAGTATTGGACCCAAAAGTGCCTTTGATGTGAGGATGACTTAAAACAAGGGTCTTTGAAGTGCCAAGACATCCTTTCTTCCTAGTCCTGGCTCCAGAGAATTAGCAGGGTGTAATCAGTTGTTTGTGTGGGGACAGATACCTACCTATTGAAGTGTCAGCTCCTTTCAACTTTTCCTGCCCAGGAAGGGCCATCAGAATGCAAATGAATGCAGAAGACACCTTTGCCACACCCACCCTCCCTGTGTTTGTCGCTGTCTAGAGGGAATGTACAAATTGCAGCTTTCACCTAGCACAGATGTGTATGAAGACAGGCTGCAAGGCACAGAGAGCAGTAAGAGCAGAGAAATGCCAACTTTCTAAAAGTGGTATCTCCAAAATAGTAATATTAAATCTGACTACACCAGTAAGGAGCATTTATCTTTACTATTCCCTTGAAATGAAACATGACCAAGCTACTCCTTTCTGATCAGGAATTACAGCTTTAAAGTATATTAAGGAATTCCCAGTGCTGGTCTATGAGAGGAATCAGCCTTGTACTAGTTAACAGGATATGTAAAACCTAAGTGTACATGTCCTGCCTTTTACTTACATAGCACCCTGCCCTCTGGGCAACCTAGGGCCAACCTTAGGGGTAACATATGTAATAAAAGATTTCCACCCGAGTTTGGACCGGACATAGAGATAGTACTTGTAAATGCCCTTTGTGAATTCCTAAAGTCATAAACTCAAACTTTCGGTCTATGTTTAGACAAAAAAATCTAAGTTTACCTTTGCAAATCAGGCCCAAAGAGATTTAATTCAAAAGAATACAAAATGTTGCAAATACAATGTTGACCATTTGTCAATGGGTTTCACATGTTCTGGTTTTATGTGACCATCCTCAATGCTTGTAATGGAACAAATTGTTGTCAATCAAGGCCAATAAACCTTCTACATTACCAAGATACTTGAAAACTAAACCGAAAGATCATGCTGCCAAATCTACAGAATTCTACAAAAATAAAGCACAGGCTCTCCAACAAAGTAGGAAACTAATTAGCAAGGCTGCAGTGGGTATTGAAATGGAAATGTTGCTAAAGCTTAATTGCAGAAACTAGAAAAACGCCCACCATTGCTCAAGAAATGATGTAACCTGCTTCTAAAGCTATGGTTATTGCAATTGTCAGAGAAAAAGCTGAAAATATTAATTTCGTGCCACTGAATAACAACATGTGAAAAGAAAATTGGCAAAATGACATACAATATACAAGAACAATGGATTGAAAGAATATGTCAATGTCAGCATTGTAGTCTGCAAGTAGATGAAAGTAATGACATTGCAATCAAATCTCATTTCCTGTGTTATGTTAGACATGAGTTTGAGGGGAACATTAATAAGATGTATTGTTCTGCCACTACTTATTACACACCACTGCTACAAAGGTATACAACACTTTAAATACATTTCTGACATCAAATTGAATAGAGTGGTCCAAATGCATAGGGATCAGATGGGGCAAGTGCCATGTCTGGGAGACAAACTGGACTCATTGCATGAGTAAGGGAAAATAGCTCTTACGTTACATGGCATCATTGTTGCATTCATTAAGAACAATTAGGCCCTAGGAAGATATTAGAAGACGTTAAAAAGGAATTGGATGAATCAGTCACAACTGTAAATTTTATCAAATCCAGGTCACTAAAGGTAAAGTTTTTTTTTAGCAGTTCTATCAGTATAGACATAATGATCATCATAGGCTTTTGCTCTAAACAGATGTGCAATGGTTTCCTTATAGTAAAGTGTTGGCTGTGCCTTTCGGCTTGAAAGATGAAACCAGAACATACATCATTGATCTGGAATCCCCATTGCACTCAAAGAGCGCTTAAATGGCTATAGTTGGCTGGCCAGACTGGTGTTTATGACCAATTTCTTCACTCATGTAAATGCACTCAACTCCCTAATGCAGGACATAAGAATCAGCATTCTTAATGTTGAAGATAAATTTAAGACAATGATCTTGAATCTAGAATTGTGTACTTATCACTTATTGAAATGAATACCTATTTGGAGCTTGCTGATACAAAATCATCAAGCGTTTCTTGTTTTTTGTATCCAGCAAGTCCAAGATACGCAATGCAGTTTTTGCAAGTGCTTTCCAGTTCCAGCTGAAAATAAAAATTGGATTAAATATCTTTTTATTATACACATTGAAACTTTAATTGTGCTCACAGCACCTGAAGAAAATAGCTTGAATGAAATCTCTTTAGATAGGTTTCTAAAACTTCAAATGAAGGTAACCTCTTTGGCAAATTTGTGGCTGAGTGTATGAACAGATTATCTTGAATTATTGTACAAAGCGCTTAAGGTTTTTCTTTCATTCGACATGATATAGTTATGTGAACAAGCTTTCTCTGTACAGAAACCACTTGAGCAATGTAGAATCTGACCTCAAGATGCAACTTTTTGAAAGAAAACCAAACAGTTAGCTCGCCACTAAGATGATGAGCCAACCTTAGCATTTTGTGCGCATTATTGTTGAGGTTCAAATCATACATGCTTTTTAGGGATCTCTGATGTCCAGCAGTGATTTAGTGGGGTCCTTAGTAGTCAAAGGAATAGAAACTATTGGTATACATGGCTCAGGACTGTTTTTTTAGATCTAATAGGCACAGAGCACAGATGCCATATATCTCTTGTTAAATTAGCATATAAACTACTATAAGACTGCTACTGTAAACATTGTTACTTGAGGCTTAGATGTAAGTATGTTTCTAATTTACTATGTAGAAGTTGTATGCAATCCATTTGCTCATATACAAGATGTAATAAAATTAATCACACCAGTAAATGATTAACTGCTTTTTTCTATGTTCCTTTTATTGATTCACCTAAATCCTTTTTAATCATCTTTTTGCTCTAATTAAATGTGCTTCTCAGCATCTCTGTTTGTTTTGCACTATCACTGCACCATCTCCTAACCCTGCCTCAGCATAATCCTTGAACTGTGGTCATGGTATCGAAAGAACAGGTCAAGGATAGTTCTAAACAATCATTTGTTCTTCGTCTGGAGGTTCTTTCTGGCCATAATATTGTGAGAGTTTACTGTCTGTGCCCCACGGACAGACAAGAATCAACATTTCATATAGAATATATAAAAAAAAAAAAATTACATTCACAAACAATTATAGATTTGCAGCCAATAAAAAGTAATAATATACTGATAAAAAACTTTGCAATTTCATTTAAATAGAGATTTATAGAGACACTGGATAAAAATAAGTTATGGAAAAACAAAATATGGAAAGAAATTTAAGAGATCCATAAATGCTTCAATTGGTTTTCCAGTAATTGCATTACTCTGAGTTCTACTCCCTCTATCTATTCATGACATTTGGAGGCAGCCTGGCCTCCACAGACACCAATCGCCACATATTAACTAGATTAAAAGCATACTCCACCTTTACAGTTTCTAAAAAGCAAAATATGCATATGTGTTGCCAACAGAGTCTTGCTAGAACCTGGTTCCACAACCAAATACTTGCAGTCAATAGATCTATCATTTGTGGGTGTCCAAAAAAAAGACAATTGGCTGATTGCTTAAGGGGAAAACACCAATGACATCAATGATGGTCTAGCATGCTTAAAACAAAGTATTTAATTCAAAAGAAGACAAAATATTGGATATACAATGTGAGTCTCAGTGTGCAGGTTCAAAACACAAGCAGCATGTTCAATATGTGCTTTGTTTTGAATTGTTGCTATACAAGAGCATGAAACATTCTAAATTACAAAGACACTTGGAAACTAAACATAATGAGCATGCTGCCAAGTCACCTGGTTTAAAGGCAGGATGAGGGGAAGAAAAAAATAAATAAAGCAAGGGCAGATGACTAAAAGTAAAGCAATTACCAATCATTTCAGTAATACCACTTTCACCGTATCGTGATTGAATTCATCAAATTTTGGATGTACCAAGGCAAATAGAACAGCTGTGGTTGCATGCAGAAAACAAACAAAACCTTTCGTTTTACTTTGCTAAAATGTACAACCTGTGATGGGTGTCTACAAAAAAAGAATCCCACTTCCCCCAGCCTCCTAGCAGACGTGAGTATCACTATAAAAGCATTTTCAGTGTCAGGATTTTTACTCATGGATCTTGAAGGCCACCAAAACCAGCAGAAAATCCCAAGTACAGAATCATTCATAGGGTGAAAGTTATAGAAACCCCCTGAATAAGTGCTGCAGCAACTCCTCCTCACCTATATAATTTCCGCTATGGCTCCTGAGGGCCTTTATAGCTGCAATTTTCAATGTGAACACCATAAGATGCAGGAAAAGCTGATCCTGAAGAAAAGGTAGAGTGTGGACCACAGCAATTACTGGAGTATCATAATGGGTCCAGAAACACCACTTGCTAAAAAAGCCTAAATGTCTGGCATAGGAATTCAAAGTAGATTCTCTTCTACATACCTAAAAAGTAGAAGCAAGCTATCCAGACAGACAATTATACTTCAACCCTAAACCTTCTAAATCAAGGCCACTAGTCTGAGCTTTTGACACATTTCCTAATGCAATATCTGAAATACCAGAGCAGACAGAGATGTGAGGAAAATAAGATCTTAAAATACTCGCATTGCTATCAGGAAAGGGAACCAGAAAAAGAAGGGAATTGCTAGAGCAGTCAAAATCTCAGAGGTCGTCTCAATCATCACTTTGATCAGTAACTTGAGGATTAGGTAAAAGTAGGGAAGGCATACAGTGGACCCAGAGGCCACTGGTAGGATATAGCATCCACCTGTGCAACCGCACTCCTCTCTCCCTCTTCAAAACATCTTCTCCAATTGGGTAGTGAGAGCCGTGACAAAAAGAATGACTACTAGCTAACCCCACTTTTGGCATATCTGAAAAAGCACCCAAGCATGCAGACAAAATGTCTGAGACACCAGAATGGGCCCACAGTGATATTGCAAATTTCCTAAATGTGCCCATGCAAAAATCAGATTTGAGAAAGGGGAGGTATAAACAATCTAGGCTCCACTTGTTGATAGATGACTTCCCAGACATTTTATCTGTTCTAAGCAGTATTAACTTTCCCTCCAAATAGTGGGAAAGCTCATCAAAGCCAGGCAGATGGCCTCCAGTGTCCACAAGCTGGAGGACAAGAGACTCTGAAGTAAAGCCCAAAGTTTCTGAGTCTAAAGAGACGAGATCCCAGCTACCCCACCTCAAGCAGTTAGGCTGGCATCTGCTGTAAAAATAAATGGTAAGAAAAAGATACAAAGGCAACCTTTCTAACAAATCCTGAGAATGCAACCACCAAGTCAAATCTTGTTTTATTGACTAAGGCACCTGATGTTGGAAAGTAGGTTATGGGTAAGAGCAGGTAGATACCTACACTTAGCAATAGGCCACAACCCCCCACTAGGCCCAGTTAAGGTCTCAATAAATTTATCCTTGCTCAACGCTTGGTAGCTTGGCTCAGAAGCAGTTAGGCTTAACCGAGGAAACAGGTGTGCAAACCAGTTGATATCAACAAAACAGTAAGTAAGTAAAACACAACACACAACGCCAATTTGAAACAATAGGGAATATTTGTATCTTTAAAATGACACAAAAATCCATTGTAGGGAACCAGTGATATGATTTCTTTATGATTAAAAGTAAAACCAGCACTTAGAAGAAAATAGCACTTAAAGGGTTAAAAAAGGTTACACTGTACAGGGAAAAAGTCCAGAGATCAGGCCACCCTTGATGTAACACTGTTACACTTACTTTCAGAAGTATTTCTTGATTTGGGAAAGTGGTGGACAGCACCAATCAAGGGTTCAGAGGCTCTGGTTTGCCTCTTCGGGTCCGGGACTAATACTCCCACAATGCACTTCTTCATCTTATGGAGCTTTTTACAACAGTTTCTCCAAACTTCTTCAAACTTCTGGATCTTCTTCCAGAGGTCCTTTTGGGTCATTGAAGTGTCAACATACTTGATCCAAGGTGCCATAAATTCTGAGTTGCACATTTGGAGTTGGGACTACAGTTCCCAGAATGCACATGGTCAGAATCCTCAAATGGCCACTGGATGCTGTTCAGCTGGGCTCTTTGTTCAGGAACTGAAGCGAGGGACTCTGGTATGCTCCTTTGTATCTGTAGCTTATAGGGAGTCCACCCCTGCTGTTGTAGGGCAAATGCTTTTTCCTGGTGAAGCCCAAAGTGTGCAGCTGGTGCAGACCAGGGGTTCAGCAGGGCAGTCTTTCTTCTCCAGAATCTTCTTCCAGCAGAGATCTGAATTGTGGAGCAGCTCTGCCATATTTATTCTTGCTACTATATGGGGAAGAAGAGGATTGCTCCTGTCCAATGGGGTGCAGGCCACCACCCACTGGGGTGACCAACTCATGTGAAGTGTGACAGAATAATTAATCCCAGAAAGCAACGTTTTCTAGAAATTCAACAGGGAGAAAATTCCTCCTTGGCAGAGTCCGCCCACTGGTGTATGTAAATCTTATAACACACCCCTTTCAGTCCCTCTCCTAATCTAATCACTGGGGCTCTCATCTGTCTGGGGGAGGAGGAATGGGGGGGGGGGTCCAGTTTCTATTCCAAGTGGCTTTCTCACCTTTAAAGACCAGTTTGACTACTCTTCTCCCATCCTGCTGTGCTGTCTGCTGCAGCAGTTCTCCTCCCACCAGATGCTTCCATTGTCTCAGCCCAGGCCACTTCACATCTCATTAAGGTAGCTTGGCTCAGGCTGCCAGAGGCTGACCAATCAGTACAGGGCACTACAGGGCCGAATTTGGTAAATTCCAGAAAGAGTTCTGAAACTCTTTCGCTGTGCTAGTTATAATAAATTCAACATTGGCAAGTTGTTGGTTTTATTATAACATTTAATTTCATACCAAATTTGATATATTTAGCTCCTCTCTGTCAGAAATACGACTTAATTGTTTTAAAATAGAACCTTCCAATGTTAGCTACTGGAGCCCATTGAATACAACTAGGAAAAACAAATTTGGCTGTCTTTCCCTGACTAGGGCTTATGACACATAAGCAAAAATAAGGTACTTTGAGGCTTTGGAAATACTTTTAATCTTAAAGCCGAATTTGGGGTTAACTGTAACTGAAAGCAGCCAGCCAGGCAGGGCTGTCTTTACAAGGACACCACAGCAGTGCACCTATGGGTGTGCTAACTATACTGGGATCCCTAAACATACATGCCCTACCATGTAAAAGGGACTTATTGGCAGGTTGTCAGAGCCAATGAAAGTTAGGCCTCATTTGCATATACCATTTTAAACAGCGCACTGACTCTGGGACTGGTTAGCAGTTCCCAAGGCCCAGTTAGAGTCAGAGAATACCAATATCCGCCAAAAATGGGGGCAAAAGTGAGGGGTCTTCAGCAATCAGCCCATTTTTTCCCACACCTGGGTTTTCAGAGAAAGACCCTAAGACACTATGGCCCTGATTTAATAGGGCCTAGCACCTCCTTGTGCCATATTAGCGCAATTATTTTATGTTAATGTGGCCCTATGAAGCCAAAATCGCTGCACCAGATTTACAAAGGTGCCTCAATGCATGCTTTGTAACCCCTTGCAGCACATTATGCCTGCACAAGGCATAATATATGCAAGGAGCACATTTCCCCCTTAGGGGCTGTGAAAAAATGGTGCAAAGATATCTAAAGGATTTCCTTGTGCCATTTTTTTCTGCATTTTTAACAGACGCTCAGAGCAGGTGTTAAAAAGAGGCGCACCATTGGTTACAATGGGCCCCCATTTACTGTTCAGGGTAAGCTCCAAATATTTGGCGCTAACCATAAACAATACATCAATAGCATCAAAAGTGTGGACACTATTGCCCCCGACCCTGCGCCATGGTGCGCCGTATTTTAAATACGACGCACACATGGTGGTGGTGGGGGGGGCACTAAGGAGTGCAGGAAAAGTGGCGCTGCACTGGGTGCAGCACCACATTTCTTAAATCTGCCTCTAGGTTCCAAAACTTCAGCTTATATCTTCTCACAATTTGGAGATGAAACGTGGCCCAGAGGTCAAAAATATTGTTACTGCCATATCTCTCTGTATTTGTTACTACAGAGCCACAGTCAGAGCTGAGTGAAAGGAAATTGAAAATGTGGAACTGAATCTTGACAACTCTCTTCTGTCAGTTTTACCGGTCTATTGTATGTCCAAAATCTTGAGCTTATTAAGGTGAGGTGAATGTAAAGGAAGATTCTTTCCTGACAAAGTAATGCCACTAAAGGGGCTAACACCTTTGTGAAGCCCCTAGGTGCTGATTTTAGTCCAAAAGGCAGGATCCCAAACTGAACATGCAGAATGTCCACTGCAACCCGCAAAAACCTTTGATGTTACTCATGGATGTGCCAGCAAGCATCTTCAAGGTCTATGATGATAAAATAGTCCTGACTGCTTGTCATCGGAATACAGCTTAGAAGCATAACCATTTTGAGGTGAACTGTCTGAATACAGTACTGGTCTGTGAGACCCTGAAGACCTTTGAAACAGAAAGAGAATAAAACAAGTTCCTTGTCCCCACTCAGCTTGAGCAACTGAGACAATCACCATTTTGTTCCATAAAATGTGAATCCCTTCCCAAAAGGGCTCTGCACTTGACTGGTTCTCAGGGAATAGCAGCGAGAAGGAGCCTGAGTCATGAGGACAGTCTAAGAAATCTATAGGTTAACCCCCTTTGATAACACTCAAGACCCACTGATCAAGGGTATCCTTTTCGAATCCCTGAAAAAGGTTCTGGACCCATCAGCACATTACTTCTGGCTTTAAGAAAGAAAGGGTAAATGTTAGCCTAGTTAGCCTTACGGTGGTCTTCCCCCAAACCTTTTGCCTCCTTACCTCGATTTTTGGGGTGAAATCCATTTTGGTTGACCTTAGGAATATATGCACTTTACCACTGCTAACCCTTGCTTGTGATCAATCCTCTAAACATGGTTTGATTGGCTTACACTTGATTGTCATATTTAATTTACTTATCAGTCCCTAGTAGAGTGGTATACCATATACCCAGAGCCTTGAAATTAAATGCAGCTAGTGGGCCTGCAGCACTGATTCTGCCACCCAATTAAGTGCATCTTAAAACATGTCCCAGGCTTGCCATTGCAGCCTGAATACAGTTTTAAACTGCAATTCGACTTGGCAAAATAACCCCCTTGCCAAACCTTAAACTCCCCTTGTTTGTATTAGAGTCACTCCTAAGGTAGGTTCTCAGTAGCCAATAGGATAGGGTACAGTCTATTTAAAACGTTGAACATGTACATTTAAGTTTTACATGTTGTGGAAGTGCAAAATACATACATTCATTTTTCACATTTGTGAGGTCCACCTGTTCTATTGGATAACATTGGGTTGCTTTATTACATACTAACTTTCTCTTTAATTGAAAAGTCTGATTTTTTATAACATTTTTTAAAATGCCACATTTAAAAAATGTGTATTTTCCTGCCCTTACCCCTTTTGTGTCTGAAGCTGGTCTTAGATCACATGATGGGTGTAACTGACAGTTGGACTTGAATTTCTTCTAGACTGTCAAACAATAGAGAGATTAGGTGGGCCTGAATAGTCAGTCTGCTGGCAGGATGGGGAGGTGGAGCTGAGTGCAGCCCCACTTGCAACTGAGTAGTCTGTGCTCTGCTTTCACACAAAGGGCTCATACCCTTTTAAACACTGTACTGGCTCTGTGACTGGTTAGCAGTTACCAGTGCACAATCAGAGTCAGAAAACACCAATATCTGCTAAAAATGGGGGCAAAAGTAAGGGGGCTTCTGGAATCAGCCCATTTTTCCAACACCTGGGTTTGCAGAGAAAGACCCTAAGACACTAAGGCCCTGGGTTATGAGGGCCTAGCGCATCCTTGTGCCATATTAACGTCATGCAGCTAGCTTGGAACCATTGCAGGGGAGTCAGGAATTTCCATTCAATTCAAAGAACCTTTCTAGAAGCTTCTCCCATCTTCCAGAGGAAGGGTATTAGGTATAAAAATAGGACCCTAAGACCCACCCTTCAGTTAACTCCCAGACCTGCAGAAGGACTCTCAGAGGACTTCCTGATGCTGTGACCTGCTGTGCACTTGGCAAGACTGCTTTGTTGTACCCGAAAGGATGGCATTGCTTCTGGTAGCTTGCCTTGAACCCTCAGAGACCAGACCTCCTGTTGGAGCCTTGCATCTCCACCTGAACCCAGGAATATCAGAGTGACTCCAAGGACTAGTTGGGTGGCCTCTTATTCAGAGTCACAGAGACACAAAAGGCTCCCACCATATTGGACATTCACCTGGACACAGCCTGAGTGAGTCTTGAACCCCCAGGTGGTGTCCCAGCAGTCTTGAACCCTTGGTTGTGTTGCTAAATGTGCCCAGGTGGCCAAAATCGAAAGCTGAGGATTTAAACATGTTTTAGCCAACACCTGCTCTGAGAACTGAGTAAACAATTTTTAGCCAACCCCTGCTCTGAGAACTGAGAGGAGACCGGGACTTTCCAGCTCGCCTTTCCACCCAAGCCACCCAAGGTTGGAATGAATTTGCAGCCTCTCCCACTACATTCTTCTCCACAGCAGCAAATATGGTTCGGTGATCCTTCCCCAAAGGGTTATCTGAGCCCCTGTATCTATGTTTGGCTACAGCCTCCTGCTTCTTCCTGCAGGAGATTTTTGACTTCCACACCCCTACCTCCCTTTTTGCCTCTCACTATGGAGAAGGAGCTGTACAACTTTGACACTCTCAGCAGAGCTATGCTGCTAAAACCTTTCAAACAGAGGTGGCTGAAAGCAACTAAGAGGGCTACCAAACTTGATCTTCCAGTAGCTCTCAGGGACTTTGAGAAGTTGTAGAGGTGGCGGGCCGTCTCAGGAGAGAATGATGGTGGTGACAATGAGGAGAAAGGAAAACTTACAGAGGATGAAGCGAGGGAGCACTCAATCCAAGGTTCGGAGCTACAAAGAGAGCCCATCTCAACTCCAGCAAATGACCAGGGTGCCCACAATGGAGAAGGGAGCAGTATTAACCCCTTGACCCCCAGAGGGGCTGGAGGACAGGAAAATGGAGTGGAAGCTCAAGGTTCAGCTGGCCAAGATGAGGCTGGTATCCATGGGTGTTGAAGGCTGAGAGAGTCTTGGAGGAGTGTCTCTGGGGTCAAGGCATTATGAAAGCCCAGAATATCCAGTTGGGTGCACATGTTGGACTTGATCTTCATGAAGAGAATCCAGGACTTATTGTATTATTTTAATAGTTCAGGGTGTAATATAGGGAACTGAATATAATCCATTAGAGTTTGCTGAAAGGTACTTTTAAAGATTCCTTGTCTAGTTCCCTGTGAGTAGCAGCTTCCTTCTCACAAATACTTTCATGTGTTGAAGAGAAGCATATATAAGAATTGAAACTCCAAAGCTCTAGTGCTCCAACAGGACCAACCTGCTCCAAATACAGTTTCAGTGGCAGTACGCTCAGGGATTTTACTTCTCAGAAGATTCCTCAGTCCTCTTCTGTGTTGGGACTTGGAAGAAATGTCAACACTCTTCGTGACAAATTCTCTTAATTAATTGGAACTTAGAATCTTCTTCAATCTTTCTGATGTTAGACTTTTCAGCAGGACCAATCCACTAGTTGCCCAACCTGGCTCGAGGTGGTTGAGCTCAGCTGAATTTAGCTTAATGTGACTTTGATGGTTCACCCTGACAAGAAGTGTTATTATTCCTTGAGGTGGTCAGTTTCCATCTCATGTAATAATCCACTTCTTACACTTATTTGTGTGTGTATTTTGTTTGATATTCTGGGTATCTTTCACCTAGCTGAGCCCCATCATTTACATATTGAAGCATCATTCCTGCTGACTCCAGCACAGTCTAGGTGACATTCTAGCTTTCCCAGGTATAACAATGGCCTATAGTGATGATATTTTCAAACTAGTTGCCCCTGCTGTAATAGGAGCTTATCCTTCACATATTATGAAAATGCTGATGAAATCTATATACCTTGGATATAATAGTGAACCATTTTCACTCAGCAAGTTGTAGCTCAATTCTTGATGTATTTTGCATATCAGAGGCCCATAACTAACACATTGTGAGTATTCCTGAGGACAGGACATTCTGATTGTCCCTGTCATGTTAGTGGTCCATCAGTGACATTTGCGGTTATTTGTGATGACACTGTAGAAGTCCTTAGAATATTAGGGGTGAAAACCTATCCATATGAAGAACAGCCAAGGTGTTTTGTGAAGATGATAAATGAAATTAAAAGGGCATCAGTCTATGTGTGGCTGTGATGCATAAAAGTCACTTGTTTGCCATAAAAATTGCATGCTTCTTCCTGTGTTTTCAAACACTCACAGGCTGAGTTTTCCAGACAAAAAAGTGACATTATAAATAGGGGGATAATTCATACAAATTATAGGGGCTCACATTGCTGGCCTCAGGTGCCATATGGCACTTACTGCTGTAGGTGTTATTTTATTATTTTCAGTGTAAATACATGTTTACTGACTTTCAGCATTTTTTGTTAGTGGTGGTGGCAATGGGGTCCATGGCCAACACCAACCACTCCAAATAAATCAAACTTTAATGAATTTGGACTTTAGAAATAAGGACTCCAGGGAGTCTGCATCAAATAAAAAAACCATGAAGGTATATTAAAATATTAGAATGCCATACAGAAAGTAAAAATATAGTTAGTCTCAACGAATCAGACATAAGGCTCAGAAGTCATTTGCTCTGTGGTCCAGAGTACATATGATGCAGAAATGAGCAAAATCTGAAAAATAGACTAAGTACAATATGCATAGCAATGCAACAAGAAATCAGGCAGCATCCCTCGAGCCTCAGAAAAGGGTCTGATTCACCCCGAAAATCAGGGAGCTTTCTAAGTTTCTAAGTTTGCTCAGAACAGGCGTTAAAAGGAGGCGCATCATTGTTTTCAATGGGCCTCAATGGACTTTGCAGGATTGACGTCAACATTTTTTACGCTTATCCTGCAAAGCTATGGACTAGCATCAAAGTAATGATGTTAGTTTGCTAACTATCAGCCATGGTGACATTAAGGGGGGGCTAGAAAAGTGGTGTTGCACAATCAGGCCTCGACTATGGAGACGAGGCCTGATTGAGGCATTGTTAGAAATGAGGTCTCTAACTGGCAAAGGTATACACCCTTGTCCAAGTAGGGACCACAATCCTAGTTAGGATAAGTCACACACAATCCAAATTAGCTTGTGCCCACCCTCTGTTAGCTTGCCACTGAGCAGTCAGACTTAACTTAGAAGGCAATGTGTAAACTATTTGTGCAATAAATCATACAGTAACACAGTGAAAACACCACACAGGTTTAGAAAAATCAATAATATTTATTTGAATAAAATAAGGTCAAAATAAGAAAGATCCAATAAACACACATTTAAATGTCACTTTTAAAAGGTTTAAAAGAGCCTCAATCGTTAGAAATAAGCAGTTGTTTCTTTGTTACACACAGTACCTGGTATGCCTCACAAGTAAAAATGCACAGAAACCGCAGAGGAGGACATGTGTTGAAAAATAGGGTACTGCATCAAATTTTCCAACGCGGCACAGACAATGCATTGTTTCTTTCCATGCTGCAAGGGGTTTGCGTCGTTTTTTAGCACACAGTCTTGGTTCCTCACTGCGGTGTGCAGATATTTGAACACCCAGGGACGATGCAAGGAAAATTTTTGACTCACTGGAAGAAGGCATGGGCGCTGCATTGATCCAGTAGGCGCTGTGTCACATTTTCTGTTGCCAGGCAGGCGCTGCGTCAAATTTCCAGTCGGGAACTTGGGCTGCATCGTTCCAGTGGGCTGTGGTGCGATTTCTCAGTCACAATGCAGGCTTTGCATCGATTTTGGCAGGCGGTGTGAAGATATTTGAGGACAAAGGAGTTTCCTGAAAAGATTAAGGCCTGAAGCTGCCCGCCAAGATCTGACCGCCGGGCGGCCGCCGTCATTTTGAGATCCCCGCTGGGCCGGCGGGCGGAAACCTGGTTTCCACCCGCCGACCCAGCGGGGATCTCAGCCGCAACTTAGGAGCCAGCTCCAAATGGAGCCGGCGGTGTTGCGGCCGTGTGACAGGTGCAGTTGCACCTGTTGCGCTTTTCACTGTCTTCTAAACAGACAGTGAAAAGCTGCACGGGCCCCCAGGGGCCCCGCGACTCCCCATACCGCCAGCCTTTTCCTGGCAGTTCAAACCGCCAGGAAAAGGCTGGCGGTACGGGGACTCGTAATCCCCTGGGCGCCCGGCGGATTATCACCACCGGGGCAAATATGGCGGGAAACCGCCAGCCCCGGCGGTGCGGGCCTGGCGGTGCGACCGCGGCAGTTCCGCCGTGGTCGTAATGACCTTGGAAGCAACGCCATCCGGTTGGCGGTGCTTCCATCAAAACAGCCCTGGTGGTCTTGGACCGCCAGGGTTGTAATGACCCCCTAAGTCTTTTTGACCCTGACACATCAGAAAACAGGAAGCAAGCTCAATCAGAACTTTTGAGGAAGCCAGAGTCCTTCTCAGCAAAGTCAGAGGCAGTACGGCAGCAGAGCAACAGCAGGACAGCAGTCCTCAGCCAAGCAGTCCAGATGGGTCCTTTGGGCAGCCAGACAGTTCCTCTGACAGGGTGCAGGTGTAGGTCCAGAAGTGTCAGAGTTGGTAGGGTCAGGGACCCAGTTTATATACCCAAAAATGCCTCTGAAGTGGGGAAGACTTCGAAGAGTGGTTTTGAAGTGCACAAGGTCCCCTTTCAGTACAGGTCTTTCTGCCGGGGTCCCAGTAGGGGGTTTTGGCAGTCCATTGTGTGAGGGCAGGCCACTAGCCTTTGAAATGTAAGTGTCAGGCCCTCCACCCTCCCAGCCCAGGAAGACCCATTCAATATGCAGATGAGCGCAGGTGTAACTGAGTATCCTGTGTTTGTGGTTGTCTGGGTGAAAGGCACATGGAAGCTGTCAACCAGCCCAGCTCAGACGTTGATTGGAGACAGGCTGTAAGGCACAGCGGGATTTTAAGTGCAGAGAAAGGCTCACTTTCTATAAGTGGCATTTCTAAAATAGTAATATAAAATCTAACCTCACCAATAAGCAGAATTTTCTTTTACCATTCTGGCCATATTAAAATGATTGGGTTACTTCTTTCTGAACAAAGTCTACCACTCAAACAGTAAATCATGGTAGTCCTAATGCTATCCTATGAAAGGAGCAGGCCTCACAATAGTGGAAAACGAATTTAGGAGTTTTTCACTACCAGGATATATAAAACAAATATGTACATGTCGTGCCTTTTACCTGCATAGCACCCTGCCCTATGGGTTACCCAGGGCCCACCTTAGGGGTGACTTATATGTAGAAAAGGGGGAGTTTAAGGCTTAGCAAGTACTTTTAAATGCCAAGTTAAAGTTGTAGTGAAACTGTACACCCAGACCCTGCAGCAGCAAGCTTGAGACACGGTTAAGGGGTTACTAATGTGGGTGGCACAATTAGTGCTGCAGGCCCACTAGAAGCATTCAATTTTACAGGCCCTGGGCACATGTAGTGCACTTTACTAGGGACTTACAAGTAAATTAAATATGCCAATTGGGTATGAGCCAATGTTATCATGTTTTCAGGGAGAGAGTGCATGCACTTTTAGCACTGGTTAGCAGTGGTAAAGTGTTCAAAGTCCTAAAGACAGCAAAAATAATGTCCGCAAAAGAAGGGGAGGAAGGCAAAAAGTATGGGGTGACCCTTCAGAGAGGCCATTTTCTAACAAGCCTTTTTTAGGTAAATTACATTTCTATTTATGTACAACTTATTCTCAACATGCGCCTTTAATAACTAAAGTAAACTTTCGCACTAGTCCATTAAAACATGCCTATCTCCATAATTGGCATGCCAGCAGTGGATAAAAGCATACCTCTCGTACTTAAAATATATGTATGTGGGCGATTAATGCTCACACTTATCATCAGAACATCACTGCATTTGTGTCACAGTTCGGCACTACAATAAAGAACACTCTTTAATTAGATTATAAACTGACAGGCTTGCCGTACTGGGACAGAAGGTGGAGCAGTGGAAGGCGCTAGAGCGTTGCACGACTTTTACGCGCGCGAAAATGACTATCCAAACGTAAAAGAGAAATGTATGCGCTACATTCCTCAGGCAGACTAAGGGAAACGTTTTGGATATATCTTCAACGTAATGGAAACTAGTCAGCGCTACTTATTAAGTCACCCTCAAGGTACCTTTACTTTCTAAAATACAACTTTATTATTTTTTTCTGAAAGAGATGGCGGTACAAAAAGGCAGCAGAAATGCAAAGAAACATTGCCTAGCTGCAGTGCTGTCAAACTATATGTCCTATCCAGATTCCCTGCCTTCTACAGCAAGATGATGAGCTGCTGAAACAGGACACATCACTATCCAAATCATGTTCTCCCTCTATGCAGCAAGGCGTATTTCACATCACCACGCATACTTTCGAGGTGAGTAAAACATGATTTTCAGATGAGATCGAACAAGGAATAATTTTTTACAGCTATCATGAATCCCATGTGCCAGTTCAGGGATGGCAATAAAGTACTTCCTTCTGAATTAAGGTTTGAGCCATAGAAAATTATGGCCAAGCAAAGGAAGCAAGTGTAGAATTAAACTGCAGCTTCTGGCTGTATAAAACCTTTTCCTATGGAAGGCCCTGAGACAGGTATATCACAACCATGTGTGCTACTAAGTGATGTATCAAGAGACACATCAGTCAATCTCTCGCCCTCGATAATCACCCCCTTTTCAGAAACACGTGCTCATACCACATGACGAAAGTAAGTGTAAATGGGGGTCATGCAACATATTAGGGAACTGAATTAGATATTTTTTTCCATTCAAAACAGGAATAAAGCAACATTAGAAAAGAGAAAAGAAAAGCGAATAGAGAAAATACCTCATATGTACAGAAAGGCGAATTGTGTCCTTTTGCTTTGCAACAGAAAATAAATTTATAGTTAAAGCAAGGACTGTAACAGCATAATATTTTTGTTTTTATTCAAAAAAATTTAGGTGTACGCCAGAAATAAATTAAGACTGCACAAATTACGTTCGATTCATAACGCATCTATGATGCATATCCGTTTGTTGATTAATAAGAAACTAACTAAGCTCTGAAAACTTCAGTCGTATATTTTTTTGAAAATCTGAAACGCGCAGAAAATGTTGGGGAATTCACTGGGTGGGTGTGAGAAGGAAAAGTGCGACGATATTTTAAAGTACGAAAATCGTAGAAGATGTCGAGGAACACGCTTTTATGGATGTTCTGTTGTTTACGTGAACTGCAGTAGGTAGACATTTTGACCAGAACGAACTACCAACACTTGCTCAACAATGGAGTATGGAGCTTGAAAGGGCGTCTAGCTCGGGTTCTCCCGAACCTGAATCACCAATTTATTCGCTTCATCATATGCATTCCATTAGGGGTTATTAGCCCAATAACAATCGTACCTAATAAGGTAACTTTGTGTTTTGATTTCCATTTGTTCTCTGTGGACGGATTTCTTATAATTACTCCCGATGCCTACATCAGTTTTTTTGTTTTATGTCAAGCACCATACAATGGGCACCTGAATGCTGCACACTAACTGCATGACCTCCTAAGAGGTGCACAGTGAATATGCTTCTTATGACCATTTTAGTCTTGGCAACAACATCTCTAGTATAGAACAAGCACTCAGGCATATTGTATTGTATTTGTATTCATATTGCACTTACTACTCCTAATGAGGCATTGAAGCACTTTGCAGCACGTAGCACACTACTACGGAACCCAAGGTTTGCTTAATCTCTCACTGTATTTCTGCAAAAAGCTGAAACCTCATTTCATAGATCGCAACCTCTCCTGCTTTAAAACCGTATCCCTGAAACCTAACATTACCTAATTTTCCACTAGCCTAACCGATCAATAATTCTCCTTAAACCACATAGCCCCCCACTAATGATCCTGCCTAGCTGGTTTATAGTGTGTTTACCCTTTTGCATAAGGTCATGCCACCTTAGAAATGATGGAATAGCTCTTCAAATGGGCAGTCATGAAATGTGCACCCGTGCAATAGGTATTATGGAATGATCTAGGTAAGGTAAATAGAGGACACAAACAACGAGTAACGGTTTCTTTTCGAGGCCGGGGAGTGTCGCCCCCGCCCACTGTGAGCTGCACAGGAAAAATAGAATGGCAATGAAAAGATTTTATTTTTTCCCCCAAAAGCGGGGCACCAGCCCCAAAACATGCTGGACATGTTCTCTGCTGCCAGCAACAGAGGGCTGACTATGCTTCCAGCAGCAGAGGACATGAGCAGTGCCTGGCAGGGACGCTCCAAAGTGCGCATGTCACTCTGGCTGGCTGCTTTGCATCGGCCAAAGTGACGTACACTTTGAAACTATCCACTCAACTGTCTGAGACAGCTGGGCGGAGACAGACACAACCCATCAGGGCCTGAAGGAGCATCCAGCCAGGAAGCTCCATCAAATCATGGCGCTTCTTTCATGCTGGTTAACAGCATGAGAGCAGTGCCTGGATTGGTTAGCGGAGCTCTTCCGACATCAGAGAGCAGAAGCACACGGAGGAGGACGTGCAGCCCATGGGTGCGTGCTTTAAAAAAAAAATAATTGGAATGTTTGTGTAAAGCATGTGTGTAATGTTATGTACGTGTGTACTGCATGTAAGTGTGTAGTGCATGTAAGTGTAGTGTTTGTGTTATAGTTAGTGTTATTTAGGCTATAGGATGGAAGGGTGGTTTAAGTTGGGGTTTTGGAGGGAGGGGGTGCAAGCAGCCGCTGAAAACAACCAAAACAATACATCCATATTAGGCCAGTGGATGTCTTTTTGTAGGATTGTTGCTGAAATCCCAGTCTCAGTGACGTTCCCTGAGGGATAAAATAATGTTTGCTGGCACAAGCAGAGAATGTCCTTGAAGGATAAAATAATGCTTGCTGGCAAAAGCAGAGACTGCCCCTGAGGGATAAAGTAATACTTGCTGGCACATGCAGAGATTGCCATTAGGGGATAAAATAATGTTTAGTTGGAACAAGCAGAGTATGCCCCCGAAGGATAAAATAATACTTGCACAATACATAAAGATATTTTGGAACTTTGGAATATATTTTCCCTCAGGGTTATTTACCGCTCCACCTGACTCTCCCCACCTGCTCTCTATCAGAGATCAATATGCCATCGGAAAAAAATCCATCTGTTCCCCAGCACGATTCAAGATATGAATGACATGGGAGACAGGCGTTTTGTTCCTTCCATTGTGAAATTCATAAATGTGCATTTACTGTAAAAATCATCAAATCTTGCAATTTGCTGAAAACGTACTTTGCTGCATCTTACATTCAGATATATGAATTAAAAACATTTTAGTTATTCTAGTCATATGCCAGTGCATCGTTGCCTATTCATCCAAATGTACAAATATATTTTTTCATAGAATCGGAGCACTTGCGCCTCAAATACATTAATAAAAATGCAGTCAGCAACCGGATGGCAGATTTCTACACCAACATGCACTTTTAATGTACCATTAGAATTCATCCTTTAGAATTACGATTCGGAGGCCCACAAAAGGCCGTGTCTTGTCAATTCTTGCACTGTCATATAAAGGTTATACTCTTTCTCTCTTCCCCAGGAAACCTTTCAGCAGACAAAACTAGAAGGTCATGGAGAGAGAGTCTGCAGATCTGCAGGGCAACTAGTGGCAGGCCTCTAGTATGTCTCTTGATGGAGCTTGCATAGATAGCAGATGGCATGCGCAGTCTGAAAAGAACTATAAAATTAGGATAAGCAACAGCTAATTCATCGTCTGCAACTCTGTCAAAGGAGACATCAGATAGCCCCATATCAAGATGTTACAGTCTGAAGCCAAGCCGAGCCCAGAATTACTGTAATTCCCATTGAAGATACAGATTCCGTGCACTCCATCCTCTCTGTGTGATCTTCACTGGATTTTAAATTACGGTAAATTCTGTCTAAAGTGTTGTTGATGTCAGTTAAAACATTACCACCCTTCCATGCACAGTATTGTCATCAATTACGTTATTTCAGATGCTGCAGTCATGGTAGTGGTTGTATTTGTTTTAAATGGTATGTTTTAACTGACATTCTCAACTAACTTCAACCTCTCTTTAATCTTTGTTTTTTTCAGTGAATTTCTAAGGCTTGTTAATTCACAGTAAGATAATATTACAATACCTAACTATATTGTTGTTTTAACCTTATTTTTTCAGTGAATTTCTAGGGCTGTTCTAAAATGAAGCAATATTTTACTACCAAGGCAACCAACCACACACCGTGCATGGCCTTTGGCTGTGCTTGGAATGGGGTTGGCAGCAGGGCCTGGCACCCAAACCCCCACGCCCGCATGGCTTACTATGTGATGTTATAATATAAATTATGCCATTTAAAATAAGGCAGACTTATTGACTTTGTCAAAGTGTTAGAGCACCAAAATATACCAAGCATCATCAAAACCAATATGTCTTGCCTATACAAGAGCTATAGGCTTTGGCAATGTGTTTTGCCATGTTGTACACCAGTGTGACTGCTGCTCAACATGGCTAAAAGTTAGTGGCATGGAGTGTCAGAGTGGATTGGTGGAGTAGAGTGTCATGGAGTGGATTTGTTGAAGTGTTGTAGAGTGAAGTAAGGGGAGTAGATTGTCGCAGGGTTGAATAAAGAGGAGCAAAGTTTAGTGGATGAGTGGCACAGAATGTTGTAGAGTGGAGTGGGATGGATAGGGTGGAATAGAGTGGGGTGGGTTGGAGTAGATTGAGGCTATGGGATGGATTGGATTGGATTGAAGTGGGGTGGATTGGAATGGGGTAGAGTGAGGTGGATTGAGGGGAGTAGGCTGGATTGGTGTTGGGTGGATTCAATTGGAGTGTGGTGGATTGAAATGGGGTGAGGTAGATTGGATTGGGTGGATTTCAGTGGGTTGGATTAGATTGGATTAGGATTGGTGGTTTTGATTGGAGTTATAGGGGTGGGGTCGATTGGACTGGGGTTTGGTGGGGTGGATTTTAATGCATTGGAGTGGGGTGGATTAGATTGGACTGTAGTGTGGATTGGATTGGAGTGGGTTGCTTTGATTCACTGGACTGGAGTAGGGTGGATTTGGCTGGAGTGGGGTGGATTGGATTAGAGTGGAGTAGAATGGATTTGGATTGAATTAGGGTGGATTTAAATGAGGCAGGTGGATTGGATTGGGGTGTGGTGTGGTGTGATGCAGAGGGATGGATTGGATTGAAGTGGGATAGGGTGGATTGGATTTGAGCGGGGTGTATACAATTGGACTGGGGTGGGTTGGAGCAGGGTGGATTAGAGTGGGGTAGATTGCATTGAGGTGGGGTGGATTGGAGTGAAATGGATTGGATTGACATGGGTTGGATTAGATTGGGGTGGATTGAATTGGAGTGGGGTGGAGTAGGCTGGACGGATAGAATTGGAGTGTGGTGAATTGAACTAGGGTGGGGTGTATTGGACTGGGTTAGAGTGGGGTGGATTGGGGTAGAGTGGGATGTATTAAAGTGGGGGGATTGGGTAGAGTGGAATAGAGAAGGTGGATTGAGTGGGGTGGATTGAACTGGAGTAGCGTGGGGTGGAATGGATTGAGGTGGGGGAATTGAATTGGAGTGGAGTTTACCGTATTGGGGTATATCAGATTGGAGTCAGATGGATTTGATTGAGATGGGTGAAATGGATTGAGTGGGGTGGATTGGGTTGAGTGGGGTTGAATAAGAGTTGGTGGATTGGACAGAGCGTGGTAGATTGGATTGGGATGGATTGGCTATGGGTGGGTGGAAAGGATTGGGGTGGGGTGGATTGGATTGGGTGGGTGGATTGGGGTGGAGTGGATTGTGGTGGATTGGATTGGAATGAGGTGGATTAGATTGAAGTGGGTTGGATTGGGTTGTAGTGGGGTGGATTGACTGGAGTGAGGTGGACTGGGGCGAGGATGTTTCGTAATGGCCAGAGTTGCCAACTTTGGAGCTGGGGAACCAGGTTCAAGTCTCAACATCAGATCAACCTCCTGTGATTGTAGACAAATCACATATTCTCCCTGTGCCTACTAAAAAATGAATGTGTCTTTGTGTAATGGAACTGGTGCTCCAATACCTTTCAGTCAGGTTTGTGCTATATAAAACTGCAAAAAAAAGTAATCGGAGTCGAATACATTGGACTGGTGTGGTTTCAACTGGATTGGAGTGGGGTAGATTAAGGTGAGTTGGAGAGGAGTGAAATGTACTGAGGTAGGGTGGATGAATGTAGACTGGTGTGGGGTTGATCAAACACAGATTGTTTTGGAGTGCAACGGAAATGATTCTTGGCCTGCAGTGATGAATTACAAGGCAGCAAATAAGACTTTCAGGCAAGCCCACAAATGTTCAGTGACTGGTGGGCTCCAAGGCCATTGCTGTACACAATAGAGTTTCACAAGTGAGACACATGTGCAAGCACATGCAACTGCAGATTACACCCTAAAAAGGGGGCCTATTTGCTTTAAGAAGGCATTAGCATTTCAAAACATATAAAGCACACTGTTAGAAATGGGGTCTTTGGTTGGCAGTCAGGTTACCCCCTGTCCAAGCAAGGACCCTCACTCTAGTCAAGGCAAAGGAGAAACACACCAGATTAACCCCAACTCACCCCCTTGGTAGCTTGGCACAAGCAGGAAGGATTAACCCAGAAGCAATGTGTAAAGTATTTGTGCCAACACACACAGTTATACAGTGAAAACACTACAAAATGGACACCACACCAGTTTAGAAAAATAGGTAATATTTATCTAAATCAAACAAGACCAAAATAACAAAATTCCAACATACACAAGTGAAGATATGAATTTAAAAAAAAATAAGAGTCTTACTCTATAGAAAACAATGAAAACGTTGATTTTGCACAAAATATCTGATTTGCGCCAAAAATAAAGACGCATGGGCGAGCTTGCGACTGAAAAGTCAGTAATGGGCAGATTTCTCTCACAGGTGAGGCTGTGCGTCATTCCCTTCTCCGGTAGGGTCGGCGTTGCGTTGTTTTTCTCCCTTGCAAGGGAGTGATGCGTCCATTTCCGGACGGGGCACCTAGGATCCGTGCAGGGATGATCTGTGAGACATGTGGTCACACAGTGTTGGAAAACCACATTGCATGTGATTTAAGTTGTTATCAGCAGCGACAAGCTGGTGTTGCTTCATTTCTCCAGTCCCAATGCATCGATCTCCCATCTGTGGTGCAGGTGAGCATTGATTTCAGCCATGAAGCAGGTGGCACATTGTTTATCAGCTGCGTTGCAGATGGTACGTCGAAAATTTCCCCACATGGCATTCTGTGTGTGGATTTCCGTCCTTGTTCTGCCAACTTCACCTTTCAAGGGCCCAGGGACTGGATAAGGCACCACTTGGCACGGCAGGAGTCTCAGAAGAGAGTCCAGGGGCTGGCAGAGGAAGCCGTTGATGGCCCTGAGACTTCAAAACAGGAGGCAAGCTTAGTTCAAGCCTTTGGAGATTCTTCTTCAAGTAGGAATGCACAACAAAATCCAGTCTTTGTCCCCTTTTACAGGCAGAAACAGCAACTGCAGGATAGCCCAACAAAGCACAGTCACAGTCAGGGGCAGCACTTCTCCTCAGCTGTTCAGTTCTTCTACTTGGCAGAGGTTCCTCTTGGTTCCAGAAGTGATCTAACTTCTGGGGGGTTTGGGTCCACTAGTTATACCCCTTTCTGCATTTGAAGTTGGCAAACTTCAAAGGAAAGTCTCTGTTGTTCACAAGATCCTTCCTTGCCCAGGCCAGGCCCCAGACACACACCATAGGGTTGGAGACTGCATTGTGTGAGGGCAGGCACAGCCCATTCAGGTGTAAGTGACCACTCCTCCCTCCACTCTAGCTCAAATGCCTGTCAGGATATGCAGTCTACACCCCAGCTCCTCTTGTGTCACTGTCTAGAGGAGATTCACAAACAGCCCAACTGTCAGTCCGACCCAGCCAGGGAATCTACAACCAGGCAGAGTCAGAGAATGGTTAAAGCAAGAAAATGCTTACTTTCTAAAAGTGGCATTTTCAAACTAACAATCTAAAAACCAACTTCACTAAAAGATGTATTTTTAAATTGTGAGTTCAGAGACCCCAAACTCCAAATTTAGATCTTCTCTCAAAGGGAAACTACACTTTAAGAATATTTAAAGGCAGCCCCCATGTTAACCTATGAGAGAGATAGGCCTTGCACCAGTGAAAACTGAATTTGGCAATATTTCACACATCAGTACAAGTCCCACCTTTAACATACACTGCATCCTGCCCAGGAGTCTACCTAGGGCCTACCGTATGGGTGCCTTACATGTATGAAAAGGGAAGGTTTAGGCCTGGCAAGTGGGTACAAGTGCCAGGTCAAATTGGCGGTTAAAACTGCACATAAAGACACTGCAGTGGCAGGTCTGAGGCATGTTTACTAATGTGGGTGGCACAACCAGAGCTGCAGGTCCACTAGTAGCATCTGATTTACAGGCTAGCAAATCAAATATGCCAATCATGCAAAAGCCGATTATCCATACATTTTACACAGGAGCACTTGCATTTTAGTACTGGTCAGCATTGGCCAAGTGCCCAGAGTACAAAAACCACAAAAACAGACTCCAACACACAGTCAAAACATGGGAAGCAGAGGTAAAGAAGACAGGAGAGACCACACCAAGAATGCTAGGTCTAATGCATACCTATTTACTTTGTCAGAAAAACATCGATCATTATAATCAAATGTTTATTTCATTAATTCACAAACTGCAAAGTTTAATAAAAGTGTTGAACTTGAAAAAAGATTGAGAACTGACTTTGTATTCAAGTATAAGATTCTGGGTTAGTGATTTATACCAGTTCGTAATGTAAAATTAATCCTTTAGGTCAGGATGGCGAATCCAAGTTAGATTATTGGTGCTCATTTCAAATATAGTTCATGGACATTGGGCAGAGATCCAGTGAGCCCAAAGTTATTCATGAATGTCCATTATTAAGTGAAGAACGTAGAGATTTGAGCAGAGAGCCGACACATGTTTCGCCCCCTATGGTGTGTCTACCTGGTGCTTTTTCAAGGCTGCAAAATATGTATGTGACAAGGGGTGAGGACTTGAGGAGGCTATTGTGTGACAGATGAATTTGTTGCATACACGTTCTTTATTGTGATGTAAAAGAGAGAAGTATCTTGTGCGTCCAGTGCAAGTAAGGAGAAAAGAAATGATTAAGGGCACCGCCCTGTGAGAAATAATATATCTACAAGATCCAAGAAGAGCAAATGAAGGGGAAGGAAGAAAGAAAAATGAGAGAAGAAAGAATACGTAGTTGTGGCCAGATTTTCAACCAATATATTTTGTGAATTAGGGATGGTGAGGTATACAATCGATTAATCATGCTTTACTTATTTTAGGTGAAAAATGCATGTATAGGTGTATTGTTATTTAATAGGACAGATGCAGTGGGGGACTAGCTAGTAACATGTGTGTTACTACAAGATCAATGAAACATTTCAGTGATTCCAATAAGTGACACAGAAAGACAATACATACCTAATGAATATCATCAAAGTAGGTCCTTTGTTTGGAACACATATTGATTGGTCAAAATATTCAGTCTGTTGTTGGAAAAGTTCAAATGCAAATTATAGGATAAAGACCAACTATATATAAACCAGCCCTATGCAGGTAAATATTTCAGTAAATATTAGTAATGTGATCGTATAGTTTTCTATTAGTGAGCATAAAATGTTACACCTCTCGTGATAAAAGATGATAGGTGAGACTATTCAACACATTCATATGGGGTATTCAGAGTCAACATATCGTCATGTACAGAAATCAATGAAGCTAAATTCATGCCTAAGAGAGGATGCTAGTAGGTAAGAAATTCTTCACGACAAGTACACCTTCTAAAAATAGGTATGGAGCAACATTAAGTATATTATATATACGCAATTGGATCTGAAAGTTAGTCTTGATTTTAGTTGGAGTGGTATGTTCAATCATTATAAGATAAACAAACGGCAAACAGTTTAAACCGTAATTCATCGAGTCATGTCGGAAAAAAGTGAGATATATAACTTGTCATACCATAGTGACCGAACGAATTATTATGTCTGTGTGTACAAAAAGGGCTTGAGGTGTAATTTTAGATTAGTAATCCTTTGTGGTCGGGCCGCTTACCAGTTTGAGTCACGAAGAGAGTGCCATTTTCGGATCAACCATGTCCCGGGCTAAGTCCCACACAGCGGTTACAGCATTTTAAAACAGCTGCATGTTTATTTGGGCCCAGGCTGGTTGTCCTTCTTTTGTTATTTAAGCTCCTAGAGAGAGGGCCATGTTTGGGGACTTTATGACCGTGGCCATATTTAACGGGACTGCAATACCTATATTTAAAAGTTATGGCTGGCGAGACATTGTCAACGCAAGTTGTCACTGAGAGAACCATAAGGTGAAAGGAGATAGCTACCCTGTGATACAATAAGATTTCTCTTATGGGCATGGTAAAGGTCCAAGTATGGTGATCATAGATATTTAGAGATGTATGTCTGTGTAGATTCTGTTATAAATACGATCTGATTTGTATTGTTAATGTAAGTATTATTGCCATCCTAGGTTAACCTTATGAGTCCCACTGACTATTTAGGTGGATAGGACGTGATGGAAAGTAATTCGTAAGTAGAAAGGTTGAAGATGAATTAAGCTAGATGCAGAGACAGAGCTGGATCATTCCTGGCATTGTGGGAACTAGGGCCCATATTTATACTTTTTTTGCGCTGCATATGCGTCATTTTTTGAAATGCGGTGCAAAAAAAGTATAAATATGGGCCTAAGTATGTAAACTGAATATATGACTAAATATAAGTAATCCCACAGTACCAAGAGTGACTCAGAGTTTGGTTAGGCTATATTACTGGAATCCTCGAAGGTACGAGGTTCAGCATACTGGGCAATATAGTTATTCAAAAGGTTCTCAATTTAAGATACTTCTCTCTCTCCTTCGTTGTCCCAATTGTAGCATTGGGGATTTAGTAAATGTCGACGGGCACCTGTGTAGAGTTAGAGTGGTAATTCAGACAATCTGTGTGGATATTGGGAGACCAATGTTCCGTACTAGTCCTATTATTATATCGATTTAAACCTGTTGTAGAAAAATAGACAGAGAAATGATAGGCCGAGAGTAACAATGAGTGTACATTATGGGAACCAATAGTAGTAATATGTCCAAGACCGTCAAGTCATGGTGTAGGATGGAAATAGACATTATGACAATTTGAAAGTTCATGTGGAAGGGTGACATTTAACAAATTTTGAACCAATGGAAATCTGACATCATCCCTTTGTATGTTTCGAAAGTGCTCTTGTATTCTTCCTTTCAATGCACTTGATGTACTACCTATATAGGCCGTGTTGCAAGGACAGATGATAGAATAGACTGTGTGGGTACTCTGATGCTTTTGGTGCCTATGTTGTGGGTTTCCTTGCTCAAAACTGAAGATGATCCTGCTGGAGGACCATCACTCTACACAGCCTGGAGAGGTCATGTGAAACAAGAACAAACCCTGTCTGCTTAATCTGCATTACAGTTGGGAGTGGAAGACTCATTTGATCTTTAGGTTCCAGGTTCTCTCCAACCAAGGAATTGTTGTTCCACACAGAACTCAGGGGACTGCTATGGAACCTTACCTGGTGTCTGCCTGAGAGCCAGCTTCTCAGAAGTGGCGGCCCATTACTTGGAGCCTACCTGGGAAGAAATGCTGACTCCCTCGGAAGGGGTGTGTCAACTGACCCTTAAACTGAGGTTCTGTCCATTCAGCAAGACTCAGGACTGCATTTTATGTGCTACAAAAGTAGAGTGCAGTTCCTTCTGCTTGAGCAGCCTGTGTCATGCTTCTGTCCTGTATTTATTGTAGACTGAGATGCTGCAAAGTCCTAAAGTTGCATGTAAAGCAAACTGGGACACAACGATAACTAATTGAAATTGTGGGGCCGTACTACTGTACCCTAATTGTAAGCCTTGTTGGAATTGTACCTTCAATGAGAAAGTGCCCTGCCCTGCATATCTAGCAATGCAGCTCGCCTACCAACTCACACGAAGCCCAGATGGCTGTGATCAATTAGAGACCATAAATAATTCCAAATCTTGCAGTGACATTTTTAGAATGGTCAAAGTGAGTAATTTTCTACTAAGGAGGCTCCTGGGGAAGTCAGCTATGCTGCTCATCTCTCAGGCAAAAGCATGGTGAGACAGTGCTTCTTTAAAGGCTTTGCAGGGTAACAGATGTGGTAGTTTACCATTTAAAATAATAGAGAATCCCAATACTTTTACTTGTTACAAATGATTGTTCTATGCTAATCCAGTACCTTGGCCAGAGAACCACACAGAGATCGTAGAACTGGGGAGTTAAACTAAGTCACAAGGTTGGAATAATTTCCCTATAGGCACTCTTTTAGACTTTTCATCCTTGGCGTGGTCTCCCTTAACCTTTTGTCTCTGTTCCCCAGGTTGTTGATGTGTGCTGGACTCTGATTTTGCTGTTTTTGTTACTCTGGGCACTTTACCACTGCTAACCAGTGCTAAAGTGGAAGTGCTCCTTTACAAAATGTGTATGTAATTGGCTTATCCATGACTGGCATATTTAATTTACTAGTAAGTCCCTAGTAAAGTACACTGGAGGTGCCAGGGCCTGTAAATCAAATGCTTCTAGTGGGCCTGCAGCACTGGTTGTGCCACCCACTTAAGTAGCTCTGCAATCATGTCTTAGACCTGCCACTGCAGTATCTGTGTGTGCAGTTTTAACTGTAATTTAGACTTGGCAAGTGCACCCACTTGCCAGGCCTAAACCTTCCCTTTTCTTATATGTCAGACACCCCTAAGGTAGGCCCTAGGCAGCCCCAAGGGCAGGGTGCAGTGTACAGTTAAGGTAGGACATATAGGCCCTCATTACGACCCTGGCGGGCATGGAAATGTGGCAGCAATACCGCCAACAGGCCGGCGGAATATTTTTTATTATGACCATGGCGGTTACCGCCATGGTCATCCCCCACTTCTCCACTCCGACCGCCAGGGCGGTGACGACTGCTGGGCTGGAGACTTCGGTCTCCAGCCCGGTAGCCGTCACCAGACTGCCGGCGGTTTCAGGACCCTGCATACCGCCATGGATTTCGGGTGGTTTGGAACCACCACAAATTCCATGGCAGTAGGCACTATCAGTGCCAGGGAATTCTTTCCCTGGCACTGATAGGGGTCTCCCACAACAACCTCCCACACATTTCCCATACACACAACACAACCCCACATGCATACATGCACTCACACACCTCATCTACATACTCACATACACACCCCCATGCACGCACACAACACACAACGCCCCTCCACCCCCCTCCCCTAACGGACGATCAACTTACCTTGTCCGTTGATCCTCCGGGAGGGGACGGGATCCATGGGGGGTGCTCCACTGGCAGCTCTCCGTCACCAGAACACTGCCACACCAAATACTGGGTTGGGATTCGTTGGGCGGTGTTCTGATGACGGGGCGGTGGAGGTGGAGCAGCTTCCTCTTCCCCGCCGACCACCAGTATGGCTGCTGGCGGCTCTCCATCCAAAAAAGGACGGATGGCTGCCAACAGTCATGATTTGCTGCACAGAAAACCGCCTGAAGCACAGCTGTACCTCGGCGGTCTTGCTTAATGACCGCCAAGGTTGAAATGAGGGCCATAGTAATGTGTTTTATATGTCCTGACAGTGAAATATTGTTAAATTAGTTTTTCACTGTTGCAAGGCCTGTCCGTCTCATAGGTTAACATGGAGGCTACCTTTAAATCTCATTAAAGTGTAGATTCCCTTTGGGAGTGGATGGACAGATGGAGTTTGGGGTCTCTGAGCTCACAATTTAAATACTAGATTCATTTTACTGGCACTATTCTCGTTCTGCACCTCAGAAAAACTATGGTGAAAACTACAAGGATTGAATTATAGGCCTAGCAAGCTACCTGTTTGGTTTGTAGCATGCTCATAAATTACTAGAAATGAACTTATGAACTACAGTTTATATGCAATGCTCTGCAGCAGGTACCCTGACCCATTACCCTAAGATATGACTATTCAAACCAGTTACCAGTACATTATACAAAGATCCCTGTGTGTGTGCTCAATGTTTGTTCTTAACTCACTCCGCTAGCTTTTAGAGTAAAATGATATAGAACAAAACCCCAGATGCACTCACTGCTTGCATCAAAATGTGTGCCTTTTTGTTTTATGCATGTGAGCTATTTCCTAAAATCTCACAGCTGTGGGCATGGTTTCTTGTGTGTTTGCATAACTACGGTTGTTGAATAACATATTTCCTATAAGAACCAGTGTCTCACTAGATACCACTTTAAAAATCAAAACAACAGACCATAAAAAGTTGATTTTGAGATTGTGTGTTTGAAAATGGCACTTTTAGAAAATGAGCATTTTCTTGCTTATACCATTTCTGTGACTCTGCCTGTTTGTGGATTCCCTGGGTCAGTTTGACATTTAGGCTGGTTGCACCTCACACTAGACAGTAACACAAAGGGAGATGGGGTGTAGCCTGCATATCCTGATGAGCCATCTGTGCTAGGAGAGAGAGGAGGAGTGGTCACTCACCTGAAAAGGCTGTGCCTGCCCTCACACAATGCAGTCTCCAACCCCCTGGTGAGTTTCTGGGGCCTGGGACGGCGGGATTTCACATTCAAAAGTGACTTTACTTTGAAGTAGGCCTACTTCAAAGGAGTTATTTGGTATTAGAAGGGCACCCAAAACCACAAACCCTTCTAGACACAAGAGGAACCTCTGCTGGAAAAGAGCTGAAGAGCTGAGGAAGAAGAGCTGCCTGTGACTGTGCTTTGTGGAGCTATCCTGCAGTTGCTGCTTCTGCCAGAGTAAGAGGGCAAAGACTGGAATTTTTGTGCCTTCCATCTTGAGAAGAAATCTCCAAGGGCTTGATTTAGAGCTTGCCTCCTGTTGTTTGAAGTCTCAGTGACAGCAAAGACTTCTCTCTGCCAGGACCTGGAGTCTCTGGAGAGGCTCCTACTCTGCTCTGTGGTGCCTATCAAGTTCCTGGGACCCTGAAAGGAGAAGCTGGCAGCCTAAAGACAAGGAAATCCATGGACAGAGCACTGTGCTGGGAAAAGATTGACATGACCCCTATCCGCAGCTGAAGAAACGACGCGCAGCGAGCGCCGCAGCTGAGAATCGACACTCCCCAGAAACGCGACCAAAGAATTGACGCCCAGAGCAGGAGAAACAACGCACAGTATTGCTGACGGAGGCTGGAAGATCGCAACCAGTGCTGCTGGGTTTTCGGGTCATCGTGCAGCTGGATTTCTGACACAAGTACCTCTGGGCATGGAAAAACAATGCAAGGCCTGCCCGGACCCGAGAGTGCTGACCGGATCGACACATCGCTCTCCTTCAGAGAGAAGAAATGACGCACCCTGACCCGGTAAAAGGAGAAACGATGCAAGGTCCTGCTCGTGAGTGGAATCAACGCATTGCAAGCCCTTTTTGGCACGCACTCGCCTGTGCGGGGTTATTTTTGATGCACCCAAGGTACTTTTTCACGTTAACAGCGTTAGTGTGTGTTTAAAACTACTTAAAGACTCTTTTTGCAACTTTATTAATAACTTGAATTGTGTATTTTTGTTATTTTGGTCTTGTTTTGGTTAGATAAATATTTCCTATTTTTCTAAACCTGTGTTGTGTCATTTTGTAGTGTTTTCATTAAGGTACTGTGTGTGTTTTGGTACAAATACTTTACACCTAGCACTCTGAAGTTAAGCCTACTGCTCTGCCAAGCTACCAAGGGGGTAAGCAAAGGTTAGCTGAGGGTGATTTTCTTTTACCCTGACTAGAGTGAGGGTCCTTACTTGAACAAGGGGTAACCTGACTGCCAACCAAAGACCTCATTTCTAACACACTCTTTTTAGCACCTGTCTAATGTAAGATCATTACCAAGAAAGTATTGGATATCTGGGGCCTTTTTAGTGACACCATTTGGGATGCAATGTCTGTCACGGAAGCATGGATGTCTAATAATTAATCAATCAGCCAAATAATCAATCAATCAATCAAAATAAACAGGATATGTAAAGCGTGACTAATCACCCTTAAGGGTATCCAGAAATGTGTTAATTTGAATAGCCAGGTCTTGAGGACTCCATGGAATTCCGAATGAGAGTTGATGGTCCAGAGATGCATCAGAAGGCTGTTCCATGTTTCTGATGTTATATGGGAGAAAGCACGTCCTCCACTTATGCTCTAGTGGATGTTTGGAGTGTGGGCAAGCAATAGAAAAGCAGAGGTAAGTCTTCTTGATGGCTGGTGGAAATTCATGTAGTGATTAATGATTGGTTAAGTAGAGCTTTGTGTGCGTGGGTCAGCAGCTTGAATACACACGTCTTCTGCATTGGGAGAAAATGGAGTTGCCTGAGGTTTGGTGTGATGTGGGTTCATTGGGGATGGTCGAGGATGAGTCTTGCTGTGGCATTTTGTATGGTTTGAAGTCTTTTTAGGATTTGTGAGGTAAAAACTACGTAGAGGGCATTGCTGTATTGTAGTTGACTGGTAATGAGGGCCTGTCGCAAGGTGTATCTCAGGTGCAGGGCAACCACTTGAAGCTCTAACGTAGCATGTGCAAAGTGAAGAGCAGGCAGAGGAGAAAGTGTTAATCTGTGATTCCATGGTGAGCCTGTTGTTAATGATGATTCTGAGGTTTCTGGCATGTTCGGATCGAGTGGGATCTGGTCTTACTTCTGAAGGTCACCAGGAGTCATTCCATGTGTTGCTGCTCTTGTAATAGTTCAGAACTGCGTTTAGCTGCAGGCAGTTTTCTTTCATTCAGTCACCGATGCTTGTTATGCTTCTGTGGAAGTTGGTTTTGGTGATGGTAGTGAGGTCGTCAGTGAGTGAAAGGATGAGTTGGTTATCTTCTTCATAGGAACTATGTTGAGGCCATCGGATATGGCAATTTTGACTAGTGGGGTCATATATGCTTAAAAAGGAATGGGGCTGAGGGATGATCCTTGGGGGACCCCACAGGTGATGTCTTTTGGTTTGGAGGTAAAAGGATGTAGGTGAACCCTCTTGGTTCTTCTGGTGAGGAAGGAGATGATCCATCTGAGTGCGTCCCCTTGGATGCTGATGTGGTGGAGTCTTTTGATCAGCGCGCGTAGGCTACATTATCAAAGCCTGCCAGGAGATTGAGGAGGATCAGGACTGTTCTTTCTCCTCAGTTGATGAGCGTACAGATGTCATTCGTAGCTGCAATCAAGGTGGTCTTGGTGCTGTCATTGATGTGGAAGTGGAATTGGGAGCTTTTGAGTAGCTGGTTCTGCTCCAGGTAGGTCATGAGTTGCTTGTAGATGATTCTTCCAGTACCTTAGCTGGGAATGGAAGCAGGGAGATCGGCCTGTAGTTTTTGAGTAAGCTGGGGTCTGTAGTGGGATTTTTGAGCAGTGGTTTTCAAGCTTCGGGGAAGGTTGTGGTGGGGATGGAGGTGTTGAGTAGAGTATTGAGTTCTTGGCCAACCCTTTAGTTCCTGAGATTGAAAATGTGGTGTGGGCAGAGGACTGTGAGGCTCCTGAGTAGATGCATTTCACGGTGGAGGTGGTGTCCTTGGTGGAGAGAGTGTTACAGGTGGTTCGTTTGTGTTGGTTGTGGTGGTGGCGACTCTGTCACTGGAATCTGTAGATGTACATTGGGGTTTGAAGTTCTTGCATATGGTTACAGTCTTTTGTGAAAAAAATCAGCAAGGTTGTCACACAGCTCCTGTGAGGGTGTGAAGTTGTTTAAACTAGCCACTGGGTTGGACAATTCCTTAACGATGTTAAAGAGGTCCTTGGTGTTGTTGCTACTACTTTAGATACACGTAGCTAGTGCTGCCTACTTTGTTACTCTCAGGAGGTGGTTGAAGAGCTTGAGGGAGGTATTGAAAGCTGCCCTGTCAGAGGTGCCCTGTCAGATGTGTCTTTGTCAACATGCCACTTCATCTCCAGCTGTTTTCTGTCTTGTTCAGCTTTTCTTAGTTCAGGGGTACCAGCTGGAGGGTTTTCTCTCTCTGCTGCTTTATACCAGGATTATGCTGTTGGTGCAGTTGGTGATCCAGGTGTTGAAATACTTTACTTGCTGTTGAAGGTCGTTGTTGAAGGTCAGTGGTGGTGGCACAGCTGGAGGTGTGGAGGATGTCAGTCCAGTTGGTCTTTGAAATTTTGCTCCACGCACGAATGTCTTGAAGTTGTCATTGTGTGGGCTGGGGATGTTGATGTGGAAAAAAGAGTGGTCAGTCCATGTGAGTTTGTGATGTGGCTGCATGTGACATGGCTACTTTAACTGAAGATGGGGTTAAGTGTGTGTCCTGCTGTGTGCACATGGTCATGGACAATTTGGGTTAATCAAAGGCAGCTCATACAGTCGAGGAGGTATGCAGTGTTATTGTTGTTGGGGTCATCGATGTGGGAGTTAAGGTTAACAAGGAAGATGTAATCCTAGGATTCCAAGGTTAGGGGTGCAATGAAGTCTGTAAAGGTATTGCAGAAACTTGTGTGTGGACCTGGAGTTGGTATCCTAGGGTATCTCTGACGGTAGTCTTGTTGTACATGCAGAGCTTGAAATTGAGGTGCTCCATGGTGTGGTAGTGTTGTCAGTGGAGGTGAAGCACTATATGGTTTCTTTGTGGACTATGGCAGTTACTTCTCATAGTTTGCTTGTGTGGTCTTCATGAGTGATTTTATATCCATCTGGGATTGCTGTGGCAATGTCTGGGCCACACATGGGTTTGAGCCAGGTTTTGGTGAGGAACAGGGTGTTGGGTTTGAGAGTAGTGTTGAGGTACCATAGTTTGGTGGAGTGCTTGCACACTGAGTGTGTGTTAAAGAGCAGGCAGTGGAGCTGGTAAGTTACTTCTTGCATGATGTGGTGAGAGTTCAGCATGGTGCTGTGTGGTGTGACAGTGGTCTGTAGAAGGTGCATCTGGTGCAGCAGAACAGTCCTACCGTTGAGCGCTGCATGGAGAGGGAGCAGTGTTTACTGGGTCATCTGATGTTTTGAGCATGGTGCGTGGTTTTGTCACCACTGTGGGTGGCCAGGGAACGGGGTCCTGGAGCTGGGAATGGTCCAGGCTCAGATGGGTGCACATCGACTGCACATGGCCATTGTGCGGCCACACTGCAGCCTCCATTAAGTAGGTCCTGGGAGGAGGGAGATTATGCTGGAAGGCCGTGGGTGGGGCTAGTTGGGAGCTGGGAAATAATGGCAGGCAGGCGGGAGAGGGAATGAGGGAAAAGAAAAACTAAAGCAGTGAAAGCAAGGAAAAAGTAATGGAAAGGTGTACAAAATGGGAGGGGAAAGCAAGGAAAAAGCAGTGAAATTCAGGGGGAAAGCAGGGAGAAAGCACACAGGGGAACAAAGCAAGAAGAAAGCAGTGAAAATGAGGGAATAGCCAGGAGAAGGCACACAAAAAGAGGGTGAAAAAGCAAAGAGAAATCAGTGAAAATGTGGGAAAAGCAAGGAGAAGCCGCACACAAAATAGGGGAAGAGCAACGATAAGCCAGGGGCAAGAGCGATGCAGCACTACAGTGAGAGCTGCACCTGGGACTTGCCGTATTTTGCCCATACATTGCCTTAACCAATGCAGGAGGTTACTCAATCTTACATTTGGAATGAGATAACACAGTAGGTGGTGGGGTCAAGGTGATCTATTGCTCGAAGTTCTTTTCCACTATTTATAAGTGGGAGGACCGGGGCAGGCATAGCTAGTGCAGTTGCCCCTTTTTCCCTGTGTTTGGTGTTTTTAACATCCATACTAATGCTTTATAGGTAGGTCTTCTGACGGGGTCACTGCAGAAGCAGATCATAATCTTCAGAAAAATGTAATAGGCCCTACTCATAAGCTAAGGAACACTTTGATATTATTTTTACAAATATACCATCATTTTCTACTGACAAACATTGCCCATTGACCACTTTTTCCTTCTGTTTTCCCTACCTACTGTTGATAACCAGAAAACGGTCACTCAGCCTTTTACAGTGACACAGACATGACACCAAATCACAGAGGCAAACTTAATTGAAGCCTTAGAGTAAATTGAGACCATATTGAGGTGCTGTTTGGTAAATGCTCCTCTAATTCAGCCCTAGTTCAAATAGAGGTTCTGCAAAATAAAACTCACCTTCAGCAGCTTGATTTTCTCCCCTCCTACTAACAGAGAAAAGTAAATATAAACAGAAAGGAAATGGAGGCAGAAATACTTACCGATGGATGCATTGATTTCTCAATCTGCCCTAAGGAACTTCTAGAAAAAAATTAAGAAGGTGAAAGCGGATAGTTTTTCTAAGAACATTGAAAAAGAAAACAATTCACCAAAAGAGAATTGTCAGATAGTAATAATGTTTCTAAATCCAGAAGCAAGAAAAAAAATTAGAATCCTAAACACTGAGTGATAATCTTGCAACATTTTTTCAAGACAAAGTGGAAAATATCTATGCCATTTTTGATAAGGTAAGAGGAGTTCCATCCTCTGGTCCTGGTCTGGGGGAGAAGGTTATGAGTAATATAATCAAACGAGAAGATTTCAAAAAGATCTCCCTAGTGGATTCAGAATTAACTATTATTAAGGCCAGATCGGGATCACTTTTGAACCTGTGTTCACATGGCATTCTAAAACAAGCATACAGATCAATGCACTATTTAATCGGTCATAGGAATTAGGAGAGGTCTTCCCCTCATGATAAAAATCAGTAGTGCTCCCACTATTGAAAAAGTCCAACACAGCCCCACTTTTTGAGCTGTCAGTCTATTTCCCTTCTTCCAGCTTTAGGCAAAATGCTGGAAAAACTAGTAAAACATCCACCTTATCCAGGTAAAGAAAAGTAAAGGGATCCTGTGTTGTACTCAATAGAGCTTTCAACTCATCTTTAGAACAGAAGTAGCTCTCTTATAGATGGTTGAGTTTAATAAGCTTGATTTACCAGAGGAAAAAATCAGTAGTCATCCTTTTAGGTCTCTGGTGCTTTTGACATAGTGTCCCAAGAGAACCCCGATAAGTTACTTCTGGAGAGGCTGGAGGAATCTGGGAAAGCGGGCACAGCAGAGCTTTGGCTAAAATCTTTTTTTTTTCAGAAAGAAAACAGACTGTTTATCTTCAACCTTACATCTAAACTTATAATAAATTGAGAGTTGAGGTACCACATGATCAGCACTTACCCACACTATTTAACATCTAAACAGCACCATTGGCCAAAGAAGTAGAACTGTGAGGTTTTTATATTGTGTCCTGTGTGGATGATACACAATTGATGCTAGCATCTCTGCAGTCTGAGGACGTAATTGTGGAGAAATTGTGTGGCTGACTTATGGTGTTAACAAGTTGGAGGTAACACAGCTGCCTCAAACTGAACTCTGACAAGTTTGAAATTCTGGTTTTCGGTAACTCCACACCTCTGGACTTTGTGAGACTGTGGCCTAAAGATTCTGGACAGTCCCCTGATTCCTACATAGACTGCAAAATATGTAGGGACAAAATTTGACAAAGACCTTACTTTTAAACAGCAAGTGAGTGCTATCACAGAAACATGTTTTGCAGTTCTCAAGTCACTAAAATAGGTGCTGAAATTTCTACCTGCCCACACAGAGAAAGACAAGGTACATTACTTGGTGAGTACTAAACAAAAGACAGCCCCTGAAAAAAATAAGGTCATTGAGAGTCAGAACCAGGGGAACAAAACTAAGCACAATCAAACGTGCTTACTCAACACTATAATAGTGCTATATCTGATACTGTTACATAAACAATACTTGGGCCTCAGAGATATACAATAACTAATGGATTATTGCCATTCACTTTCTTTATTTATATAACATACTTTTTTTGTTACATATATATGTGTATAGAAGAATTGACTGTTTCATGATTCCATTAACTATAAATAACTAATTAACAAAACCAAATAGATACATTTGTATAGACCACCAGACAATCCACTCAAAATGCAATATAACATTCGAATTCATACCAATCAACACTCACATGCTCATGATACAACAATAAACAATGGGACTAATTATGTAGTGCCACAATTTACTACTGTGTTTTTTTTCAATGTAATACACAGATAAATAGTTGTTTATCATCACAGTATTATTTGTCTTTCTCGTTCATATAAGGATTGTGGGAGCACTGACATGCGTTTGGGTGAGACACCAAAGTGCACAACCATCTTCTTCGGGGGACCACCAAGCTCAGAAAACAAAAGGCCTAAAAGGAAGAAATCTGGGGGCCATCACATGGGACTTCAAAAACTCCATACATTAATCAAAATAAAATAATAAAGTAGTTCATCCAGACTGGTCACAGAGGTAGAACAGGCAGCCAAAACTCGGTCTAAGTGAGGCCACTTGCGGGGTTGTGCCCTCTAGGAGCAGGAGGTAATGAAAAAAAAATGACTAAACGCATGAGGAGACAGAAATTTCCCTTCCTTTGAGGTATTCTCGAAATCGGCTTCACAGCTTTTGGAGGCTGACCCTTGGCACTGATCTCAGTGGAGTGATTAACTGTGGACCCTGAACATAATTTTGTTTATCCAACTATCTTTTTGCTATGTCCCAAAAAACAGTCAATCAGATGTGGCCTAAAGGAACTGCGCTTCCTTAAAGAGTAATATTCAAGTCTTTGGTGATCACCTTTAGAGGTTTATATAAAAAATGATCCTGTCAACACCAGGACAGTGCATGCTCTACAGGCAACATAATGCAAAATGACAAACCTTATGCAATGTAACAATTCATGCACTGTGTGTTGATATTCCATATTAACTTTTAGCATTGCAGGTATTTATCTTGAAATGTCATTAATGATGTTTATAATGTATTGTTTGTTTTCAAGCTTGTTCATTTTCAAGCCTTTCCTGCAGCCTGGCTGTGTGTGGCAGATGGACGGGGCTTGGGTCTATTTAAGGAACCCAGCCCAGCACCACATGCTCACTATTTAGAGGTCCTGATGCAGAGTAGCAGCATTTTCCAGGGATCCTGTTCCGGAGGCCTATTTGGACATTTACTGGCCCTGTCCTCATTATCTTGCTGATTTTCAAGCAGGGCGGTAAGGCGGAGTTCGGGATAGGCCTCAACTCCTGGCACTTAACCCTTGCAGTTCAGATCGGCGAGCGTGATCATTTCTAGGCTTTTGAATCTTGACGGTTGAATCGGCAACAGTGTGCGCGATTCATTCTTGGCAATTGACCCTTCCAGTCCAGATCGGCAGAGTGCACGATCATTTCAAGGCATTTGAATCTTGATGGTTGAATCAATAACAGTGTGCGCAATTCATTCTTGGCAATTAACCCTTGCAGTTCAGATCGGCAGAGCGCGCGATCATTCCAGGTACTTGAGTCTTGATGCGCAGTCTGGCAATAAGGTGCGCAATAATTTCTGGGCAATTGAATCTTGAAGCTTAGGTCAAACAGAGTGTGATCTTTCTAAACAAAACAAGTTTAGTCAGTTTGCCTATTCTATAGTATCATTCATGAATCCTATAGCAGTTAATTATTTGGGAACAAATGCACTCATTGACTTTTGTTGTGATGTAATTGCTATTCTAAGGATTAACTTGAGAGACTTCAATGTTCGGACTATATGATTATAAAAAGGTCACTTTATTGAAAAGTTCTTGATCTCTCATGTTATTAGACCATAAAGAATTAAAACAAAATTCATGAATATTAATGTGAAAGATCTTGCTATTGTGTTCTTAACTCTTGCTTCCACAGGTCTCCTATCCCGCTGTTCCCAACCTAAACCCAATCCCCGCTTGGCCAATCTTTAACTCTGTGCTATGATAGCTAGTAGAGTTTGGAGCTGCCACGAGGTGGACATATTGGAAACAGGCGCTAACCCAGAGGATCCGGTCTCGCTGACAGATCCCTATGTTTGCTAACAGGATTTAGGGTGTATGTGCCATGTAGGGAACTCTGCTTGTCCAAACAGGGTAGCGATCCATCTCTACTGTTGGCCAGGCTGTGGAAATCATTACTGAAAAGGTTGTGAGATACTGACTCAAAAACTTTATTTAAATCTGACCTGAAGATCTTTATCTTTAAGGAGGTGTAGTAGTGATAAGTTATGTTGCTACAGTGCCAGGATGCTTAAGTTTAAAACAGCTGGTCGTGTTTTACAAGTGTGTTTTTATTAATTCATTTGAAGTGAATTTTCTATCTATATCACCTCTCTTTCTCTATGTCAGCCTCTTTTCCTCTCTCTGCCGACCCAGCCTCTCTCTCTCTCTCTCTCTCTCTCTCTCTCTCTCTCTCACTCTCTCTCTCTCTTTCTTGCTGTTACCAGTGCTTTTGTTATTTCACACTTTTTTTAATCACACAATGCTTACTTGCATCAAAAATTTAAACTCAGAAGCATTATGTGCTATAGTGGTACATAACAGATAAGCGTTTCACATCTTTTGGCCAAAATGTTGTATGTTTACTCAGATTTCCCACACCCCTATTTATGATTCCGTTTTTTGGGCATTGGGCATGCTAGTATCAGCAGGAAATTGATAATATAATTCAAAGTTGAAGCAAACAGGGACCCCAAAAACCCTCTAGATTACTCTGGAGGCTACAGGTCTGAACAGACTCCAGTGTAGGACCATGCTGCTGTTCTAGCATGCCTCCTTCTATAGAAGGTAGAGCAAGCCTAAAACAGGCTCAGAGTTCTTGCTTTGATTGCGGTCTCCACAGAGCCTTGTAGTGGTGAGACGAAAATAAAATTTGTGACTTAGATGAGTAACTGAGTGCACACAATCAAGAGAGCGAGGGTAGCACTGCACCTGCATGTATGATACTCAATCCTGAGAACAGAGGAGGATGTAAGGTGAGAAGAAAAGTAAAAGGCATTTCTGATCCTAGGGTACAGTTTTCCTGCACCAGTGAGATATCAATACCTCCATTTTCCAGTGGGAAGTGTTACATTTTCTCAGTGTATTCAAATTCTTTCTTTTTACCAAAGACAAACACTGGGTTGGACAATGATTTTGTGGAGTTGGGAGCTTGCAGATCTCCCACAACTTCTCCCTGGAAAGCCTGAGAGTGCTTGCCAATGCTACAGCTGAGATATATGATACAGTAGTTGTACTTGATCTGGTTTTCTCGTGCCCCTCCACACTCCCAGTAGGGCCTGACAACCCCTTTGTGCAACACAGCAGATTTGGAGGATCAGTTAGTACAAAAATACAAAGTTGGCCTGGTACGAGCTCTCTCCTCTAAAGAAAGTGAAACTATTTCTTCCAGTAACTTCAGAATTGCTGATCAAGCCATTCTACTCTCACATCAACATATTTTTCCATGTACTCCCAGACCCCATACTGGCACCCCTTGAAAGTATCTTACACACCAGAGCACATCTTATTCATGGCCTGAAGACAGATGACCACCATCATCCCTATCCTGATGAAATTCCACTGGCTCCCTTTGCCAGCCTCTACCATTTTGAACACCAGATGCATCAGTAACTTCAGAATTGCTGTTCAAGCCATTCTACTCTCACATCTAGACAGCTTTCTTCAAAGACTCCCAGATTCCATACTGCCACCCCTTAAAAAGTATCTTACACACCACAGCACATCTTATTGTGTGCCTGAAGACAAATGACAACCATCATCCCTATCATGATGAAATTTAATTGGCTTCTTTTGCCAGCCTTTACCATTTTGAAAACCAGCTGCATCATTTATAAACACATCGTAACCAACACACATGCTTATGTTGCAGAAAAGCTTACCATCTCTGGGGTTGTTGGAACACCTGCAGCCAGGGCAGAAACCAGGCAGCAGACTAAGGAGTGGATTTGCAAGGACTGACACATGGCTGTATTGCGACAGTGATACGTTAAAAATACTTGTGCTTGATCAAAACAGGTTACATCATGGATGCATTGTATTTCCGATATGAAGCACCATGGCGTAAGAACCAAGGATGCATCAGAAATTGTCATGCCTCAGAGTACACTCTGTCGCAACACATCATCCTCAAAAGTGGCACATTACTAAAGTTGTCCTTACAACTGACGCAGCTTCAGCAATGGTGATTATTGTTCCAGACCCCACAATCAACTTGATGACCAGAGATGAATAAAATAGATTTGTGTATTCACACAGATGTCATTGATTTAAACCATGGCTAGGTTGCCATGTGCATGGATTCAAAAGTGGCCAAGGACTGTCGTAAGGAAGTCTTGAGTAATGAAATATGGAATCTGACATGCACTTGGGCCCCTTTCTTCCTTCACTTTTGCCCAGCTGCATGGGTGCATGTTTGCATCATATGTGCTACCTCTAAACAACATACTTCGTTAAGACCTTGTGCTCACATGAGAGCCAGACTAGTCAATTGGTCATTAGACTTAGATTAACTGAAGGAAAGAGAGAATAAATCTGCTATATTTATTAACATATGGTGCACTTCTCTTTTCTGCTTGTGACGCCACACTTATGGCAACCTAGCTTCAATGCAGGCACCCTTCTGCCACAGTGCCAGTGTTATGCCCATAATTGTTTTTCTGCAGGAAATTATGCTACTAGTATACATGTAAATGGGAAGTAACAAGGAGAAATAAATATATTTAACCTTGTTGTGTTAGCTTCGGTTAAGCATATATTTTTGGTGCAAACCCAGGTGTACTGACCTTAGTAAATCTGGGTTTGTATCAAAATACAAGAGTGGATCCATGGGAACGCCCATACTCTACTCATTTAAGGCCTCCCCAATGCAGTGTAATGAAAGGCAGCATGATGTGCTGCCTTGCTTCCCTTTCAAGGGGGAAATGTGACATACAACCACACAAATCTGGATATTTGTGTGGCTTTGTAAATCATGACTAACATTTTGGATTATGCCTGTGCCAAAATAGTGGTGCACCCACAATGCAAAATGTTAGTAAATATGGAAATTAGTGTGTCATTCTGTGTGGTATATTGGCAATGTAATCAAGTGCCTTCCACTGTCATCTGTCAACTCTGTAGATGGTCGCCCTATTAGAACAAATATAAGCATAGTGTGTTGCTTTTCTCAAAATAAAAGACTGCTCCTCTGCACTACGTATGCATTTTTGTTGCCTTGCTTGATGTGGAAAGGACATCTTTTCTTCCTACACATAGGAGTGGCTGCAGGGCAGGTGTTACCTTTAAGCCACTGCAGGCAGGTACCTTATAGCACTATCAAAAGTCACAGGAAGATGACTGATTGTAAGAAATATCATTGGAAAAGGCTTTGCCAATTAGAAGAAAGGAGACATTTAAACAGCAAAATATTTTTTTTCCTACGGTGTCATGGCTGCTGTTATTGAATTGTATCAGTGAAAGTTGGGTGAACTCTCATTCACTTCATACACTGATCTTCCAGCGCTGAAAGCAACTTTATAAACAGCCACAGCCCACCCCAATAGAACTTTTCCTCTGTGTTCTGTATCAGCATTGTGTCATTTATACAGTGAGTACAGCTAGACTTCAATGTAGTTGTCATTAAACTTACAACTCTGGCTTGTCCAGTGGCCCAGGTTTTCGCTGTCTAGTTTGCCAGAGGCTTCCATAAGCCAAGTTGCTGCCGCCACTCGGGAGCAGATAAGCAGTTGGCACCTCCCAGAATATGCACTCAATGGAGAAAAAAGCCTGGAGGCTAAAAACCCATGGGAGGATATGGAAATTCTGAACTGGGGCACTGACCAATGCTGACCAGTACTTAAGGCCAAGGCACTGCTGAAAAAGGAGAGATCCTTACAGGAGAATTCCCAGGAGGAACCAGGAGAGGACTAGAACAGCAGGATAACCCAGAAGAAGGATGGATAGGATGAGATCCGGGAAATCCCCCTTCCCCTCTCCCCGGAATTAACTGCCTCTCAATCCGAAGCGCTGGAACAAGATGACAGACCTGCATGGAGCGCTAACCCTCAAGGACTGAACCTATTTCCCTGTTTATACAGACCAAAGAAACAGAAAATAATTGAGTCCATATTGATTTGATAAAAGCTTAGACATTTCTAAACTATGACGGCCACCTCGAGATGGGTAAAATAATATTCATCGGGGAGAGAAAGGACTAGAATTACCGAGGCACCAATGGACTCTCCTGATAGCCACTCATTAGGAAAAGGAAAAGTAGCAGACCGGCCCGGAAGGTATGTTTAGATCGAGAACAGGACGGGGCGACTGGAGCTCTCACAGACCTCGCTCTGCTGGGGCCATGAGTCCCACCCGTCCCACATAACCTCGGGGTACTGACACTCGGCTGGACGCTGCCAGCAGTACAACACTTACGACCCTAACCACATTAATGACTTTCATTTAATACTATCACAATGTTTACCTTTAAAAGGGCATGCCACCTCGTTTGCTGCAACTATTAGCTGGATTCCTCCTAAGAAGGAGTGATCAACAATGCTAGATTCATCTGAAGGCTATGAAGCTTAGTAAATTGGCCAATATACAGCCTGTTTCACAGTATAGACTTGAGCTATGAAACATGCACATGTGTATATATTCCTGTTATAATAATGGTGATTCGCCCTCATTTCTCACTAGACAATTATATTTATTTTAACTGCGTCTGTATCAGTTGATCAGTATTTCTATGAAAATATCAAAACTAATTAAAGCTTCCTTATGCTTTAAGTTTGTAGCTTTCTGTTAGAAATGGGGTCTTTGGTTGACAGTCAGGTTACCCCCTGTTCAAGCAAGGACCCTCACTCTAGTTAGGATAAAAGAGAATCACCCTCAGCTAACCCCTGCTTACCCCCTTGGTAGCTTGGCAGAGCAGTAGGCTTAACCTCAGAGTGCTGGGCGTAAAGTATTTGTACCAACACACACAGTAACTTAATGAAGACACTACAAAATGACACAACACCAGTTTAGAAAAATAGGAAATATTTATCTAGACAAAACAAGACCAAAACGACAAAAATCCAACATACACAAGTCAAGTTATGATTTTTTAAAGGTTTAAAAATAAAAAGAGTCTTTAGGTAGTTGTAACAACACACTAGCGCTGCTAGCGTGAAAATGTACCTGGTTTGCGGCAAAAATAACCCCGCACGGGCGGTGTGCGTCGAAAATAACCCTGCACGGGTATGAGCGTCGAAAACAGCTCGGCACGGCGAGGCGCGTCGAAAAAGCCAGCCACGCGACGGTCCGAAAGTCCCGCGGCGCTGGTTGCGATCTCTCAGCCTTCGTCAGCGATGCTGCGCGTCGTTTCTCCTGCTCCGGGCGTCGATTCTCCGGTCGCGTTTCCTGCGGCGTCGTTTCTCAGCTGCGGAGCCGGCGTCGCGTCTTTTTCTCAGCCGCGATCGGATTCGCGTCGATCTTTTCTCCGCACGGTGCTCGGTGCGTGTATTTTTGTCCTTAGGCTGCCAGCCTCTCCTTTCAGGGTCCCAGGAACTGGAAGGGCACCACAGAGCAGAGTAGGGGTCTCTCCAGAGACTCCAGGTGCTGGCAGGAAGAAGTCTTTGCTATCCCTGAGACTTCAACAACAGGAGGCAAGCTCTACATCAAGCCCTTGGAGATTTCTTCTTCAAGATGGAAGGCACACAAAGTCCAGTCTTTGCCCTCTTACTCTGGCAGAAGCAGCACTGCAGGAAAGCTCCACAAAGCACAGTCACAGGCAGGGCAGCACTTGTTCCTCAGCGATCAGCTCTTCTCCAGGCAGAGGTTCCCCTTGATTCCAGAAGTGTTTCTAAAGTTTGTAAGTTTGGGTGCCCTTCTTATACCCATTTTAGTCTTTGAAGTCACCTTTCTTCAAAGGGGACTCACACCTTCTTGTGAAATCCTGCCTTGCCCTGGCAAGGCCTCAGACACACACCAGGGGGCTGGAGACAGCATTGTCAGAGGCAGGCACAGTCCTTTCAGATGAGAGTGACCACTCCACCCCTCCCTCCTAGCAGAGATGGCTAATCAGGAAATGCAGATCACACCCCAGCTCCCTTTGTGTCACTGTCTGGTGTGAGGTGAAAAACAACCCAACTGTCAAACTGACCCAGACAGGGAATCCACAAACAAGGCAGAGTCACAGAATGGTTTAAGCAAGAAAATGCTCACTTTCTAAAAGTGGCATTTTCAAACGCACAATCTCAAAATCAACTTTACTAAAAGATGTATTTTTAAATTGTGAGTTCAGGGATCCCAAACTCCACCTGTCCATCTACTCTCTAGGGGAATCTACACTTTAATCATATTTAAAGGTAGCCCCCATATTATCCTATGAGAGAGAGACAGACCTTGCAACAGTGAAAACGAAATTGGCAGTTTTTCACTGTCAGGACATATAAACCACATTACTATATGTCCTACCTTATCCATACACTGCACCCTGCCCTTGGGGCTACCTAGGGCCTACCTTAGGGGTGCCTTACATGTAAGAAAAGGGAAGGTTTAGGCCTGGCAAGTGGGTACACTTGCCAAGTCGAATTTACAGTGTAAAAATACACACACAGACACTGCAGTGGCAGGTCTGAGACATGATTACAGAACTACTTATGTGGGTGGCACAACCAGTGCTGCAGGCCCACTAGTAGTATTTGATTTACAGGCCCTGGCACCTCTAGTGCACATTACTAGGGACTTACTAGTAATTCAAATATGCCAATCATGGATGAACCACTTACATATAATTTAAACAGGAGCACTTGCACTTTAGCACTGGTTAGCAGTGGTAAAGTGCCCAGAGTAACAAAAACAGCAAAATCAGAGTCCAGCACACATCAACAACCTGGGGAACAGAGGCAAAAAGTTAAGGGAGACCACGCCAAGGATGAAAAGTCTAACACTTTCAAATTCTGTATGTGCATGGGAAAGCCAGTAAAAATGTATAAATATCTTCTAATTCTTGCAATATCTCTAGAAGCGGAAAGCCTGAACTGCATTCTCCTTTGCCCTCCGTGCCCATATCTGTTCATCTCCTCCTTAATTAAATCCACATCAGTGTTTACCTGCCAGCTATGACTTTACATCCTGAACCATGATTGTTACTCTGTTTGAAATAGGAGACGAATTCATTTGAAATTCAATGCTTTATCTGTGTGGCATTGAGGTCACGGTTGTTTAACAGTCCCAGCTTCACTGGTGTCAAGCGTTCAGCAGCTCAGAATAATATTTTCCGCTCATTAAAATGAGGAGCAGTGAGTGACAGTCACTTGAACTGATCCATGACCTGGCAAATACCACCGTGCTCCTTATCTTGTATGTCAAGGATCAGTCGAAAGGGCTCAAGTAGCAGCTACAAACCATTCTTAAACTTTAAAATCCGACCATTAAGATACATGGTATTCATCTAAGAAATGTAAAGCAATATTTTTGAATGTGTGTGCTTTTCCGTGCTTAGTTCCAAATTAACCTTGTTCCATTGCACTGCAATTAATTACTAAATTATATTATTAAATTCAAAATCAGTAAAGATATCAAATAAGGAAAGCTATGCCACGTTGTTCTGATATGATGAACACGTCTATTCCAGGTTTAGGCACATGAATTTATATTTAACATTAACATGTTGATAATTCACTAAGAATTAACATACTGCAACACAGAGGTCTATTGAATTCAAGTATGTGCGCGATGGTAATTGCCCAAGGGTGCAAAGTCAGACATGCTGTCACTCTAGTGCTCCAAGGTCACCAGCTACCAGAAGATTAGGCACCGCACCGGGCAAGGACCATTCTACATCTGTGAGGGCTAAACTGGGCACTTACTTCTGGCCCTTAGGCAAATTTGCAAGAACTCCTCTTCAGAGTTTTTGAAGGAGACGCCAACACTTTGCTTTATGACACTGAGGGTCTGAATACGAATGTCTCATAGAATGTGTGTGACTTCTTGAAACTGCACACATCTGAATGCAACATTGCATTCTTTCTCGAATGAGACATGAAAACAACATTACCCAGTAGGAAAATATTGATTATTAGCAGTAAATGTACATTTTCATGCAAGATACTAGAAAATCAACATGTTATTCCCAATTTTGGAGAGGGGAACCCATAGTAGTTTGTATTTATGGCACCCGCAAATGTCCATACCAGTCATTGGATTTTACCTGCTGCAATTAAAATCTACCCCAATCTGAGGCAGTTGTAGCCAGGAGGAACATTTCTCTTGAAACTCAGGAATACCCAATGTAGGAATATTTTCACAGAGACAAAAGTGTGCCTATCACCTGCTCACTCCTAACATCCTAGGGCTGAGATTTACTCAAAGAACATGCAAAGCAACACAGCAGGTAAAGTTCTAGAGCTGGTTTGCAGGAATGAGCAAGACCACAACAGCGCAATAGCTCCTCAGATGTTTAACTCTCCCTACGCAGGTGCACGTTTGGCTGTTTTGCACCAAAGCAGACACCTTTGCGCCATAGTGAAAAAGTGCCTACCTTGAGTTAAGCATATCTGTTGTACAGAAAGGGTTCCTTAGAGTACAAAGAATACGCTTCAAGGAGTTTCCAGCCTCATATGGTTTAAGACAAATACACACCTAAGAATATCCCCTTTCCTTTTATCAAAGGAATAACTTTTACATAAAATTTTGTATGTATTTCAAAATTAAACAAACATAAATTACAACGTTTATGAAAATATATAATGTCACAAGTGTCAAGATTTTCTTCCTTATATTCCAGCACTTCCCAGCTGACCAGTGGTTCCCAAACTGGAAGCCACGGCTCCCTGGTGCGCCATCAAAACTAGCCAGGGGTGCCGCACACAGTTTGGGAACCACTGGCTGCAGTTTTATTGTGTCCAAACTGGAAATAGCTAAGTTAAGGGTTTCCTTACACCTTTATCACTTCCCTTGGTTTAGTAAGTTTGGAGTAACCTTTCTTCACCATGTTTCCCGTCTGCATTCTCATCAACTTTCCCTCTTTGTACTTACTGCCAGTTTTACAGATTTTGTCATTTTATCTTTTTTCATGCAATGATTGCTATTTTGCACCTCTCTCCTGCAATTTACTGGGGTCTGTATCTTGTTGGCCATACCTTGACATCCATGTATGCAGAGCCACAGTGCAAGGTACCCTTCCTTTCATTAAAAAGAAATGATGTTTCCCCATCACAGAATATGGAATGGTTCTATAATTCCACAACATGTCTCTCACTTGATTCTCCCATGAAGAGTTACTGGAAATGGCTAACTGAATGTTTTCAATCAGAACACGGTTACAACTATCAACATACGATTTTCCCTTGGGATGGTACACTGGTGTCTTACAATGCTTTATTTGACATTTTTGAGGAAATTCCTAAACACCTTCGACATGAATTGTGGATCTTTGTCACTCACTATTTCAGCTGGGCACCCTTCCTTTCAGAAACTATCTTCACAGAAAGCTATCAAATTGCTGTTTTTTGCTTCCCTCATAAATGCTACTTCTGGCCACTTTGAATAGTAATCCATCATGACAATAACAAACCTGTCCATCATACCCAACTAATCAAAAGGACCACAGACGTTAATGACAACTTTCTCCCATTTCTCTTTGGCAAAGCCACAGGACATATAGATGATTCCTGCAGCCTATGTGATTTATCACTACATGTACAAGAAATGCATTCTCTTACAAATCTCTCTATATGTCTTTCTCCATCCCTGGACACCACAAGTCAGTGTGTGTTTCTCCTCTTCATGGCTAAAATACCACCATGTCCTTCATGCAGTAATTTCTGCAGTTTTCCTTTTAACCTCTCCGGAACTACTAGTTTTTCACCTCTTCTCACCACTCCTTCAACTACAGACATTTCTTCCCATACATTGTTGAACACCTCCAATTCGCCCTCCATTTTCCATTTCTTGCATTGGGCAACACTTTCATAAACTTCACCAACAATGGATCTAGCAATGCTGCTTCTTTCCTCTCATCCTTGTCGATAGCACCACATACTTCTGAGATCTCTACTACCATTTATTTATCATCTTCATCCACTGCATCATTAGCCAAGGGTAATCATGACATACGGTCCGCATTGATATTTTTTGCCCCAGCACATACTTCACATTGACTGTGTATTCTTGTAGATGGTACAGCCACTTCGTAATACGGGGTTGGCTCCCATAGTGGAAAACAGTTCCTCTAATAGTTTATGGCTGGTGGAGAGGGAGTTTGAACTTTACTCCTCATTCAAATATGCAAAAATGTTGCATTCCCTACCATTATACTAATGCCTCCTTTTCCACTGTGGAATAGGTGCCTTCTACACCTTTCATGGTGTGCAATGCAAATGCCACCACCCTCTCTTTGGCTTCATTCTCCTGTAGTAATGCCACAACCAAGTCATGACTGTTTGCATCCACCACCAGTATAGTTTTATCTTCAGGATCATATGGTTATAATGCTACAGTTTTAGCAATGAACTGTTTGGCAATGTCAAATGCCTCTTGAAAGGCTTCAGCCCACTGGAATGTTTCTCCTTTCTTCATCTGCTCACACAACATGTGAACTTTATTTGCAAAATGATCCACACATTTTGTATAATATTCTGCAAGACCTAGGAATTACCTTAGTTGGTCTTTGTCTTGCGGAGGATGTGCTTTCTCTTTTGCTTTATCCAAATTTGACTTGGGTCTGATTCCTTCAAGGTTCAAAGTATTCCCTAGATAATCCACCTCTTTTACACAAACTTTACATTTAATCTTCCTAATGGTAAGACCTGCTCTTTTCTTTTGGTATAATATATTTTTCAGAACATCATAATGTGCTTGTTTACTCTCTCCCCATACCAACACATCATCTTGAAATACTACAGTGTTTGACATGATGTGCAGAAAGCCCAGCATTTCCCTCTTAATCATGTCTGACGCAGAAGCCAATCCAAAGGGCATGCAGATGAACTGCAAAGCCCCCTCTGGTGTGATTAACAATGTTAGATGGGGGACTATTTATGTAATCGCACTTGATGATATTCACTTGACAAAGATAGGGCGGTGAAGTATTTCCACCCTTAACACTCATTAACATCTCAATTATTCATGGTAATGGATGGTAAACAATCAAAATACATCCATTTAAGTCTCTTGAATGGATGTAGATTTTCCATTGGGTTTCCTGGTGCTCACAATTGGACTTAACCATTTGGAAGTTTCTATTGGCTGTTTCACACCTTCTTTACTCATTTTGTAATTGCTCTTTCAACAAATATGTTAGATCTGGGATCCTTGGTGTGGCTTCCACTATCTTTTTGCCTCTGCTTCTTATATATTTGACTGTGTGCTGGACTTCGTTTTTTGCTGGTTTTGGTACCCTGGGCACTTTACCATTGCTGACCAGTGCTAGGGTGCAAGTGCTCTCTGTCTAAATTGTATTGGTGATTGGCTTTTCCATGATGGCATATTTGGTTTACAAATAAGTCCCTAGTAAAGTGCACTAGAGGTGCCCAGGCCTGGAAATCAAATTCTACTAGTGGGCCTGCAGCACTGAATGTTCCACTCACATGAGTAGCCCTGTAAACATGGCTAAAGCCTGCCACTGCAGTGTCTGTGTGTGCAGTTTCAAACTGCTAATTTGTCCTGACAAGTGTACCTATTTGCCAGTCCCAAACATTCCCTTTTTATTACATGTAAGGTGCCCCTAATGTAGGCCCTAGGTAGCCCCATGGGCAGGGTGCAGTGTCCTTAAAGGGTAGGGCATGTACTGGTGTGTTTTACATTTAAGTTTGTTTTTCACTATTGCAAGGCTTATCTCCCCTATAGCTTAACATGGGTACTGCTATAAATATCTTATAAGTGCAGTATCCCATTGGGAGCAGATAAAGATTGGAGTTTGGGGTCTCTGAACCCAGAATTTAAAAATACATCTTTTGGTAAAGTAGTTTTTTAGATTGTGTGTTTGAAAACACCACTTTTAGAAAGAGGGCCTTATCTTGCTTAATCATTCTGTGCCTCTGCCTGCTTGTGGAATCCACATCTGGGTCAGACTGACAGTTGAGCTGTGTGTGAATTCCCTCTAGATAGTGACATAAAGGGAGCTGGGGAGTGTCTTGCATATCCCGGGCTATATTGGGGAGGGAGGAGCTGACACCTGCACCTGAAAGAGCTGTTCTGGTCCTTACACAATGCAGTCTCCGACCCCCTGGTGCATGTCTTGGGCCAGGCCTGGTCAAGGCAGGATCTTGTAAACAACCGAGACTTTCCTTTGAATTTTGCCTACTTCAAAAGCAGAAATGGGTATAAGTAGTGGACCCAAAAACCCAAGACTTTTAGAACACTTCTGGATCAAGATGAACGTCTGCCTTGGAGAAGATCTTAAGAGCTGGCGGAGGAGGACTGTCCCTTTGCTGTGTGTGCTTTGCTGGGTTGGCCTGTCTTTGCTGCTTCTGCCTTAGAGAGGGCAAAACCCAACTTTGCTGTGTATCCTGCTTGTGAGGTTTCTCTAAGGGCTTGGACTGAGCTTGCCTCCTGTTAAGAAGTCCCAAGGACATCAAAGACTTCACTTATCAGCCTCTGGGCACGTGCTATGGACTCGAACTCTCCAGGTGGTGCATACTCCAGCTTATGGGCCCTTGGAAGTGAAAGCTGGTAAAAAAACATAAAAAACCAAGTGCACCGACTTTGGACGACGCCTGGACTGATGCTGCATGCAACTGAAGCTGTGGTCTCCGCTTGAGTGCGACGACCTTGACCGACATCACAGTCCTGACGCTGCAATAGCTGCTGACATTGTAGGAGGCTGGCCTGGCATATAGTGGGTACCTTGTGGTACTTACACCTTGTGCCAGGTCCAGTTATCCCTTATTAGTAGATTAGAAGTGTTCTAGCAGCTTAGGCTGATAGAAGAAGCTATAGCAGAGCAGCTTAGGCTGAACTAGGAGACATGCAAAGCTCCTACTATACCACTTATATCACTTATCACTATATCATAAGAAACACAATACTCAGAGTTACTAAAAATAAAGGTACTTTATTTTAGTGACAATATGGCAAAAGTATCTCAGAGGACATACCCCCTTAGGAGGTAAGTAATATACACAAAATATACACACAAACCAAACTTAGGTAAGTAAACAGTTAGAAAAGTAGTGCAAACACTGTAGAACACAATAGAATGCAATAGGAGACAATAGGCCTAGGGGCAACACAAACCATACTCTCCAAAAGTGGAATGCGAATCACGAATGGACCCTATGACTAGTGTAGTGTGTAGAGGGTCGCTGGGTGTGTAAGAAAACACTAAGGGTGTCCAAGATACCCAACCCCAAGACCCTGAACAGTAGGAGTAAAGTTACCCTACTACCCCAGAAAGACAGTAAAGTCAAGATAGGGGATTCTGCAAAGATAACAACTGACTGCAAAGCACTGAAGACGGATTCCTGGACCTGAGAACCTGCAAAGGAAGGGGACCAAGTCCAAGAGTCACTTAAGTGTCCAGGGGGGCAGGAGCCAACTAAATCCCGGATGAAGGTGCAAAAGGGCTGCCTCCAGGTGGAAGAAGCCAAAGATTCTGCAACAACGGAAGGTGCCAGGAACTTCTCCTTTGGTCAGAAGATGTCCTACGGCGGGCTGGAGGATGCAGAGTTGTTTTCACGCAGAAAGACTACAAACAAGCCTTGCTAGCTGCAAGATTTGCAGTTAAGGATTTTGGGTGCTGCCAGGGCTCAGGAAGGACCAGGAGGTCGTCCCTTGGAGGAGGAGACAGAGATGGCACTCAGCAATACGGAGAGCCCATGCAGAAGCAGGCAGCACCAGCAGAAGCACCTGAACAGGCATTCAGATGATCTGTGCACGACGGTCATCTCAGCACAACAAAAGGGAGTCCCACAAAGTCGGAGTCCAACTCAGCGAGTTGGGCAATGCAGGACAGAGTGCTGGGGACCTGGGCTAGGCTGTGCACAAAGGAAGTCTTACAAAAGTGCACAGAAGCCCTAACAGCTGCAGTTCACGCAGTATACAGGATTACTGTCTGGCATTGGAAGGACAAGGACTTACCTCCACCAAATTTGGACAGAAGGACCACTTGACTGTGGGGGACACTTGGATCCAGCTCCTGTGTTCTAGGGGCCACGCTCGTCAAGATGAGAGGGGACCGTGAGGACCGGTGATGCAGAAGTTTGGTGCCTGTGTTGGCAGGGGGAAGATTCCGTTGACCCATCGAAGATTTCTTCTTGGCTTCCAGTGCAGGGTGAAGGCAGACAGCCCTCAGAGCATGTACCACCAGGAAACAGTCGAGAAAGCCAGCAGGATGAGGTGCTACAATGTTGCTGGTAGTTTTCTTGCTACTTTGTTGCGGTTTTGCAGGCGTCCTGGAGCAGTCAGCGGTCGATCCTTGGCAGAAGTCGAAGAGGGAAGTGCAGAGGAACTCTGGTGAGCTCTTGCATTTGTTATCTGGTGAGAGACCCTAAATAACCCTCAGAGGAGGATTGGCTACAGAGAAAGGTAAGCAGCTATCAGGAGGGGTCTCTGACGTCACCTGCTGGCACTGGCCACTCAGAGGTGTCCATTGTGCCCTCACACCTCTGCATCCAAGATGGCAGAGGTCTGGGACACACTGGAGGAGCTCTGGGCACCTCCCCTTGGGTGCTGGCCCTTTCCTTTGTCCAGTTTCGCACCAGAGCAGGGCTGGGGGGATCCCTGAACCAGTGTAGACTGGCTTATGCAAGGAGGGAACCAGCTGTGCCCTTCAAACCATTTCCAGAGGCCAGGAGAGGCTTCTCCTCTCAGGCCCTTCACACCTATTTCCAAAGAGAGAGGGTGTAACACCCTCTCTCAGAGGAAATCCTTTGTTCTGCCTTCCTGGGACTGGGCTGCTCAGGCCCCAGGGGGGCATAAACCTGTCTGAGGGTTGGCAGCAGCGGTTGCTTCAGAGAAAACCCCGGAAAGTTAGTTTGGCAGTACTCGGGCTCTATGCTGGAGCCCCGGGGATGCATGGAATTGTCCCCCCACTACCAGAATGGTATTGGGGTGACAGTTCCATTATCCTAAACAAGTTATATGGCCATGTTCGGAGTTACCATGGTGACGCTACATATAGGTATTGACCTATATGTAGTGCAGCGTTGAATGGTGTCCCGCACTCACAAAGTCCAGAGAAATTGCCATGAACAATGTGGGGGCACCTTGGCCAGTGCCAGGGTGCCCTCACACTAAGGAACTTTGCACCTAACCTTCACTAAGTGAGGGTTAGACATAAAGGTGACTTATAAGTTACTTAAGTGCAGTGTAAAATGGCTGTGAAATAACGTGGACGTTATTTCACTTAGGCTCAGTGGCAGTCCTGTGTAAGAATTGTCTGAGCTCCATATGGGTGGCAAAAGAAATGCTGCAGCCCATAGGGATCTCCTGGAACCCGAATACCCTGGGTACCTAGTTACAATATACTAGGGAATTATAAGGGTGCTCCAGTGTGCCAATCAGAATTGGTAAAATTAGTCACTAGCCTGCAGTGACAATTTTAGAAACAGAGAGAGGTTAGGGTTAGCAGAGCCTCAGTGATACAGTTAGGCACCACACAGGGAACACATACAGGGCATACATTATGAGCACTAGGGTCCTGGCTAGCATGATCCCAGTGACACAGGCAAAAACAAACATACATACAAGTAAAAATGGGGGTAACATGCCAGGCAAGATGATACTTTCCTACAGACATCCAGTGACTTTGTGAGTCTGGAGTGATGTGTCACTGATGTTTGTGTCACCCAACTCTGCCATGGTGCCTGCAGCCTTTTGGTGTGACCGCAACCCCATGAGGTTGCCCCACCGCGTCTTGACAATCTGAACATCGACCCTGCTAGAAGCATTATGAACCAACGCTTTGCACTGACGCCACCTCATCTCCACCTCTCCGCAGCAAGTACTCAATGCCTCACACCGATGCCTCTGCTCTTCTGCTCTGCAGCACTGGCACTGATGCTGCACCGGATTCTGTGACGCCTCACTGAGTCCGGGCAAATGTTTCCTTACTTTCACAAGGTACTGTACCAGGGGATCCATGTGACTGTGACCAACACCATTGGCTCACATTTTTGGGAACGACTCCATCACGTCTCTTTGATAGAACCAAAATGAAGCATTTGTTTTTCTAAGCGCTATATTTAAGTTTACTCTTTGAAAATTCATAACTTTTTCTTTTTTTAATTTTGGTCTTGTTATAATCAGATAAATATTGGCTACTTCTCTAAACTGGTGTTGAGTGATTTTGTGGTGTTGTCACTGTGTTACTGTGTGTGTTAGTACAAATAATTTACATATTACCTTTGAGAAAAGCCTGACTGATCAAGCTACCAAGGGGTGAGCAGTTGTTATCCTAGTTGTGTATCTCCATTACCCTGACTAGTGTGACGGCCCCTGCTTGGACAGAGTGCAAACTGACTGCCAACCAGAGACTCCATTTCTAACAAAATCTCTTAATGCAAATGGAATATCCCACACCTTGTGCACCACCTTTCCGGTGCTCCAATTTTTAAGGCATCTCAATTTGCCACTAAATAAATCTGGAAATTTGTATTCCCATTCATTTTCCTCCTTAGTTTCCAATTGCAGCTTTTGTTTGGGATGGTTGGGATTCAACACTATTCCTAGATAATGTTGTTCTTTCCATCGAAGCAGAGATCTACCCTGTTCCACTAAATGAACTTTCCCACTGGCATTTCTTCCCTGAAATTCCACATTTAACTCAAAATATCCCAATACAGGAAGTGTTCCCACATAATATCTCTCACGTTTAACACGTTCATTTTCAAACCTTGCCAAACAGGGTAAATGGTGAACACCAGTCTGCCCACACTCGAACATTTTCACTATTCACTCCAATGATTCACTGATTTGTTTCCACCCTATACTAAAGTAATATAAAGCTTACTCTCACAGGTATGCTAACCCACTACTATGCATTCTCTATTAACAAATAGCTCTAATTCAGACCTTAATGTATCTCTATATAAACATGAATGAGATCATTATCAGTGTGCCATAGTAAAATTCTTTATGTAGACTTTTTCTTGTAATTGTGAAATTCCACTTGGTTTTTAACTCTCCCAACAGTTACATTTTTTTTATACAGGTGTGTGCATCAGCCTTGCGCTCATCAACATAGCAGAAGATTTTTCAAACTGTGCCCATCAGTGGATCTTCCCTTAAGGATCTCTGCACTTAGCAATCTTCCACGCTGTGAGCCATTTTGTAGTTCTACTCACACTTTAAAGACACTTTCAAATATAGCCACACCCTTGCGCATCAGCAATGTAGAAAAGTACCCTCTTATTGGCATGTTACCCCCAATTTCTACCTGATGTCAGTGTGTTTGACTGTGTCACTGGGATCCTGCTAACCAGGACCCCAGTGCTTATGCTCTCTCTCCTCTAAATGTTGTCACTGCATACTGGTAACCCAGTATTTCATCCCAAATTGGCATACTGGTCACCCCTTATAAGTCCCTAGTATATGGTACCTAGGTACCAAGGGCATTGGAGTTCCAGGGGATACCTATGGGCTGCAGCATTTCTTTTGCCACCCATAGGGAGCCCATGAAAAGGCTTCTACAGGACTGCCATTGCAGCCTGTGTGAAATGGTGCATGCACCATTTCACAGCCATTTACACTACACCAGGTCGCTTATAAGTCACCCATATACCAGGCCTTCCAGCCCTGAAGGCTAGATGCAGGGTACCTGTTTGAGAGCACCCCTGCACTAGCAGAGGTGCTCCCACATCATTCAGGACCATTTTCCCAGACTTTGTGAGAGCGGGGACGCCATTTTACACGTGCACTGGACATAGGTCACTACCTATGTACAGCTTCACAATGGTAGCTCTTAATATGGCCATGTTTGGCATCAAGCATGTTGGAATAATACCCCAAGGTTTTAGCAAGGAATTGGTTGTATGATTCCATGCACTCTGGGGGCTCCTTAGAGGACCCCCGGTACTGTCATTACAGTCTGCTGAGGTTTTCCAGGCAGCCCCAGCTGCTGCCACCTCACAGACAGGTTTCTGCCCTCCTGCTTGAGAACTGAAACCCAGGAAGGCAGAACAAAGGTTTTCCTTTAGGAGAGGGGTGTTACACCCTCTCCCCTTGGAAATAGGTGTTACCCGGCATGGGAGGGGTAGCCTCCCAGAGCTTCTGGAAATGCTTTGAAAGGAACAGATGGTGCCCTCCTTGCATAATCCATTCTACACCGGTTCAGGGACCACTAGTCCCTGCTCTGGCATGAAACTGGACAAAGGAAAGGGGAGTGACCACTCCCCTGTCCTTCACCTCCCCAGGGGTGGTGCTCAGAAATCCTCCATAGAATCCCTTGGATTCCAAGTTGGCAGGGCACTCTCTGAGCATTTGAGTGGCCAGTGCCAGCAGGTGACGTCAGAGCCCTCCCTTAGCTGTTAGCTGACCAATCCCCCTTTCAGGGCTATTTAGGGTCTCTCTCTTGGGTGGTTCTTCAAATTCGGATTGCAAGACTCCAGCAGGAATCCTCTGCATCCTTTACTTCACCTTCTCACTGAAGAAACTGCATCTGGACCCTCCAGCAACTCCACAACTTCAACAAAGAAGCAAAGACGACATCTGCAACATTGTATCTTCAGCTCCTGCCAGCAATTGCAACAATTTCCCAGTCATGCACAGCCAGTCTTCAGCTTGCACCAGAAAAACAAAGGAATCTCCTTTGATGTGAAGGAGTAACTTCCCTGCTTCAGCAGGCACACCTCTGCAGCGACGACCGGTGGCTTGAGTCCCCTCTCCTGAAGAAGTGCGTGGATCCCGCAACACAGGTGGTGGACTGAAGTGGTCCCAACAGTCCTGAAGTCCAGCTGTCCAAATTTGGTGGAGGTAAGACCTTGCCTCTCCATGCAAGACAGTACCTCCGTGCACCATGTGTTTTGCAGTTGCCAAGGCTTGTTGGCACCCTTCCATGAAGTTTTTCATGCACAGCTCCGCCCCCAGCACTTCTTCCTGCGATGCACATCCTCCTGTGTGGGTCTCCAGCCGTGTGGGATCACTTTGTTTAGTACTGCGTGGGCCTCCTTCTGCAGCTTCCTTGTCCCTGCGCTGTGGGACTCCTGTGCATGCTGCCTGGTCTTCTGAGCACTCTCTGAGTTGCTGAGAGCCCCCTCTGTTTCCCCCTCCTGGGCAGAGGCCACCAGGTCCCTCCTGGTTCCGGGCAGCACATTTTTCTGCTAACAGCGAGCTCTGCATGTGTGAAGGCTTGTTTTGCAGAATCCAGCTACGCAAACCAGACTGCAATCATCCATCCGGCGTGGGACATCATCTGCACTAACCAGGAACCCACATCCATCTTCTTGGGTGCAGTACTGACTGTTCTTCTTCACCAGTGGTTCTTCTTTTGAACTTTCATCTAGGTTAGCAGGGGCTCCTGTTCTCCCTTGGCTCTTCATTGCTTCTTTGCTTGGTCCTTTTCTTCCACAGGTCCTCAGATCCAGGGAATCCATTGTTGGTGTCTTGCAGTTTTCTGGTTCTTGCAAAAACTTCTATCATGTGTTCTTATATGTTCAAGGAAAGTTACTGTGCTTTCCTGGGCTCTGGGGTGTGTTCTATTACTTACTTTTGGTGTTTTTTTACTCTCCCAGTGCCCCTCTAACACACTACACTTGCCTAGTTGGGAAACCGACTTTCGTATTTCACTTTCTTAGTATATGGTTTGTGTTCCCCCTAGGCCCATTTCTAATTATTGTGATTCCACTATTTGCACTGCTTTCTAACTGCTTTTACAGCTATTTCTGCATTCTGGTGTATATACTGTGTATATTACTTACCTACTAAGGGAGAATAGTCTCTAAGGTATTTTTGGCATTTGTGTCACCAAAATAAAGTACCTTGATTTTTATAACACCAAGTATTTTCTTTTATGTGTGACTACAGTGGCATTGCATGAGCTTTGCATGTCTCCCAGTTAGGCCTTGGCTGCTCATCCACACTACCCCTAGAGAGCCTGGTTTCTAGACACTGACTACATATCACTAATAAGGGATAACTGGACCTGGTATAAGGTGTTAGTACCTTAGGTACCCACTACAAACCAGGCCAGCCTCTTACAAGCAACTATTATCAGAGTACAGCACACCTGACTTTACTCCATTTAATACATACGCTCTGACTTGCTGGTGCTTTCTTTCCTCCTTTATAGTAGGATTGCTTGAATACTTTTGGCCTCAATAGAGGGTGTTGTATAGACTTGCTTAAATCAAGCGCACACCACGCTGTTCTCTACAGCCCTCATCCATGCAGGTCTGCACACGTCATAGGGTGTAATGTTTATAAATTACTGCAATGGAGTGCCGTCAATCCCAGTACTTGCTTGAGGCACAAGTGAACATTTTGAATCTCACCAAAACCGGTAAGTGGTTTCTTTGGTCAAACGCTCCATAACAGTATTGAAATATTCAGCCACACTGAAAAGTTAAACGCAGGCTAATTCAAAGTCCTGCAACTTTGCTGCCATCATCTTCAATCACATTGTTGATGCTCGATTTGTGAAATCACTGGGAAATCACAAGGAGTTCATATTCTTTTCTTTTCATGAAGTCTATGACCAAACAGGAGGGGATAACTAAACAAGCACAAGTATCCATCGTAATAGGGTAGGGGCTCAGGCAAAAAGACGTCTGGGACTCAATTGTTGAATTCCACTGTTTACCCTCGGGTCAGTTCTGTAAAGTGCAGCCTTTCAGTTTTGGAACCATAAACATTTTTACTGAAGCAGGTGTAATCAAAGCTTGAAGATTCATGGATGCCCAGATCCCTTGATGTAAACTGCTCGCCAAATTTACTAAGGACTTGTGTTGCCAATGCATCACACGAGGCAAAGCTAGGAAACCCAAATCCTTAACTGGGATTTTGTTAGCTACGCAAAGCCACCTTTCATGGCTCCGCTTGGTTTAGTTAATCGAATGTAACACAAGGCAGCACAATTTGCTGCCTTGAGTTATTTTACAGCAGGGAGGATGTTAGTGAATTCCCACATTTGCAAAAAGTTGTAACACTGGGAATGCATCAGAACGGTACACCTCCCAAACCTATGCATAGCGAGAATAAATATCCCTATGTCTCATCCTTACTTCCGTTTTTTAATGTGTGATGCATCCTACATCACTCAGAAAAAGGAAAACACCTTCAAGGATTGTTTTATTGTAGGACAGGTGTCCCTTACTTTACAAAAATAATCCTGCTCAACGCAAGCTCCCTTGCATCATGGTGAAAGGGTCCTTTCATTGGAGCTGGGGGCACAGTGCGTCAGCGCAAGGAGGCGGCCAAAACATGCCATAACTTCGTAAATATGGCCGATTTCCGGTCTTTCACTTGCTTTGCTATGCTACCTTGCATGAATGTAGTCCATAATGTGATATTCCGAAAGGAGCTGATACCACATATTGTTGCATTTAAAATGATGGTACTTGGAGACGAACAAACACAGGTAGTGTATCTCCTGGTCAAGAGCTGCTATGGTTGTACTCCAAAGAACACTCGAAGCACTTAAGCATTAAAAAAAAAAAAAATCTTGCTATTATGTTCGAGTACTACAGTTCAGTAATTGTCTCTGCTTAAGAATAGTTGCCATTATGCTGCTATCAATTTTTTACCAGATTTTATCTCACACTGCTAAAACATCCAGGCGCACAGCTGGTGCACTGCAGCATACCAGACAGATATTCCTTTGAGATTCCACGCAGCAGTGCTGTCAGATATGTAAATTGCTTGTACTGTAAGTATCGTTTAGGAGATCTGAAGGGAAAAAAGCAATGGGAAATAAATTGATTTTGTCTCCGAAACTGTTTTGTGTCTGAAGCCATTTCCCCCTGCTGTGTCTTATAAGGAGTTTTTCCACTCGCATAAATAGTGGTAATGGCTTGACTGACAAGGATATCAATTTAGCAGGACAGTTTTCTGTCCTGTCTCTGTCTGTGCGGTATCATTATAAACAACCGACAGAAAAGATGCTCGGGCAATGCAGCAACGTGTCTGTGAAAGAAAATAGTGTAACGCATGACAGACTATTAAAAGTTTGTTGATGAATGTGCGCTTGCCAGTCCTCATTGGGATGTTTCCCGTTGATAGTGTTCATATAAAAATCCGAAACACGCCATATGTTGTCTGCTGTTATGACTCATAGCACTATCAATTATTTCGGCGTTTGCTTGCAAGAAATTCGACAAATAGAAATGCCGCAACTCAGTTGATGCAGTCAGCTTCTAATGTGGTATGTGTACTAATGTAGGAGACTGCAGTGATATGAGACATTGTGTGTGCTGAATTTCTGCTGAAAGGTCACAGCTATGATCAGAGGTAATTGATAGGAAAAGGGATGGAAGGGAATGCCTAATTATTGTCTACAATGATGACGTACACGTGTCTGTTGTGCGTGCGGGCGCAAGGACGGTGTCAAAAGGTATGTATGGTGAGTAGTCCTCGAACAAAGTAGCTTGAACTAATCAAAATTGAGGGAAATCTGACTATATAATTCTGTTCCTCTTGCATAGCAGAGATGTGTAGCAGGTGGAGCGGCACAAGGGCCAAAGACTGTGTGGGGGCTGTGATGGGGCAACTTCATAGAAATACAGATGTTTTCACTACAATTAAGAGATAAAAGAAACCCGTTTCGCATGCTTTAATATTAGAGAGAATGGCACTTTAGCCATGTCGCTGGCACAGTAGCAACATCAATGTCAAATCAGTGCCCAGAGGCCATTTGCAGTACAGGACATTGTACAAAAGTATGTATTTAGGGCCTCATTTGCAAGGCCTTTGCGCCACTGTTTCGCTATTTTTTTTATGCAGCTGTAGCGCTAATGCATTGGGCCCAATATGTCAGTTTGTAAAGCCTTGCGTGACATTAAATCTGCACCAGGTATAATGTATGCAAGGTAGGTGTTCCTGGACAAAAATCCATGCAGAACTGATACATTGAATTTTACATTTCACTGTGTCTTTCTGCTACTTGACTCTTCAAAATTTGAATGCCTGTGCAGAGCAGGCGTTAAACTGACCCAGAGCTTTTGTCGAAGGAAGCCTTCCTCTCATTGCTGGAGTAGCATCATTGTTTTATGCTAGTCCAGCAATGAATTAGTTTAGCGCCACAGATGTGTAAGAATTTTGGATGCATCTATGAAAACATGCGCCATGAAACTCAGTATAGTAAATACAGTGCATCCATGCCGTTGTTAGGGAATCGTTGGGCAGTGCAAGAAATCTGACGCACTGAGACTGATGCGTCAGTTTCTTGTAAAAGAGGCCCTTAGCCTGCAAAATAAAGAAAGCAGTTGGTATATTGAGATAGCCAATTAATGCTTATCCTTATTGCTAGAGCATATTTTTGACAAAAGCCCTATTACATTAGAAAGTGAACATACTAGAAACTGGAAGACACCCCCTGCATAGGTGGGGTCCTCAGCTGGATAGAGGCTGCTTGCTGTGTGGGTCTGTTACGTTAAGCTGCAGAGATTAATTCACTGTATTGGGGAGGTATGGTTGGTACACAGTTTCTTGACAGTTTTTGAGAGATTTGGTGACACATCTGAGCAGACCGTTAAGTGTGGGTTTATGGTTCTGCCCTTGGGGAGAATGGTAGGAATTTTGCACAATAATTGAATCCTAGTTTTGTTTAAAATAAGATATACAGTTAAGCGAGTCACACAATCGGAAATTGGTAGCAAGCAGACACAACATTGAGATAGAGATACATGTGAGAAGGGAAGTCAGAGGTACATGGTCCAGCGGAGGACACACTATGTCAAAACCTCCGGACCATCCACAGAACATTAATTACATGGACAAAATTACAAAGAAAGGGAGCACACTGCCTACACTCCAGCAACAAAGTCCAACCCCAATGCATCATGGTAAATGCAGTCGAATTCGTAGTCCATTCCGAAAGTAATAAAGTCTTTCACCTCTGTAGGCGCAGCAAGTGCTGTTTATCCCTGTACACGTGTTTCTGGGTTTAGCCCATCATCAGCAGGGAGCAGCATGGTATAGGGGCTTGCTTGAAATGCCGCCAAATGTTTTCCCAGGTTTATGTACCTCTCATGGCGCACAGGTGCCTCCCAAGGCTCGTCAGCCTTGGCTCAAGGGAGCCGTCCAAAGACAAAATTACAAAGAAAGGGAGCACACTGCCTACACTCCAGCAAAAAAGTCCAACCCCAATGCATCATGGTAAATGCAGTCGAATTCGTAGTCCATTCCAAAAGTAATAAAGTCTTTCACCTCTGTAGGCGCAGCAAGTGCTGTTTATCCCTGTACACATGTTTCTGGGTTTAGCCCATCATCAGCAGGGAGCAGCATGGTATAGGGGCTTGCTTGAAATGCCGCCAAATGTTTTCTCAGGTTTGTGTACCTCTCATGGCGCACAGGTGCCTCCCAAGGCTCGTCAGACGTGGCTCAAGGGAGCCGTCCAAAGACAAAATTACAAAGAAAGGGAGGACACTGCCTACACTCCAGCAACAAAGTCCAACCCCAATGCATCATGGTAAATGCAGTCGAATTCGTAGTCCATTCCGAAAGTAATAAAGTCTTTCACCTCTGTAGGCGCAGCAAGTGCTGTTTATCCCTGTACACATGTTTCTGGGTTTAGCCCATCATCAGGAGGGAGCAGCATGGTATAGGGGCTTGCTTGAAATGCCACCAAATGTTTTCTCAGGTTTATGTACCTCTCATGGCGCACAGGTGCCTCCCAAGGCTCGTCAGCCGTGGCTCAAGGGAGCCGTCCAAAGACAAAATTACAAAGAAAGGGAGCACACTGCCTACACTCCAGCAACAAAGTCCAACCCCAATGCATCATGGTAAATGCAGTCGAATTCGTAGTCCATTCCGAAAGTAATAAAGTCTTTCACCTCTGTAGGCGCAGCAAGTGCTGTTTATCCCTGTACACGTGTTTCTGGGTTTAGCCCATCATCAGCAGGGAGCAGCATGGTATAGGGGCTTGCTTGAAATGCCGCCAAATGTTTTCTCAGGTTTATGTACCTCTCATGGCGCACAGGTGCCTCCCAAGGCTCGTCAGCCGTGGCTCAAGGGAGCAGTCCAAAGACAAAATTACAAAGAAAGGGAGCACACTGCCTACACTCAAGCAACAAAGTCCAACCCCAATGCATCATGGTAAATGCAGTCGAATTCGTTTTCCATTCCGAAAGTAATAAAGTTTTTCACCTCTGTAGGCGCAGCAAGTGCTGTTTATCCCTGTACACGTGTTTCTGGGATTAGCCCATCATCAGCAGGGAGCAGCATGGTATAGGGGCTTGCTGTAAATGCCGCCAAATGTTTTCTCAGGTTTATGTACCTCTCATGTCGCACAGGTGCCTCCCAAGGCTCGTCAGCCGTGGCTCAAGGGAGCCGTCCAAAGACAAAATTACAAAGAAAAGGGAGCACACTGCCTACACTCCAGCAACAAAGTCCAACCCCAATGCATCATGGTAAATGCAGTCAAATTCGTAGTCCATTCCGAAAGTAATAAAGTCATTCACCTCTGTAGGCGCAGCAAGTGCTCTTTATCCCTGTACACGTGTTTCTGGGTTCAGCCCATCATCAGCAGGGAGCAGCATGGTATAGGGGCTTGCTTGAAATGCCGCCAAATGTTTTTTCAGGTTTATGTACCTCTCATGGCGCACAGGTGCCTCCCAAGGCTCGTCAGCCGTGGCTCAAGGGAGCCGTCCAAAGACAAAATTACAAAGAAAGGGAGCACACTGCCTACACTCCAGCAACAAAGTCCAACCCCAATGTATCATGGTAAATGCAGTCGAAATCGTAGTCCATTCCGAAAGTAATAAAGTCTTTCACCTCTGTAGGCGCAGCAAGTGCTGTTTATCCCTGTACACGTGTTTCTGGGTTTAGCCCATCATCAGCAGGGAGCAGCATGGTATAGGGGCACTTATGGTGTAAAACTTACAAAACTCTATTCAAATTTGTGCTAATGACTGCATTTACCATGATGCCTAGGAGTCACAAATGCTGGAATGGAGGACAGGGTGCTCCCCATTTTGACTGTTGTAATTAAGGCTCCCGTGAGCCTCTGAGCTGACGAGCTCGGGTGAAGCACCTGTGCGCCTTCTTGAGTGGTACTTAAACCTGTGAATACTTTCAAGGCGGCATTTCAAGCAACCCCGCCAGCTACACGTTGCTCTTCGCTGATGACGGCCAAATAGCCAGAAACACGTGTCCGAAGATACGGCCCTCGCCGCACCAACTTATGGTGAAAAAATTTCAAAACTCTATTCAAATTTGTGCTAATGACTGCATTTACCATGATGCCTAGGGGTCACAAATGCTGGAATGGAAGACAGGGTGCTCCCCATTTTGACTGTTGTAATTAAGGCTCCCGTGAGCCTCTGAGCTGACGAGCTCGGGTGAAGCACCTGTGCGCCTTCTTGAGTGGTACTTAAACCTGTGAATACTTTCAAGGCGGCATTTCAAGCAACCCCGCCAGCTACACGTTGCTCTTCGCTGATGACGGCCAAATAGCCAGAAACACGTGTCCGAAGATACGGCACTCGCCGCACCAACTTATGGTGACAATTTTTCAAAACTCTATTCAAATTTGTGCTAATGACTGCATTTACCATGATGCCTAGGGGTCACAAATGCTGGAATGGAAGACAGGGTGCTCCCCATTTTGACTGTTGCAATTAAGGCTCCCGTGAGCCTCTGAGCTGACGAGCTCGGGTGAAGCACCTGTGCGCCTTCTTTAGTGGTACTTAAACCTGTGAATAATTTCAAGGCGGCATTTCAAGCATCCCCGCCAGCTACACGTTGCTCTTCGCTGATGACGGCCAAATAGCCAGAAACACGTGTCCGAAGATACGGCACTCGCCGCACCAACTTATGGTGAAAAACTTTCAAAACTCTATTCAAATTTGTGCTAATGACTGCATTTACCATGATGCCTAGGGGTCACAAATGCTGGAATGGAAGACAGGGTGCTCCCCATTTTGACTGTTGTAATTAAGGCTCCCGTGAGCCTCTGAGCTGACGAGCTCGGGTGAAGCACCTGTGCGCCTTCTTGAGTGGTACTTAAACCTGTGAATACTTTCAAGGCGGCATTTCAAGCAACCCCGCCAGCTACACGTTGCTCTTCGCTGATGACGGCCAAATAGCCAGAAACACGTGTCCGAAGATACGGCCCTCGCCGCACCAATTTATGGTGAAAAAATTTCAAAACTCTATTCAAATTTGTGCTAATGACTGCATTTACCATGATGCCTAGGGGTCACAAATGCTGGAATGGAAGACAGGGTGCTCCCCATTTTGACTGTTGTAATTAAGGCTCCCGTGAGCCTCTGAGCTGACGAGCTCGGGTGAAGCACCTGTGCGCCTTCTTGAGTGGTACTTAAACCTGTGAATACTTTCAAGGCGGCATTTCAAGCAACCCCGCCAGCTACACGTTGCTCTTCGCTGATGACGGCCAAATAGCCAGAAACACGTGTCCGAAGATACGGCACTCGCCGCACCAACTTATGGTGAAAAACTTTCAAAACTCTATTCAAATTTGTGCTAATGACTGCATTTACCATGATGCCTAGGGGTCACAAATGCTGGAATGGAAGACAGGCTGCTCCCCATTTTGACTGTTGTAATTAAGGCTCCTGTGAGCCTCTGAGCTGATGAGCTCGGGTGAAGCACCTGTGCGCCTTCTTGAGTGGTACTTAAACCTGTGAATACTTTCAAGGCGGCATTTCAAGCAACCCCGCCAGCTACACGTTGCTCTTCGCTGATGATGGCCAAATAGCCAGAAACACGTGTCCGAAGATGCGGCACTCGCCGCACCAACTTATGGTGAAAAACTTTCAAAACTCTATTCAAATTTGTGCTAATGACTGCATTTACCATGATGCCTAGGGGTCACAAATGCTGGAATGGAAGACAGGGTGCTCCCCATTTTGACTGTTGTAATTAAGGCTCCCGTGAGCCTCTGAGCTGACGAGCTCGGGTGAAGCACCTGTGCGCCTTCTTGAGTGGTACTTAAACCTGTGAATACTTTCAAGGCGGCATTTCAAGCAACCCCGCCAGCTACACGTTGCTCTTCGCTGATGACGGCCAAATAGCCAGAAACACGTGTCCGAAGATACGGCACTCACCGCACCAACTTATGGTGAAAAACTTTCAAAACTCTATTCAAATTTGTGCTAATGACTGCATTTACCATGATGCCTAGGGGTCACAAATGCTGGAATGGAAGACAGGCTGCTCCCCATTTTGACTGTTGTAATTAAGGCTCCTGTGAGCCTCTGAGCTGACGAGCTCGGGTGAAGCACCTGTGCGCCTTCTTGAGTGGTACTTAAACCTGTGAATACTTTCAAGGCGGCATTTCAAGCAACCCCGCCAGCTACACGTTGCTCTTCGCTGATGATGGCCAAATAGCCAGAAACACGTGTCCGAAGATGCGGCACTCGCCGCACCAACTTATGGTGAAAAACTTTCAAAACTCTATTCAAATTTGTGCTAATGACTGTATTTACCATGATGCCTAGGGGTCACAAATGCTGGAATGGAAGACAGGGTGCTCCCCATTTTGACTGTTGTAATTAAGGCTCCTGTGAGCCTCTGAGCTGACGAGGTCGGGTGAAGCACATGTGCGCCTTCTTGAGTGGTACTTAAACCTGTGAATACTTTCAAGGCGGCATTTCAGGCAACCCCGCCAGCTACACGTTGCTCTTCGCTGATGACGGCCAAATAGCCAGAAACACGTGTCCGAAGATACGGCACTCGCCGCACCAACTTATGGTGAAAAACTTTCAAAACTCTATTCAAATTTGTGCTAATGACTGCATTAACCATGATGCCTAGGGGTCACAAATGCTGGAATGGAAGACAGGCTGCTCCCCATTTTGACTGTTGTAATTAAGGCTCCTGTGAGCCTCTGAGCTGATGAACTCGGGTGAAGCACCTGTGCGCCTTCTTGAGTGGTACTTAAACCTGTGAATACTTTCAAGGCGGCATTTCAAGCAACCCCGCCAGCTACACGTTGCTCTTCGCTGATGATGGCCAAATAGCCAGAAACACGTGTCCGAAGATGCGGCACTCGCCGCACCAACTTATGGTGAAAAACTTTCAAAACTCTATTCAAATTTGTGCTAATGACTGCATTTACCATGATGCCTAGGGGTCACAAATGCTGGAATGGAAGACAGGGTGCTCCCCATTTTGACTGTTGTAATTAAGGCTCCCGTGAGCCTCTGAGCTGACGAGGTCGGGTGAAGCACCTGTGCGCCTTCTTGAGTGGTACTTAAACCTGTGAATACTTTCAAGGCGGCATTTCAGGCAACCCCGCCAGCTACACGTTGCTCTTCGCTGATGACGGCCAAATAGCCAGAAACACGTGTCCGAAGATACGGCACTCGCCGCACCAACTTATGGTGAAAAACTTTCAAAACTCTATTCAAATTTGTGCTAATGACTGCATTTACTATGATGCCTAGGGGTCACAAATGCTGGAATGGAAGACAGGGTGCTCCCCATTTTGACTGTTGTAATTAAGGCTCCCGTGAGCCTCTGAGCTGACGAGCTCGGGTGAAGCACCTGTGCGCCTTCTTTAGTGGTACTTAAACCTGTGAATACTTTCAAGGCGGCATTTCAAGAATCCCCGCCAGCTACACGTTGCTCTTCGCTGATGACGGCCAAATAGCCAGAAACACGTGTCCGAAGATACGGCACTCGCCGCACCAACTTATGGTGAAAAACTTTCAAAACTCTATTCAAATTTGTGCTAATGACTGCATTTACCAGGATGCCTAGGGGTCACAAATGCTGGAATGGAAGACAGGGTGCTCCCCATTTTGACTGTTGTAATTAAGGCTCCCGTGAGCCTCTGAGCTGACGAGCTCGGGTGAAGCACCTGTGCGTCTTCTTGAGTGGTACTTAAACCTGTGAATACTTTCAAGGTGGCATTTCAAGCAACCCTGCCAGCTACACGTTGCTCTTCGCTGATGACGGCCAAATAGCCAGAAACACGTGTCCGAAGATACGGCACTCGCCGCACCAACTTATGGTGAAAAACTTTCAAAACTCTATTCAAATTTGTGCTAATGACTGCATTTACCATGATGCCTAGGGGTCACAAATGCTGGAATGGAAGACAGGGTGCTCCCCATTTTGACTGTTGTAATTAAGGCTCCCGTGAGCCTCTGAGCTGACGAGCTCGGGTGAAGCACCTGTGCGCCTTCTTGAGTGGTACTTAAACCTGTGAATACTTTCAAGGCGGCATTTCAAGCAACCCCGCCAGCTACACGTTGCTCTTCGCTGATGACGGCCAAATAGCCAGAAACACGTGTCCGAAGATACGGCACTCACCGCATTAACTTATGGTGAAAAACTTTCAAAGCTCTATTCAAATTTGTGCTAATGACTGCATTTACCATGATGCCTAGGGGTCACAAATGCTGGAATGGAAGACAGGGTGCTCCCCATTTTGACTGTTGTAATTAAGGCTCCCGTGAGCCTCTGAGCTGACGAGCTCGGGTGAAGCACCTGTGCGCCTTCTTGAGTGGTACTTAAACCTGTGAATACTTTCAAGGCGGCATTTCAAGCAACCCCGCCAGCTACACGTTGCTCTTCGCTGATGACGGCCAAATAGCCAGAAACACGTGTCCGAAGATACGGCACTCGCCGCACCAACTTATGGTGAAAAACTTTCAAAACTCTATTCAAATTTGTGCTAATGACTGCATTTACCATGATGCCTAGGGGTCACAAATGCTGGAATGGAAGACAGGCTGCTCCCCATTTTGACTGTTGTAATTAAGGCTCCTGTGAGCCTCTGAGCTGATGAGCTCGGGTGAAGCACCTGTGCGCCTTCTTGAGTGGTACTTAAACCTGTGAATACTTTCAAGGCGGCATTTCAAGCAACCCCGCCAGCTACACGTTGCTCTTCGCTGATGATGGCCAAATAGCCAGAAACACGTGTCCGAAGATGCGGCACTCGCCGCACCAACTTATGGTGAAAAACTTTCAAAACTCTATTCAAATTTGTGCTAATGACTGCATTTACCATGATGCCTAGGGGTCACAAATGCTGGAATGGAAGACAGGGTGCTCCCCATTTTGACTGTTGTAATTAAGGCTCCCGTGAGCCTCTGAGCTGACGAGGTCGGGTGAAGCACCTGGTCGCCTTCTTGAGTGGTACTTAAACCTGTGAATACTTTCAAGGCGGCATTTCAGGCAACCCCGCCATCTACACGTTGCTCTTCGCTGATGACGGCCAAATAGCCAGAAACACGTGTCCGAAGATACGGCACTCGCCGCACCAACTTATGGTGAAAAACTTTCAAAACTCTATTCAAATTTGTGCTAATGACTGCATTTACCATGATGCCTAGGGGTCACAAATGCTGGAATGGAAGACAGGGTGCTCCCCATTTTGACTGTTGTAATTAAGGCTCCCGTGAGCCTCTGAGCTGACGAGCTCGGGTGAAGCACCTGTGCGCCTTCTTTAGTGGTACTTAAACCTGTGAATACTTTCAAGGCGGCATTTCAAGCATCCCCGCCAGTTACACGTTGCTCTTCGCTGATGACGGCCAAATAGCCAGAAACACGTGTCCGAAGATACGGCACTCGCCGCACCAACTTATGGTGAAAAACTTTCAAAACTCTATTCAAATTTGTGCTAATGACTGCATTTACCAGGATGCCTAGGGGTCACAAATGCTGGAATGGAAGACAGGGTGCTCCCCATTTTGACTGTTGTAATTAAGGCTCCCGTGAGCCTCTGAGCTGACGAGCTCGGGTGAAGCACCTGTGCGTCTTCTTGAGTGGTACTCAAACCTGTGAATACTTTCAAGGTGGCATTTCAAGCAACCCTGCCAGCTACACGTTGCTCTTCGCTGATGACGGCCAAATAGCCAGAAACACGTGTCCGAAGATACGGCACTCGCCGCACCAACTTATGGTGAAAAACTTTCAAAACTCTATTCAAATTTGTGCTAATGACTGCATTTACCATGATGCCTAGGGGTCACAAATGCTGGAATGGAAGACAGGGTGCTCCCCATTTTGACTGTTGTAATTAAGGATCCCGTGAGCCTCTGAGCTGACGAGCTCGGGTGAAGCACCTGTGCGCCTTCTTGAGTGGTACTTAAACCTGTGAATACTTTCAAGGCGGCATTTCAAGCATCCCCGCCAGTTACACGTTGCTCTTCGCTGATGACGGCCAAATAGCCAGAAACACGTGTCCGAAGATACGGCACTCGCCGCACCAACTTATGGTGAAAAACTTTCAAAACTCTATTCAAATTTGTGCTAATGACTGCATTTACCATGATGCCTAGGGGTCACAAATGCTGGAATGGAAGACAGGGTGCTCCCCATTTTGACTGTTGTAATTAAGGCTCCCGTGAGCCTCTGAGCTGACGAGCTCGGGTGAAGCACCTGTGCGCCTTCTTGAGTGGTACTTAAACCTGTGAATACTTTCAAGGCGGCATTTCAAGCAACCCTGCCAGCTACACGTTGCTCTTCGCTGATGACGGCCAAATAGCCAGAAACACGTGTCCGAAGATACGGCACTCGCCGCACCAACTTATGGTGAAAAACTTTCAAAACTCTATTCAAATTTGTGCTAATGACTGCATTTACCATGATGCCTAGGGGTCACAAATGCTGGAATGGAAGACAGGGTGCTCCCCATTTTGACTGTTGTAATTAAGGATCCCGTGAGCCTCTGAGCTGACGAGCTCGGGTGAAGCACCTGTGCGCCTTCTTGAGTGGTACTTAAACCTGTGAATACTTTCAAGGCGGCATTTCAAGCAACCCCGCCAGCTACACGTTGCTCTTCGCTGATGACGGCCAAATAGCCAGAAACACGTGTCCGAAGATACGGCACTCACCGCATTAACTTATGGTGAAAAACTTTCAAAGCTCTATTCAAATTTGTGCTAATGACTGCATTTACCATGATGCCTAGGGGTCACAAATGCTGGAATGGAAGACAGGGTGCTCCCCATTTTGACTGTTGTAATTAAGGCTCCCGTGAGCCTCTGAGCTGACGAGCTCGGGTGAAGCACCTGTGCGCCTTCTTGAGTGGTACTTAAACCTGTGAATACTTTCAAGGCGGCATTTCAAGCAACCCCGCCAGCTACACGTTGCTCTTCGCTGATGACGGCCAAATAGCCAGAAACACGTGTCCGAAGATACGGCACTCGCCGCACCAACTTATGGTGAAAAACTTTCAAAACTCTATTCAAATTTGTGCTAATGACTGCATTTACCATGATGCCTAGGGGTCACAAATGCTGGAATGGAAGACAGGCTGCTCCCCATTTTGACTGTTGTAATTAAGGCTCCTGTGAGCCTCTGAGCTGATGAGCTCGGGTGAAGCACCTGTGCGCCTTCTTGAGTGGTACTTAAACCTGTGAATACTTTCAAGGCGGCATTTCAAGCAACCCCGCCAGCTACACGTTGCTCTTCGCTGATGATGGCCAAATAGCCAGAAACACGTGTCCGAAGATGCGGCACTCGCCGCACCAACTTATGGTGAAAAACTTTCAAAACTCTATTCAAATTTGTGCTAATGACTGCATTTACCATGATGCCTAGGGGTCACAAATGCTGGAATGGAAGACAGGGTGCTCCCCATTTTGACTGTTGTAATTAAGGCTCCCGTGAGCCTCTGAGCTGACGAGGTCGGGTGAAGCACCTGTGCGCCTTCTTGAGTGGTACTTAAACCTGTGAATACTTTCAAGGCGGCATTTCAGGCAACCCCGCCAGCTACACGTTGCTCTTCGCTGATGACGGCCAAATAGCCAGAAACACGTGTCCGAAGATACGGCACTCGCCGCACCAACTTATGGTGAAAAACTTTCAAAACTCTATTCAAATTTGTGCTAATGACTGCATTTACCAGGATGCCTAGGGGTCACAAATGCTGGAATGGAAGACAGGGTGCTCCCCATTTTGACTGTTGTAATTAAGGCTCCCGTGAGCCTCTGAGCTGACGAGCTCGGGTGAAGCACCTGTGCGTCTTCTTGAGTGGTACTTAAACCTGTGAATACTTTCAAGGTGGCATTTCAAGCAACCCTGCCAGCTACACGTTGCTCTTCGCTGATGACGGCCAAATAGCCAGAAACACGTGTCCGAAGATACGGCACTCGCCGCACCAACTTATGGTGAAAAACTTTCAAAACTCTATTCAAATTTGTGCTAATGACTGCATTTACCATGATGCCTAGGGGTCACAAATGCTGGAATGGAAGACAGGGTGCTCCCCATTTTGACTGTTGTAATTAAGGCTCCCGTGAGCCTCTGAGCTGACGAGCTCGGGTGAAGCACCTGTGCGCCTTCTTTAGTGGTACTTAAACCTGTGAATACTTTCAAGGCGGCATTTCAAGCATCCCCGCCAGCTACACGTTGCTCTTCGCTGATGACGGCCAAATAGCCAGAAACACGTGTCCGAAGATACGGCACTCGCCGCACCAACTTATGGTGAAAAACTTTCTAAACTCTATTCAAATTTGTGCTAATGACTGCATTTACCAGGATGCCTAGGGGTCACAAATGCTGGAATGGAAGACAGGGTGCTCCCCATTAAGACTGTTGTAATTAAGGCTCCCGTGAGCCTCTGAGCTGACGAGCTCGGGTGAAGCACCTGTGCGTCTTCTTGAGTGGTACTTAAACCTGTGAATACTTTCAAGGTGGCATTTCAAGCAACCCTGCCAGCTACACGTTGCTCTTCGCTGATGACGGCCAAATAGCCAGAAACACGTGTCCGAAGATACGGCACTCGCCGCACCAACTTATGGTGAAAAACTTTCAAAACTCTATTCAAATTTGTGCTAATGACTGCATTTACCATGATGCCTAGGGGTCACAAATGCTGGAATGGAAGACAGGCTGCTCCCCATTTTGACTGTTGTAATTAAGGCTCCTGTGAGCCTCTGAGCTGATGAGCTCGGGTGAAGCACCTGTGCGCCTTCTTGAGTGGTACTTAAACCTGTGAATACTTTCAAGGCGGCATTTCAAGCAACCCCGCCAGCTACACGTTGCTCTTCGCTGATGATGGCCAAATAGCCAGAAACACGTGTCCGAAGATGCGGCACTCGCCGCACCAACTTATGGTGAAAAACTTTCAAAACTCTATTCAAATTTGTGCTAATGACTGCATTTACCATGATGCCTAGGGGTCACAAATGCTGGAATGGAAGATAGGGTGCTCCCCATTTTGACTGTATTAATTACATGGATCATGAGGAGTCTGAATGTTTGTGCTGGAAGGTGTAGAGTACACTCCTGTGTCTGAAGGTACAACGTTCAAATAGCAGTACTACAGGAAGCAGTTTGTTAGCAGGAGCAGTTGAGAGCATACATTCCGCCTTATTGCAACTATGCCAGAGGTGTGCTAACCTGGACAGCGTCAGGAACTCGCCTTAAAGTCCAGGAGACCATATGAGATCCATTAGGGAGGAATTTACTAGTAGCGTGGATTATCAGGAGCTTCAAAACGTTCTTTCTGGAATCTTTCCGGAGCTGGCAAGGGTGACAGCCCGTTGTATGAATAGCAGAGCAACAAGGGGGCGACTTTGTGTTTTGAATTTGTGACTGGACAAGCTTCCCCTTATATACAGATAGCCAGTTTGTCTAACCTTTGCAAAAGAATGAAGTAGAAATAATATGAGGAGGTATAAAGGTAATAACATAGAGTAGCACTGTTTGTTTTTGGTGAAAATGTAAATGCAGCAGGAGATATTTCATAAAAAGGTGGCTGCGCAGCATTGGATTTAAGGTAGACTGTCTCTGAGGTGTTTGAAGAGACACATAAGTATTTAAAATCATGGGTACAACATCTCCATCAGCTCGGGCCTGCCAGCCAATACAAATGCCATGGTGAGAGAACAAGCCTGCATTTTGAGGTATGTTGGCTGAACATCTTCCTGCCTAATAGGGAGCAATAGTCCACAATTTAGTTGGTGGCGGCTCGACTCCCCACCCAGCCACCAGTGGCGGTTTCCCCACATGGGCGCTGGGGCTCTGCCCCCTTTATTCTGTTCTGCAAAATAGATTTTCCTTTACTGAAGAAACAATATTTAAATCTACTTTATGGGTTCTGAAACAAAAGGTGAGCTTTAGGGCAGTGCTTGAAATAACTGTCAGTGGAACACTGATCTAGCAGGTCTCTCCTGCACCTTCGCAGCTGTCTCAGTGAGGCTTGCATCAAATACTATTTGCCGGCTGATAAGTTCACAGCCCTGTAGGCTGTGAGGTCATCAGCTCGGCAAAATCATTGCCTCCTGCTCTAAGCTCCACCCCCTGATGACATGAGTGGAAAGTTTGTCCCTGGGCGTTTTTGACTGAAGCCCTGCAGCTCTAGGGGCATCGTGTCCATCAGGCACTGGAGCAAAGCCACCCCGCCCTTTTCCTGTTTGTCACAGGGTGCCTGGATCATCAAGCCTTACTAACCTCTCCCCACCCTGTGACCAGTTGTGAGGGGGTGGGGTTAGAGGCCGAAGGCAGCAAGCCGAGCCCTGGAATCTGCGCAGTTTGCGAGTTTTGAAGACAAACTGTTGAGGTTCCTGTGTCACTGCACGTCGCTGAGAGGAGGTGCACTGAAAAAGGTCAGAGAGGTTTGTCTAATGATTTTTTTCATAGCCGAGCGAGCCCATAGATGGGAAGATAAAAGGGCAATACAGATTTATTTTGCACATCAAGCGAGCCCCAAAGCAGGAGGACTTCATCTTTTTATTTATTCCCTGGCACTGGTTATTTTCACCAGAAAAGTGTGAATATGTGGCTAGTTATCTCCACGATCTCTCTGAATACAGAGCAGCTAGTCCAGCACGGCGGTAGTAAGCGCTATACAAATACAATTTATTATCTTGCTGTGTCAGTAGACAGAATGCTCTGGCACAATTATATCAGCAGCGTCTTGCATGTACTTTCAGTTTGGAGCGCCCATATATGCGCATTCCATTATGTGCTGAGTATTTTCTCCTCTCCCATGGTCATGTATGCTGGCATTTATTTCCTGTTTCCACCATTCCGCCAGTGAAATAGATTTCAATAATTAGAAAACAACACCATCCCACAAGAGAAGGGTTATAATTGTCTGAGTGCCTCCAGAATAACCTGAAACCTTTTGACTGCTGTATGTTTATGCTTGTCTCAAAGTCAATATATGTGGGCCCGTCAAGCTTTTCTATTGCATTTTAAAAGATTAATGGCACTGCCCTGATGAAATGTTAAATGGCTGTCTGTGTGTTTTCGAATTACATGATTTGTAATTCTTTCACCACATCGCTTTAAAGAGCCAAATAGATGAACTGGGCTAAACAAGTCACATATGCGTGCAAAATGTTGTTTCCTTTGGGAATAATTTTAAAAGGGCTAGCTATATTACACTTTTTTGACCTGTTGATCTGTCTGACCCATGGAAGATGTCATAAAAGTACCCAGCACCAAGCACGTGCAGGGAGGCCTGTACAGGACTATTCTGGTACCACTGGTGCTGACTAAAATCAACAATTTAAATAACAAAAAAAAATAGAAGAGGTCAAAGATGCTTGGTGCTGGGTACTTTTATGATTTGCGCAAACTTTACAGCCTGCATGCATCTTTAGCCTGTGCTTACTCATGCTTGATAACTAATGGAAAATGTATGGCTTCATTTTACGCCCCACCATTTTCAAATCTTAGCAGCCGCCACTGCCGGCCACCACAGAGCCCATCAGGGTGCAGTCATCTTTGCACAGCACCAAGTCATGTCCCTGTGAGGCTCATTGATTGCTGCTGGCTAGATGGGGTTTATATCTGGTAGTAACACTGGTCTTAAAATCAGCAGACACATGGTGCAGACATTGGAGACATTGGATGAGTACTAAGCACTTTGGTCCCTGGACATTGAACACACTATTGACACAGTGAACTAGCAATTTGTTATGGGCAGTGCTGAGCCAAATGGGATTTGGAACTATTTTAATAAAAATGATAAAGATGCTGTACATGGATCCTAGAGTCAGAGGGCACAAAGGAGGCACAGTGTCTGCCTTCTTGGCTCTGGAGAGGGTGACTATCCATGAGTGACTACTGCAGGGGGCAGCTCCTTCTTCAGTGGGGTATCCGAATACGTGAGGCAGATCACACAGTTTTCTTATCTGTGGATGATGCACTGATGTACTTAAAATACCCACTTACATTGGTGTCACAGTTGGTAGATAAGTTTGGGGCGGTGTCTGGAATGTGTACTAACAGTAGGGAGTCCCAACTAATTAATCTGGGGTGATGGAGTCAAGCTTAACAAGATCTCCTACTAGACATTGAATTGGAGTGAGAACAATATTGTTTTCGATATTTGGGGATTTGGGTTTCATGTTCCTCGGAACCCAATTCTTGTGCAGAGTGGTGGATGGATTGAGTAATTTGTTGGAAATCTTGATAGCACTGCCACTCTTGTTTATTGACAAATACCTGTGTTAAAAATGGTCTTCCTGACCCAATGCAGAATACTCTCTTTAAACCATGATCCATCCTGTTGATCTTAGATTATTTAATGATGATGCACATGAAAACAAAACATTTTCATGCACAAGTGATACATTTTCATCCTCGAACAAAGTCTCACTATTACTGTTGGATTCCCCCGTCATGAATTCTCCATCAACTCCAGCATGTAGGTACTGGTCAGGCAAGCTCTGCAACCCAGGCTTGAAGGTTATTGACTGACAGGATACAGGTGGGGTAACACTTAGCCAACAGCCAAATGTTCAAAGAAACTTAGATCTGATCCCACATATAGTCTGCAATACTACCAAGGTCCCCGGAGATTGGCCCCATTAAAGCGCACATAGTCAGAGGGATGCGTGCATTCTCAAAACACCATAAAGTTAGATGCCACATGTAGTTAGGTACAATTAGCCAATCAGGACACAGCACAAGCAGTGACTACGCGCCCCTCAGGCCAGACATCTGGACACATACTTTTTGGCCCACATTGTGTCCATGCCAGGTCGAGGATCAACTGCATTACCTATCTGAAATTGTATTCATGACTCCTTGTCAACTCTTTGTTCAACAAGGAAGGAATGTTTTTATGAGTTTATTGCACCCAGAGAAATGTATAATACCTGCATTAATTTGATGTACTCCAGGAGACAGTCCTCAGAACGTGGTTCTGTAACTGCTCTCCTGGCCATAATGTTTGGTTAAATAAACCACTTCCAGTTTTGCCAGATGTCTCTTGTCTTTTGTTTTTTAAGGTAAAATCTCAACAATCGCAAATGGCTAATTTAGTTGGTTAGACAACATACCGTGCACTTTGATATGGGCTGTAAATTGCAGGGCACATGAAATTTCCATTGAACAGAGGGGGACTTAAGTCTCCCAGATCTCTTCTTATATTATGCAATGGTACAGCTACAGCATGCTGTACACTGGTATGATGAGGGTGCTACCTGGGAGAAGTTACTCTTGGTGGGTGTCCATGAACAATATAGACTTTCATGGTTGTTAATAAGAGGATGAGGGGTATAGAGCCGGTGTCTTGCTTGGTCTGACAGATAGAGGAACTGTGGCATTGGTGGTGAAAGTTCTCAGTAGTTCCTCCTTTTCAATGGGGCCCCTTATTGGGTCCCTTATACCATTTTGGGAATTGAAAAAAGGATATGTTTTTCCCTAGTTGGCTGGAAGGAGGTTGTGCACAAGTTGGAGGCTTATTCCTTCATTCCAGGTTTGCTACTTTTAACCATAACAGCAACATTTTGGGGTGGGAGGGGGACAATTTATGTAGTATACTTGATTGACCCATACAACATGTATCATTTGAAATGTGTTCCCAGAGGCACATACAGGGTAGGCTGTCAAGCACAGATTGGACTGTTGAACATGGCTGAGTCTATGAGATTAATCACTGTGTTAAACAATGTGTTAGAAAAGGATAGGCTGGAAACTGAACAAACCAATGTTAGGTGGGAATAAGACTGCCTGGGAAGAGCTGTGGAAGCCTGGATGATGGAAGGCATTCAAGCAAGGTAAGATAGTGTTCCCCGATACCCGAATCAAATTGATATAATATAATTATCTGCACAAAACAAACATGACAACCAGTAAATTGGCCTAGATCCACACAAGCAGATCTATGTGTGGCAGATTTGGCATGTCTGTGGCCAAAGTTTTACACATGAAATAGGAGACCCCCAGTGTAGAATATTTCTGGAATGATGTGATGATGACAATGAATGAAACAACTAGTATGACTATGGGAGCATTTGTTGAGACCTGTAATAAAATATTGCTATGCAGTTGGTGGTCCTGGGCACCCCATGGATGACACACGTGGATGATAGCTTACAATCAACATGTGGAAAAAAAACACTCATGGATATAAAGGTTACGCAAACCCTGGCTGAATGGATAGAAATCTGGCTATAAGATGTGAACCCCCAATTTATGGAGACAACCTTGAAGATGGATGGAGTATAGATTCAAACAAATGAATTTTCGATCCCTGAGATAAGACTACAAAATATGAATGGTTAGCGTGACTTTGAGATATCTGTGAAATACTTGTACTGTCCTACAGTTCTTATGAGTTTAGTAGGGTTGTGTATATGTCAACAAGAATTTCACAATATAAAGGCTTAGGGCCTGATTTAGATATTGGTGACAGATATCCTATGGGATTTATATTTCTGCGGATGGGATATCCGTCACCATTGTGGCGGAGTAACTCATCTGCCAACATTTAAATCAGCCCCTTAGTCTACATACAACATCAGTAAATGTTGGTTTGTTTGGCTAGCTCACAGCTCACAGCACCACACCCAAACCTTATCAGGGCAGTAGCTGTTATTAGTAACCTCAAACATAAACACTACAATTCCAAAGGCATCGGTGAAAACATATCTACCTCTTTCATTTTGTAGCTCTTGCTTGCCTAAGGTATACACAAGAAAGATACAAAAATGCATTTTCAAAACATTTATTGAAATGATCACCCTCTTGCAAAGAAAACATGAGCTCCGATTATTAGACAGAAGAGGAATGCTACTGTAATCAGCATTATTAGAATTTGTGAAAAATACAAAGAATTCAAACATGTCCATGTTACCTAACTCCTATCTGTTACTAATACTATAATAAAGAGAGCAGAGTGGGAGTATCCTTTGTGAGATCAGTAGGGATGGTCTTAACCCCCATACCTTGGTCTTAAGGTGTCAGGAAGCTGTTTTAAGTGTACAGGCTATCTTTCTTCACAGGATGCAGGCCTACATCTCAGTCACAGTTCACAAGGATTCCATGATAATCATAGCATGAAGTGCTCCTCTCACCTGTTGTAGCATGGATGCTGTTTATATAATTAAACACTTTTCTTGTCGCACTATGACAGAAGTGCAGTACAGTTACTTTGATGGGTCTAGCATAAATGAGCACACAAAAAGATAAACATTCACCTGGTGTAGAGATCTGCTATGTAAATCACCTGCACACTGGTGGCATGAGAATGATTCCTATTGTGGTACACTTGATCATGAGGTGGCACCAAAGAAACATAGATTTCATCTGTGGCACCAACCACATGTCATATGCCTCCCACTCAGTATAACTCTGCCTTGATATTGCTCAGTGTAGCATTATTTTTGGGAAATTGGATGTAGTCATTCATGTGTCTGAGTATAACATCCAGGACCAGGTTGAGGACTGCTGAAAAAGTTGGCGGAGCATCCTGTTGGAATGACTGATTGTGTACTGGAAGGAGCCAGTAGCACAGATATGTAACACTGCCACAATTTTCAAAATAGGTAGCATGAAAGTCTGAATTCTGATGTCTGGCAAAAGTTCATATTGAAATTGTTGTGCCAACGTTTCAGTGGTTTATAGGTAAGCCTGTACTTCTTAATGATTTGTGTTTTGTGCATGGTATCTAGGTGTGGAAATGGTTGTACACATGTTCATTACATTGACTTATTCTTCTCCATCTTGCCAGGGTTGGTTAATGGACATATCTGCAAAATATAGGTACAATGTGTAATGTTAGAAGTTCACATGAGATTCAGAGATATATTTAAAAAATGATATATTCACATATTCATTATATTTATATAAAAAGTATAAACACACATACACCATGGCAATAATGTAAAAAATGTTTGTAAATTTTGCTATATGCTCAAATACCTTTTTTATTGATTATATATGCATATATTTCAATTCATTAACATTTCGCAAATCACAGCCAATATAGAACAAAACCTGTTTTTAACTAAAACATACATTATTGGAAAGTAAGAAAATCAGAAATTACTTACCTATTTTTAAAAAATTATGACAAATAATTGATGGATTGCCAAAAGTTATATTGCAGTTTATCTGTATGTATATGTAATAATTGTTTCAGCTGCATGCCTTATAAAGGTATAAAACAATGTACATCAAACAATAAGAGACTTAGTTTACATATAAAACAATTAGTCACTAATAATAAAAAAGACAAACAGCAGTAAAACATCTCCTTATAGCAGTTTACTGATCCTAAAACCACCTTATACATATGTGTACAGATACAGTACCACCATTTATAACTATGGAAGAACACCCCCCCCCGCCCCCCCGTCTAGGCCAAAAAAAACTTTGTGGTGGGGACCCAGAAAAGGTGCTTGTGCATACAACAGTTGACAATAACATAGCATTAAAAAAACATCTACTACTACCGGGCCGACCCTCACTAAGCAGTAGGCATGATAGGGAACACCAAGAGGAAGAATTTAACATATAACGATCTTACCATAGCAAGGCATTAAATATGGCACTGCCCCATGCATCCTGTAGGGGGTAAATAGTTCAATCTCATGTAAACATCAGGGCTGGACCTTACAAGATCTTATAATTCAATCAACCCCAGCTTAGTTGGTAACTGCATTATAGCTGTGTAAATTGAAAGAGATTACATGGCAGACAGTGTATATGTATTGTTTGTAATGTGGCTGTTCCAGTTTTTATTGATGGAAGCAAATGGATGCTTAGTGGATAACATACTAACGGTCTCACATCCTGTCAGGTATACACTATGCTGTACCTATCTTTTATGGAGGCTGTGGTTGCTCATTGGTTAAAGTGATCTATGATTGACAGAATCCATCATCAGCTGTGTAAGTATTCATTGTAGAAAATTCTATCATAGTGGCGTACACAAGGCCCAATTTACAAAGATAACCTTAAACGTTTGGTCTAAGTTTAGACTAAAACTAAAAGTTTATCATTTTTTGGTATTCAGAAAGGTAAGTTGTGGGCGGATTATCAGACCTCAGGCCACAATCATTGTAATTACACACACCCGCACACAATCAATTCCAACTGCAACCCTGCGCCAAGATAAAAGAAGCACACATTCAAGGCTCTGGTTTTTCCACAACAACACTGCACCTGCGTGCTATGAATGCTCTGAAGAAGTGCTACCTCACAGGAGGAAGAAAAACTACACAGAGGAGGAGACCACCATGATCCTCACATTCACATTCAATATAGCAAGCTAGAGGTGGCAAGAGAACTTCAAGCTGTACCAAATAGAACCTGATTCCCAATCACCCCACTTGAGAGGGACACACTCTCCACCATAGACCCCCACCTGCTCCATGGGCATGCTTCTGTGAGTGATGCCTCAATGTGGTGCCAGGTAATATGTGATGATACTAACAATGACTCTAAATGATCAACGTCAGTGATACGCCACTAATGTGACCATGAATGTTGTCCCAAATATGGGCAATTTGCATGGTAAGTCAGACCCTCATGTGTCTCATTTAGTCCATTGCACTACAAGCACCACAATCCTTTGTGATGGCAATTGCAACTCCAGTTCCTCAGTCCTAAACAATGGCTGTCACTGCTGCCTCATGCACTTCACACTGGTATATGGCAATAGATAATTTCCCTCATTCAATTGTGTACGTATGTCACAGGTTGCATAAACTCAAATAAAATGGATCACAAACTGGTACATGAATATAGCCAGAGGAGGGCACTAACTCCTTGCACTAACTCCTTGCACTTTACTGGGGACTTACTAGTTAATATGCCAATTGTTTAGAAATTGGATTCCTGGTTGGCTAGGGTATGCACCAAAGTCAGGCAGAACCCACCCATTCTAGTCAGGGCAAGGGAGTTACACATCCAAGATAACCCCTGCCCACCCCCTTGGTAGCTTGGCACGTGCAGTCAGGCCTATCCCAGATGTGTAGAGCGTTTGCACAACACACACAACACACATGACACAATATCTCCACCACAAAGGAAACCCAACACCAAGTTATATATAAATAAACTGTATTGTACACAACGTAATTAGTAGACCAAACACAACATGTCAGTAATACCGTGCTATTCAAGCAGTTGTCAAAACATTACACAATAGTTACTCTGTAGAACCAGCAGTAGTCACATATAACACACAGGTTACTTATTATTATGCAACATAAGCAAAGGTCAGGAATCACATTACTAAATACATGTACTAGTCATAGAAATATCATAAATGCCCAAATCGTGAACATTATAAAACATGTGGCAATTCATGAAAACATATCAGCAGGGAATGGCCATAAGAGGAACATTAGCAAAATATATGACATATCATCAGAAGTCCAGGAAAATATATAAGCCTGTAATGTCCATATCAGGAACATTTAGGATGCAAAGTACCTGTAGTGATGATGGTGAGGAACTTCCAGTGCCAGGAAGATCAAGAAAGGGTACCCTGGCACTCCTTGACGATAGACGGGTGCTTTTTGGTAATTAGGGGAGGGTGACCCGCACCATCTCCATATTTTTATAATGGGCCCCTCGTGGGGCCTGATAGCTTGGTGGCCCCCCGGGGCTGAAGCTGGCCCTATAGAGGGGGGCCAAAGCCAGCAACAATGATTGGGAAACAGTAGGGGAAAACGCTTACAAGGCACTGGGGATAATTACACCGAGCACTCTCAAAGCACTTAATATAAGCACAACAAAGTGCCCTCCAGGCGCTATATAATGAGATGAAGCACTCCTCGTGCTTGATGCAGTTGCAAGGGTCAGGGGCGACAGCATCCTGCACCTGAGGGACAAAGTTAAAAGTAAGCACAGGGCGGCAGAGTCTAGCAGCAGGCCAGCACAAGGTGAATGCAGGCAGTTGGCAGTTCCTCCACATGATCAAGCAGGTCATGGGTCAGCACAGCAGCAGCAGCCCTTGGCAGTTCCTGGTGAGTCCCTCCAGCAGCATCCTGTGTCCAGTTCCAAAATGTCACCAAACTGTGGGGAAATCTCTCCTGTACTTCTATAAGCAACAAGCCAGAGCACACCAACAAACTCCAAGTCGTAGATCCAAGTGGTCAGTCAATAAAGATAGGAGTCCAAGAAATAGGTAGCAGCCAGACGTTTATTGAAGTATACACCAGTGTGGTCAATATTCAGATCAAAGACCACATGTAAAGCACAAAATCCAACACGAACAGCCGACACGTGTTTCGTCTTCTAGACTTTGTCAAGGCTTACAAGAGTCGGTGTAGTGGGTATGCATTCCATGGGAGGCATATGGTCATCCCAATGTAGTAGAAAAGTATAGACTGGCAATGTAATGAAGAAAATCAGGCCATGATAAGCCTAAGCCAAAATGATGTCTCCGTTCCGTGTGGCGTTGGGTGGCCGAGTGGGAAAAAGATACCCACTGGACATCTATTTTGTTTTTCCTCATGATTGATTGTATGGACATTAATTTGTAACTTCTGTTGATGTGCGAGCAATGTGGCATCTCCACCCTTGCTCCACCCTTGGGGGTAAACAACCCTTTTGTGTGAGGCCAGGGCACAGCCTTTACAAATGTATGTGTGCCCCACCTCTCTCTTTTCTCAGCCCAGGAAGACTATTCAGTATGCAGATGCACCTCTGTGATACCTCCACCCTCCCTGTGCACAGGCTGTCTGAAAAGTATGCACAAAGCCCAACTGTCACTCTGGCCAGACGTGGATTGGAGTCAAGCGTCAAAACACCAGAGTCATAAGCACAGAGAAATGCTCACCGTCTAGATGTGGCATTTCTGTAATAGTAAAAATAAATTCACTTACACCAGTAAGCAGCATTTCTCACTACCATTACAACCATACCAAACATGCCTACGCTACCCCTCATAAATCAGACAATACCCCCTAGACATAAGGAAGGGTATTTCCAATACAATACTATGAGAAGGCAGCAGTCACAGCAGTGAGAAACCAAATAGGCTGATTGTCACTACCAGGACAGGCCATGCAACCATACACATGTCCTGCCTTCTACATACATAGCACCCTGCCCTTTGTGCTGGGTAGGGCCTACCTTAGGGGTGACTTACATGTAGAAAAAAGGGGAGTTCTGATTCTGGGAAGTAAATTTAAATGCCATGTCCCTGTGGCAGAAAACTGCGCACACAGGCCCTGCGCTAGCAGGCCTGAGACAGGTTTGAAAGGCTATTTCAGTGGTTGGAGCAAGCAGTGCTGCAGTCCCACTAGTAGCATTTAATTTCCAGGCCCTGGGTATCGAGATACCACTGTACAAGGGACTTACAGTTAAATGAAATATACCAATTAGGTATAAGCCAATCATACCACCTTTAGAAGGGAGGGCAACTGCACTTTTACACTGATAAAGTGCTCAGAGTCCAGGAGCCAACAATGAGAGGTCAGAACAAATAGGAGGAAGGAGGCAAAAAGTCAGGGGATGAACCTGCCAAAAGGGCCAGGTCCAACACCAATCATGGATAAACCAATCAACAATACAACTTACACAGAGAGCATAAGCACTTTAGCACTGGTTAGCAGTGGTAAAGTGCCCAGAGTCCTAAAGCCAATACAAATAGGTCAGAAAAAATAGGAGGAAGGAGGCAAAAAGATTGGGGATTGTAGGAGGCTGGCCTGGTTTGTAGTGGCTACCAAAGGTACTTACACCTTATACCAGGTCCAGTTATCCTTCATTAGTGAACTGTGGTCAGTGTCTAGCAGCTAAGCTATCTAGAGGTAGCTGTAGCAGAGCAGCCAAGGCTGAGCTAGGAGACATGCAAAGCTCTTGCAATACCACTGTAGTCACACATGACTCACACACCTAAAAGAAAATACTCAGTGTTACAAAAATAAAGGAGTAATGTACACAATATATACACTAATATCCAAAAACAGGTAAGTACACAGTCAGAAAACAGTGCAAATAGGTTGCAATGGGCCTAGGGGGAACACAAACCATATACTAAAATTGTGGAATGTGAAAGTTGGTTTCCCACCTAGGGAAACCTAGCAAGTATAGTATGTAGAAGGGTGCAGGTAGAGTAAGAAAACACCAAAGGTAAGTAATAGAGCCCACCCTAGAGCCCAGGAAAACAGGAGTAAATCACAGTAAGTTTCCTGAAACAAACAAGAAGTTGTGAAAGAAGATTATGCAAGAACCAGAATAGACTGCAAGAAACCAACAATGGAATCCTGGACCTGAAGACCTGTGGAAGAAGGGGACCAAGCCCAAGAAGCACTGAAGAGTCCAAGGAGAACAGGATCTCCTGCTAACTCGGATGAAGGTGCAAAAGAAAAAACACTGGTAAGAAGACAAAGTCAGTTATGCACTCAAGAAGACGGATGCGGGTTCCTGGTTGGTGCAGAAGATGTCCCAGGCCGGGTGGATGATTGCAGGCTGGTTTGCGTCACTGGATTCCACCAACAAGTCTTGGCACACACAGACCTAGAGAGACCTGGTGGCCTCTAACCAGAGGGGATAGACAGAGGGGTCTCTCAGCAACTCAGAAAGCACCTAGAAGACCAGGCAGCATGCACAGGAATCCCACAGCACGGGGACAAAGAAGGTGCAAATGGAAGCCCACGCAGCATGACACAAAGGGATCCCATGCCACCAGAGAACCACTCAGGAAGCTATGTGTCATAGAATGGAGTGCTGGGGGCCTAAGCTGTGCTGTGCACGAAGAACTTCTTGGGAGGTCGCATACAAGCCTTGACAACTGCAAGTCACGCAGTGCATGGGGTACTGTCTTGTATTGACCTATGTCCAGTGCACGCGTAAAATGGCATACCCGCACTCATGAAGTCTGAGAAAATGGTCCTGAACAATGTGGGGGCACCTCCGTTAGTGCAGGGGTGCCCTCACACACAGGTACTTTGCACTGAGCCTTTGGCATTGGAAGGCCTTGCATATAGGTGACTTATAAGTGCAGTGCAGTGTAAATGGCTGTGAAATGGTGCATGCACCATTTCACACAGGCTGCAATGGCAGTCCTGTGGAAGCCTTTGCATGGGCTCCTTGTGGGTGGCAAAAGTAATGCTGAAGCCCATAGGGATCCCCTGGAATCCCAATGCCCGTGGTACCTAAGTACCATATACTAGGGACTTATAAGGGGGCACCAGTATGCCGATTTGAGATTAAATACTGGGTTACCAGTATGTAGTGACAAATTTGGGAACAGAGAGAGCATAAGCACTGGGGCCAGATTAGCAGGATTCCAGCGACACAGTCAAGCATATTGACAAAAGCAGTGAAACATACTGACAAGTAGGCCACAAACCATAAGGACTGGGTGCCTGGCTAGCAGGGTCCCAGTGACACTGTCAAACACACTGACAAACAGGCCAACAATGGAGGCTACTTTCTCACAGGGATAATCCTGCAAAAAGGGCCAAGTCCAACAATAAATATAGCCAGAAGAGGGCCCTAACTCCTACAGCCTGTCAGTCAACTCATAGATATATTACATAGAACCCATAAAGTGTTGCATCACATATGTCAACTAGAAAGTTAACTGAAAACACACATATCATTGTAGGCCTTATGACGTTGTCCTGAAATACACAGCCTGCAGTGACATCTACAATATATATGAGTGTGACATCTGGTCAGGCACCACACAGTGGATGGATGTCAGCCACTGGTAAGTATACAGAAAAATACTTATGCTCAAAACCTATAGAACAAATGTCAGCAGTATGAGGTGTGTGCCTAATATTACTGTCACTCATCCCCATATGTTCAGATATGGCTCATAGCAGTATACCACATTTAACATGTTGACTAATGTAAGGTTGACTCAAAATGTATGTGTACAGCACATACCTAAGTGTTCATATTGTCCCTCATATAGATGGATTTTCCGTAGGTCAGTACAGTCCATATGTTACAAGTCATTACACCTCACCTCAGGAGGTGTAAGGTGTTTGCGCCTCTTCAGGTGTCCATGGTTGTGACACTCTGGGAAAGTGTCAAAATCCATGGGTGTTGTGTGGGAACACCCCCTCAACTCTCAGGGAATGCCGCCCAAGTGCAGAGTAAGTTAACACAGTTATTTGCGCAGCCTTTCTGCACTTCATAGCAAGGCCACTTTAAACCATGCAAAGTAGCTTGATGTGGCCTCATAGATACAATTTTCTAGTGTGCACTGCCAGAGGCACCCAAAAATTGATGCTCCGGTGCCTCAAGGGGCTCATAAATATGCCCCCCACATCTCTTATGGAGAGGTGTAGTTACAACTGGTTTGTAAGTCTTGTAGAAATGGGGTCTTTGGTTGACCGTCAAGTTACCCCCTGTCCAAGCAAGGACTCTCACTGTAGTCATGGTAAACTTCAGGGTAAACTTCAGAAGCAATGTGTAAGGTATTTGTACCAACACACACAGTAATACAGTGAAAACACTACAAAATGGACACCACACCAGTTTAGAAAAATAGGTAATATTTATCTAAATCAAACAAGACCAAAATGACAAAAATTCAACAAACACAAGTCAAGATATGAATTTTCAAAACAATAAGACCCTCATTACAACCCTGGCGGTCAGAGATAATGTGGTGGTAATACTGCCAACAGGCAGGTGGTAAAAAAATTGAATTATGACCATGGCGGAAACCGCCAACTTTAACCACTTTAACACACAGACCGCCACGGCGGTAGCAACAAGTACTGTGGCGGTAACAGCCAACAGCTAGGTGGAAGACAAGGTTCTGCCCACTGAATTCTGAGACACCAATCCACCACCTTTTCAGGGGCAGTACCAACGCCATCAAAAGCACGGCAGAAACAGTACACAGAAGGCAAAGGACTCACCTCTGGAGACTCATTGAAACCACAATGCCATGGAGCCTGAACTGCAGGCATTCCCCATGCTGGTCTACCTCCTCCTACACCAGGAATATCAATACCAGCGACGACGACCACAGTGAGTACTGCTGCCTAGCACACAGGGGATGGGGGAGGAAAAAAGAGAGTGACACACACACACAACACCCCCACCACCAACACCATACACACAAGCAGATGCAATAACATCACATATTCAAACCCAGCCCTCAGGAATAATGCAAGGACAAAATGATTTGAAGAAAGTGAGTGTAATAATATAAAATACTAGACTTACGTCCTCAAAAATCAAAACAGTATTTACAGACATACAAATGAAGGGACACTGCTCAGTCCATAATGTCCGTGGGCCAGCGGGCCATATCACATAGGCCAAGGCCCCACTTGACTCCTGCCTCAATACGAAGAGAACACTGCTGGGGCATCAGGTAAAAAATACACAGGCACCCCAGGGGGAAGGGAAAGGGGGGCACCTCAGCCGGAAGATGGTACAATGCCACTGCTCCTGGAGGGGGCTACACGCCCTCTGCGATGTCCTGGGGAGTGCAAGGCCACACTGTCTCAAGTGTGTGGTTTGGCCACTGCTTGGTCCTGGGGAGTGCAAAGCCAAAGTCTCTCAAGTTGGTGGTATGCCCACTGCTTGGTCCTGGGGAGTGCAAAGCCACAGTCTCTCAAGTGGGTGGTTTGCCCACTGTTTGGTCCTGGGGAGTACAAAGCCACAGTCTCTCAAGTGGGTGGTTTGCCCACTGCTGGCTCCTGGGGAGTGCAAAGCCACAGTGTCTCAAGTGGGTGGTTTGCCCACTGCTTGGTCGTGGGGAGTGCAAGGCTACAGACGAGTGGATGTCTTCTCCACTGGTTCTGGAGGGGGCCTTGTGCCCAGTGTTCTTCATCCTGGCAAGGAGGGGGTGAGTGGATGGCTTTTTACACTGGTTCCGGAGGGGGCCTTGTGCCCAGTGTGCTTTATCCTGGGAAGGAGGGGGTAAGTGGATGCCTTCTTCCACTGGTTCTGGAGGAGGCTTTGTGCCCAGTGTGCTTCATCCTGGTAAGGAGGGGGTGAGTGGATGCCTTCTTCCACTGATTCTGGACAGGGCCTTGTGCCCAGTGTGCTTCATCCTGGCAAGGAGGGGGTGAGTGGATTTCTTCTTCCACTGGTTCTGGAGGGGGCTTTGTGCCCAGTGTGCTTCATCCTGGCAAGAAGGGGCTGAGTGGATGCCTTTTTCCACTGGTTCTGGAGGGGGGCTTGTGCCCAGTGGGCTTCATCCTGGCAAGGAGAGGGTGAGTGGATGCCTTTTCCACTGGCTCTGGAGGGGGCCTTGTGCCCAGTGTGCTTCATCCTGGGAAGGAGGGGGTGAGTGGATGGCTTCTTCCACTGGTTCTGGAGGGGGCCTTGTGCCCAGTGTGCTTCATCCTGGGAAGGAGGGGGTGAGTGGATGCCTTCTTCCACTGGTTCTAGAGGGGGCCTTGGGACCCAGTGTGCTTCATCCTAGCAAGGAGGGGATGAGTGGATGCCTTCTTCCACTGGTTCTGGAGGAGGCTTTGTGCCCAGTGTGCTTTATCCTGGTAAGGAGGGGGTAAGTGGATGCCTTTTTCCACTGATTCTGGACGGGGCCTTGTGCCCAGTGTTCTTCATCCTGGCAAGGAGGGGGTGAGTGGATGGCTTTTTCCACTGGTTCCGGAGGGGGCCTTGTGCCCAGTGTGCTTTATCCTGGGAAGGAGGGGGTGAGTGGATGCCTTCTTCCACTGGTTCTGGAGGAGGCTTTGTGCCCAGTGTGCTTCATCCTGGTAAGGAGGGGGTGAGTGGATGCCTTCTTCCACTGATTCTGGACAGGGCCTTGTGCCCAGTGTGCTTCATCCTGGCAAGGAGGGGGTGAGTGGATTTCTTCTTGCACTGGTTCTGGAGGGGGCTTTGTGCCCAGTGTGCTTCATCCTGGCAAGAAGGGGCTGAGTGGATGCCTTTTTCCACTGGTTCTGGAGGGGGGCTTGTGCCCAGTGTGCTTCATCCTGGCAAGGAGAGGGTGAGTGGATGCCTTTTCCACTGGCTCTGGAGGAGGCCTTGTGCCCAGTGTGCTTCATCCTGGGAAGGAGGGGGTGAGTGGATGGCTTCTTCCACTGGTTCTGGAGGGGGCCTTGTGCCCAGTGTGCTTCATCCTGGGAAGGAGGGGGTGAGTGGATGCCTTCTTCCACTGGTTCTAGAGGGGGCCTTGGGACCCAGTGTGCTTCATCCTAGCAAGGAGGGGATGAGTGGATGCCTTCTTCCACTGGTTCTGGAGGAGGCTTTGTGCCCAGTGTGCTTTATCCTGGTAAGGAGGGGGTAAGTGGATGCCTTTTTCCACTGATTCTGGACGGGGCCTTGTGCCCAGTGTGCTTCAACCTGGCAAGGAGGGGGTGAGTGGATGTCTTCTTCCACTGGTTCTGTAGGGGGCTTTGTGCCCAGTGTGTTTCATCCTGGCAAGGAGGGGCTGAGTGGATGCCTTCTTCCACTGGTTCTGGAGGGGGTCTTGTGCCCAGTGTGCTTCATCCTGGCAAGGAGAGGGTGAGTGGATGTCTTCTTCCACTGGCTCTGGAGGGGACCTTGTGCCCAGTGTGTTTCATCCTGGCAAGGAGGGAGTGAGTGGATGCCTTTTTCCACTGATTCTGGAGGGGGCTTTGTGCCCAGTGCTTCATCCTGGCAAGGAGGGGGTGGGTGGATGCCTTCTTCCACTGGTTCTGGAGGGGGCTTTGTGCCCAGTGTGCTTCATCCTAGCAAGGACGGGATGAGTGAATGCCTTCTCCCACTGGTTCTGGAGGGGGCATTGTGCCCTGTGATGCAGCACATGGGGAGCGCAAGGTCACAGTCTCTCACCTGGGTGTCAGATCCACAAGATATGCTGTGGGCAGGATGCATGACACTCCATGGAGGCAGGAGTACAGTCCATCCACCAGCAGCGATGGCTGTACAGTGGTGGCAGTACCGGTGCTGCCAGTGGTGGAGGGAGGCTCCAGCCCTTCCCCTGCAGCCTCAGACGGCTACCTACTGGGGCTGCTGCTGCTGCCAGTGGTGCTGGTGGCGGTGCCGGTTGCGGTGCTGGTGGCGGTGCTGGTGGCGGTGCTGCCAGTGATGGGGGGAGGCTCCAGCCCTTCCCCTGCAGCCTCAGACGGCTGCCCACTGGGGCTGCTGCTGCCAGTGGTGCTGGTGGCGGTGCCGGTGGTGGTGCAGCTTGCGGTGCTGCTGGCGGTGCTTCCAGTGGTGGGGGGAGGCTCCAGACCTTCCCCTGCAGCCTTGGATGGCTGATGCACCATGGTTGGTGGTGGGAACTCACATCCTGTCACAGCACCAGGCGTACTGTCCCTCCTGCCTGCAGGGGTAGGACCTTTGCCCTTGGCAGCTGGTGGTGCCTCCTTGCCCTTGGCAGCTGGTGGTGCCTCCTTGCAATTGGCAGCTTGTGGTACCTCCTTGCTCTTGGCAGATGGTGGTACCTCGTTAACCTTGGCAGCTGGTAGTGCATCCTCGGCCTTGACAGCTGGTGGTGCCTTCTTGCCCTTGGCAGCTGGTGGTGCATCCATGGCCTTGGCAGCTGGTCGTCCCTTCTTGCCCTTGGCAGCTGGTGGTTGTTCCTTGGCCTTGTCCTTGGCAGCAGGTGCAGGCACACTGCGAGTGCTGATGGGTGTCTCCTTGGAGCCGCTCACACCTGCAGTAGCTGATGAAACTACAGTGGACATGGACTGGGTGTCTGAGGTGCTGGCTTGGATTCTGACCACGGGGGCCTGAAGTGATGGACGGGGGGGAGGGAAGAGGTCAAGGGTGGAGAGGAAAAGCTTCTTAGGGACACCGGGGTGGGAAGGGGGAGAAGGTTTGGGAGTGGAGGAAGAGTAAGTGGTTGTAGGAGGTGTCTGTCTACTGTGTTTGGGTGCAGGTGCATGGGCTAGAGGCTGTTGTGAGGTGGATGGCTGTTGGGTGTCTGAGTGCTTGCGTTAGTGTACTTTGGGAGGAGGGGGCACAGACATAGTGGGAGAGGACACAGGGGACAAGTGCATGGATGTGGGTGTGGTGACTGCCAGTGAGGGATGTGTAGTGATAGGCATGCTTGTGATGGAGGTAGTGGATGAGGATGTAGTGCATGCAGGCGTGAGTGGAGATGGTACTGGGAGGGAGGTGGATGAGGATGAAGAGGGGGACACAGTGGAGGCAGTGGATTTTGGTGTGTCTGTTTCTGGATGATGTTTGTGTAAGTGTCTGTGAGATGATGTGTGGTGCTTGTGGTTGCTGAGCCACTCCTGTGTATTGTCTTGGGTGCATGCTGGTCTGATTGTGTGCTTGGGATAGGTTGGGGTTCAGGGGAATGATACTGGGTAGAGGAAGCTGGAGGGGGGAGGCTAGAGACAGGGACAATGGCTGCCATCAGGGATGAGGCCAGAGCCTGGAATGATCTATGTTGGGTCACCACGCCAGAGTGAATGCCCTCCAGGAATGCATTTGTTTGTTGCAAATGGCCTGCCAGCCACTGGATGGCATTCACTAAGGTTGACTGCCCAACAGAGATGGATCGCAGAAGGTAAACAGCCTCCTCACTCAGGGCAGCAGGGCTTACTGGGGCAGGGCCTGAGGTGCCTGGGGCGAAGGAGATGCCCACCGTCCTGGGTAAGCAGGCACGTGAAACTCGCTGTGGGGCTGCTAGGAGGGCGGTGCTGGTACCGGGGGTGGCAGCTGTACCTGTACTTGGGGTGGCCACAGAGCTGTGAGCTTCCATCAGAGGAGGTATCACTGTCAGAACTGTCCCCTCCTGTCCCCACTGTGGTGCTTCCCTCGACTTCCGTCCCACTAGTGCCCTCGCGGTCGGTGGATTCGGACTCCAGGGCCATGTGGGATGCAGCTCCCTCCGTCATCATGCCTCTGCTCCTCTGCCAGATGATGTTAATGCACAGAAGGACAGGGTGACAAAACAAAAAGGGGGGGATGAGACAGAGTATACACTTGGTCAATGCCAGCAACAACACCACCGTTAGCGTACATAACACACAGAGGACAGCCCTACGCACTAGGTGATGCACTACCACTCACAATACTAGTCACCAGGCCTTGGACAGTAATAGCTAACACCAATAGCAGCATACCTGAGACCCACAGATCCCTGCCCAGTAGTAGATGCCCACTAGCATGTTTGGGGGTGGAGTGCATCAGGCCCTGCCCAATATGGAACCTACCATGCATTGTCCAGCCTGGTCTAGGGCCACCCACAGGCCCTCATCCCAGACCCAGAGACCACCCCTCCACGCACAAGTAGTATATTGGGAACTATACTCATCCCCTTGTGGCTGCTGTGATGTCCTCAAACACCCATCCAGCTCCAGATAGGCCAACGCCAGTATGTGGAACATCAGGCGGGTCAGGGTTCGACAGGCACCCTTTCCTCGTTGGAAGGCCACACCCAGCTGGGCCTCCACAGTCTTCCTTGACGAGCGTCTCAGGTCCTCCCACCGTTTCCAACAGTGGGTTCTCCGCCTTCCGTATACCCCAAGGGTCCGCACGTCCTTGGTGATGGCCCACCATATACCCTTTTTCTGATGGGCGCTGACCTGCAGAAAAATGAAAGTGGAAAAAGGGATTAGTCATACTGTCCGGCTTGTTACACCCATGGCCCAACATATCCCTCCCATCCCCTTACGCACATACATTGCCCACCATGCATGCTGCATGCTGCCCAGGACCCCTCCACCACCCCCCTTACATGAGGCCTTCACACACATCACACCATGCATTCAAGCCCCATGCATCGTGCCTACAATGTACTCACCTGTTGGCCTGGAGGCCCATAAAGCAATCGGTACTGGGGTAGGACCCCTTCCACCAGTTTCTCCAACTCCGCAGCGGTGAAGGCATGGGCCCTTTCCCCAGTGACTCGAACCATGGTAGCTTCCAGACACAGGTCACAGCAGCACTTTCAGTGTAGGTCCTCTCCTGTTGAAGGTCAGGTAGCAAGTGAGTGAACAGATAGAAAATGGCTGTCACGTCCGTGGCGGTGCATACCGTCACCACCGGCGTACATCACCATTGGGTCCTGGAACCCATAGGGCCCAATGATAACCAATGAGGAGTTGTACGGTGGTACTCGACCGCCTTCCGCAACGGTGCACAACGTCACCGGCATTACCTAATTTTCACCTGTCCCTCCACACAGGACAGGCGTTCGCTATTTCGGGGGGGCAGGCCATGGCACCTTACTGCGTCACAGCTGACATAAGCATATTTTGGGAATAAACATAAAGATACTGTTTCTGTCACAACATGCAATGCATTGTACCTTGAGGAAATGTTAAAAACTGACCAGATGCTCATCGTTTTGCCCCCTAGAGTACAACCGTTGAGGATGAATAGAAGATGGAGACATTCCCCTGTGTACAGACCCCTGGTGGATTTGGCAAGAATGGAGGACAGGCACATTATCCTCACCTACAGACTTGATAGGGCCACAATCCAAGAGCTGTGTGCCCAATTGGAGCCAGACCTGATCTCAGCTATCCGTCAGCCCACTGGGATCCCGCCTCTTGTGCAAGTCCTATCTGTGCTCCATTTCTTGGTTAGTGGCTCCTTCCAAGTGACAGTGGCCATGGCAGCAGGAATGTCCCAGCCAATGTTCTCAAACGTGCTGACCAGAGTGTTGTCTGCCCTGATGAAACACATTGTTTTACCCCCTGGTGGAGGATTTGACCACAGTGAAAGCCGACTTCTATGCAATAGGACATATCCACAACATTGCTGGGGCAATTGATGGTACACATATTGGGGGTCATTACAACCCTGGCAGTCGGTGTTAAACCGGCGGTAAGACCGCCAACAGGCTGGCGGTCTTACTTTGGGGAATTATAACCATGGCGGTTACTGCCATGGTCATCTGTCGGTTCTCCGTTCCGCCCACCTGGGTCTCCAGCCCGGCGACCGTCACTATACCGCCAGCGGTATTTGGACCTGGCTTACCGCTGTGGATTTCCAGCGGTTTGAACCACCATTAAATCCATGGCGGTAAGCACTAACAGTGCCAGGGGTCTCCCCCACCCCCCACCCCCACCCTGACTCCCTCTCCTACACCCCCCACCACCCCTGCCACCCCCCAAAGGTGGCAGGGCCCCCCTCCCCACCCCGACCCCCAACATCACCCATACCCACAAGACACGCACGCAGGCATCACCTACACACTTACATGCACACACGCCGACATACATGCCTACATCCACACACACAGTCAGACACGCACACCCACATTCAAACATACATGCACACATCCATACAGACATACCCACAGACATACACGCACTCATTCCCATACACAAAACACCCCCGCAGGCATACACGCACTCACACACCCCCTCTACATACACACACGCACACCCAAATGCACCACACAACACACAACAGCCCCCCACCCCGCTCCCCTCACGGACGATCGACTTACCTGGTCCGACGATCCTCCGGGAGGGGATGGGAGCCAAGGGGGCAGCTCCATCGACACCACACCGCCAACAGAACACCGCCACGGCGAATCACAGGACGTGATTCGCTGGGCGGTGTTCTGTTGGCGTGGCGGTGGAGCAACCTCCACTTCCCCGCCTCCCGCCAGTATGGCTGTTGGCGGCTCTCTGTCCGTAAAAGGACGGAGATCTGCCAACGGTCATAATAGGCCGAGCAGAAAACTGCCACCACTGGCGGTCTTCCGCACGGCGGTCCCTCGGCGGTCTTCAAAAAAGACCGCCAAGGTTGTAATGACCCCCATTGCCTTTGTCCCCCCCAGAGAAATGAACAGGTGTTCAGGAATCAAAAGAGCTTTCACTCTATGAATGTGCAGATAGTGTGCCTGGCGGACCAGTACATCTCCCATGTGAATGCGAAGTATCCTGGGTCTGTGCATGATGCCTATATCCTGAGGAATAGCAGCATCCCATATATGAAGGCTCAACCCCAGAGGCACCGGGTGTGGCTAATGGGTGAGCCCAGGATCACCACCCAGTGTATGTTGGTATAGGGGTGTGGGCTTGGCCCTAAGGGTGAGTGTCTGGCTAATAGGTATCCCTCGATATTTACAGGTGACTCTGGTTACCCTAATCTCTCATGGCTACTGACCCCAGTGTGGAATCCCAGGACAACGGCAGAGGAGCATTACAATGAGGCACATGGGCGAACAAGACAAATTATAGAGCAAACCTTTGGCCTCCTGAAGGCCAGGTTTCGGTGCCTCATTCTAACAGGTGGATGCCTGTGCTACTCACCCAAGAAGGTGTGCCAGATCATCGTGGCATGTTGTATGTTGCACAACCTTGCCTTGAGACGCCAGGTGCCTTTTCTGCAGGAGGATGAGACTGGAGATGGTTGTGTGGCAGCGATGGAGCCTGTGGACAGTGACAGAGGAGGCAGAGGATGTGGACAACAGAACATTAATCATTTGACAGTACTTCCAGTGTCACACAGGTATGACACTGTAACTTCACCTTCCATTGCAGTTTTGTGTTATAAGTTTTCACTGGCAGGCTGCATTTCCCACTACTATGGCCACTTACTGTACCCTTTGACATGTCTATTCACAGATATTTGTGCCCTACTCTGGCTCCTGGTGTATTGACTGCAGCACAATGCAGGTCATACCTATGTGTACAGTGTACTTGCAATGTCTACAGATTGTGAAAGGAGTACATACTTAAATCATTTGACAAACTACATACTTGTATTTTTTTTAAAGCAGTGTTTATTTACTTGCTGAAAATATAATCGGGATGTGCAATGGGCTGGGATGATGGTGGAGGAATGTCTAGGATAGAGTCCATTCTATGTGGATCACAGGTGCATTGTCCAATGGGGCATAGCAAGACGAGCAGTGGCAGTTCAAGGTGGACAGGGTGACAGAGTGGGACACAAGGGTGACATTCAGGAGAGTCTTATTTCCTGGTAGCGGTATTGGCAATGTTCTCTGGCTTCTGCCTGGATCACAGGGACCATTTGTGGGTGGTTCTCCTTCTGCAGAGGGTGGGGTGCTGGTGGCCTGTTGCTCCTGTGGCGGGGCCTCCTTTCCACTAGCGTCAGCGGAGGTGGAGGGCTGGTAATCGGTGTGGCTAGTGTCAGGGGCCCGTTGTATGCCACTGCCTCCCTCGGTGTGTTGCCCATGTCTGCGAGCACCCCTGCAATGGTGACTAGGGTGGTGTGGATGTCCCTCAGGTCCTCCCTGATCCCCAGATACTGTCCCTCCAGCAGCCGCTGGGGCTCCTGCAACTCAGCCAGTATCTGGCCCATGGTCTCCTGGGAATGGTGGTATGCTCCCAGGATGTTGGTGAGTGCCTCGTGGAGAGTTGGTTCCCTGGCCTGTCCTCCCCCTGTTGGATAGCAGTCCTCCCAGCTTCCCTGTTGTTTTGTGCCTCTGTCCCCTAAACTCTGTGCCCACTGCCACTGACCCCAGATCCCTGATCGTCCTGTGTTTGTGGGGTTTCCTGGGGTCCCTGTAGTGGTGGACACACTGCTGATTGACGTGTCCTGGGGAAAGAGGTATGGGCCCACTGGGTGGGTGCTGTGCTGGTGTTTCCTTAGGGGGAGGCTCTGTGGTGGTATGGGACTGTGGCTGGGTAAACAGCTGTCGGGATGTCCCTGATGGACCAGATTTGTCATCCAGATCCAGGCGAGCAGAGCTGCTGCCATCACTGTGGGCCTCTTCTGGAGGGATTGTATCCGATGGCATGCAGGTTGGGGGGTGACAGTAGTAAAGATTTGACTTACCAGAGTCCAGTCCTCCTGCTACTCCTGTCAGGCCCTTAGGATGCAGTATTGCCAAGACTTGCTCCTCCCATGTTGTTAGTTGTGGGGAGGAGGTGGGGGTCCACCGCCAGGCCTCTGTACAGCTATGTGGTGTCTTGCAACCATGGAATGCACCTTCCCCCGTAGGGCGTTCTACCTCTTCCTGATGTCATCCCTTGTTCTGAGGTGCTGTCCCACGGCATTGACCCTGTCCACGATCCTCCACCATAGCTCCATCTTCCTTGCAATGGATGTCTGCTGCACCTGTGATCTGAATAGCTGTGGATCTACCCGGATTATTTCCTCCACCATGACCCTTAGCTCCTCCTCTGAGAACCTGGGGTGTCTTTGTGGTACCATGGGTGTAGTGTGTGTGGTGTGTGTGGGGCTTGTGAGGTGATGTGTTAGGGTGTGCGCTGTGAGGTGCGTGGATGGTGTGTGGGTGATGGTGTTCTGTGGCTCTGGTTCTGTGGGTGCTCTTGGTGTGTCTCTCTCTCAGTTGTCAATTTGAGTCGTAAAGGGATGTGGGTGTGTGTTTTACAGTGGTGTGAGGGTGGTGTGTGTATGAGTGTCAGGTGTGTGTAGTTTGAATTGTCCAATGTGGTGTTGTCTTGAATGTGTATGTGTATTTTGAGTGCGGCGGTATGTACCGCCAATGGTTTACTGCGGTTACATGTCCGCCGCAGTGATTCGTGGGTCATAATGCTGGGGAGTAGTTCTGTTGGGTGAACGTTTTTGCTACCACCAGTTTATCACTGACCTTTAGGCTGGCAGACTTGTGTTTGTGTCCGTATATTGACGGATTGCTATGTGTGGGTCACAATATGGGTAGCGATATACTGCTGCGGTATGTTGGCGGCAGTCAGCATAGTGGTAAGTGGGACTTACCGCCAATGTCATAATGAGGGCCTGAGAGTCTTATGTGGTTATTATGACATTGACGGTGAGTGATAAAGTGGCGGTAATACTGCCAACAGGCAGGTGGTAATTATTGCCAAATTATGACCATGGCGGTGATAACTCCCATAGACAGCCAATGTACCACATCATCCACTAGGGTGTAAAAACCACTGACCACGGCGGTAGCCATCAACAGCCAGGCGGAAGACAAGGTACCGCCCACCATATTATGGCATAGCACACTGCCACGATTACCGGGGTGGTACCAACACTATCTATCAAAAGCCTGGTGGAAACTGAACACAGAAGATGAAAGACTCACCCTCCGAGATACAGAGAAGGTCAAGGTCGCCATGGAACCAGAACTTCAAGTTTTCCTGATGCTCTTCTACGCCATGCTCCACCTGGAACACCAATGCCTATGAAGACAACAACAGTGAGTACAGCCGCCTAGCACACAAGGGAGGGAGGGAGGAAAAGGAGAGTGACACACACAGGCACAGCACACACCACACACCATTCACAACCACACCATACACACAACCAGCTGCAAACGAAAAACAATGCCACAGGCCCCTCCTCATAATAATGCAAGGAGTGCAGCATTCCAGATCTGAAAGTGTAATTGGATGAAAACAGCCACCATATTGTCCATGTGACAAAATACACATGAGTCACTGTGCAGAAAGGGCCAATGGCCAGTCCAAAGTACAAAAGGCTCACATGGCCACAGGGCACAGTCCAAGCCCCAATTTTTTCCCTGACGTAATCCACTCTACAGTGTGCAGGGGCATCATGGTGGGAATGGCCAGGCACCTCAAGGGGAAGAGGGGTGAGAGGTGCCGCAGCTGAAGTGGGGAACTTGCCTACTGGTTCTGGAGGGGGCTCCATGCCCATTTTCCTATGCTGGGGAGTGCAAGGTCAAAGTCTCTGAGGTGGAGAACTTGCCCACTGGTACTGGAGGGGACTCCATTCCCATTTTCCTATGCTGGGGAGTGCAAGGTCACAGTCTCTGAGGTGGGGAACTTGCCCACTGGTTCTGGAGGGGGCTCCATGTCCATTTTCCGATGCTGGGGAGTGCAAGGTCACAGTCTCTGAGGTGGGGAACATGCACACAGGTTCTGGAGGGAGCTCCTTGTACAACAGTCCCTGCGGGTCGCATACATACCCTCTGCTGGAGGTGAGGGCTGCTGTGTCCCAGGTTCAGGAGAGGGCTGCTGTGTCCCACCCTGAAGTGAGGGCTGCTGTGTCCGAGCCTTTGGCGAGGGCTGTTGTATCCCAGCATGGGGGAAGGGCACCTTGACCACTGTTGTTTGGGGGGACCTCTTGCCCCTCTTAGTTGGTGGTGTGGGATCCTTCCTTTTCTTGGCAGGTGGAGTGGGATCCTTCTCATCCTAGGTTGTGAAGTGGAATCCTTCCATCTCTTGGGTGGTGAAGTGGGATCGTTCCCTTTCTTGCCTCCATGACTATGATGTGCCCCCACTGTCCCCAATGACTGTTTGGCTGAGATGCTGGCCTGGGTCATTGGGACCCATCTCTTACGGGCAGGACAAGGGTTGGAGGGGGAGAGGCCAAATTGGGCAAGGAAAATCTTCTTAGGGATGGTGAGGTGGGATGAGGGAGGAGGGTTGGGAGTCGAGGTTGAGGGAATGGTGTCGAAGGTGTACGTCTGCTGGACTTGGGTGCAGGTGCATGGGCAGTGTACTGATGTGAGGTGGATGGCTGTTGGGAATGTGTGTGTGTGTGTTTGTGTCTCTAAGGAGGCGGGGGCAGACAGGGTGGGAGAGGACTCAGGGGACTCGTGGATGGATGTTGTGGAGGTGTCTGCAAGTGAGGTATATGTGCTGCTTGGTGTGGTGATGGTGGTGGCTGTTGATGCAGTGCATGCAGGTGTGAGTGCGGATGTGAAAGTGAGGGCTGAGGAGGAGGAGGAGACAGTGGAGGCAGTGGATGTTGTCATGTGTGCAACTGTCTGTTATTTGTGTGACTGCTTGTGGCCTGAAGGGTGCTGCCTGTGTTTGTCTGTGCCACTCATGTGTGATGGTTTGTGTGCATGCTTGTCTGTATGTGTGCATGGGATGGTTTGGGGTTGAGGAGATTGGGACTGGGACGTGGTAGTTGGAGGACGAACGGTAGGAACAGGGCCAATGGCTGCCATGAGAGAGGAGGCCGGAGCCTGGAACGATCTCTGTTGGCCTGCCAATTCACTATGAAAGCCCCCAGGAATGCATTGCATTGCTGCATCTGGGATGCCAACCCCTGGATGGCATTCACCAAGGTAGACTGCCCTACGGAAATGGTTCTCAGGAGGCCAATAGCCTCCTCACAGAGGGAAGAAGGGCTCACTGGGGCAGGTCCTGAGGTGCCTGAGTTGAAGGAGATGCCACCCTCCTGGGTGAGCTGGCACGGGCAACTCAGTGAGGGGCTACTGGGAGGGTGGTGCTAGTACAGGGGGTGGCGGCTGTACCTGTAGCTTGGGTGGTCCGAGAGGTGTCCTTCACCACCAGGGTGCTTCCATCGGAGGAGGTATCAGAGTCACTGTTGTCACCTCCTGTCTCCGCAGTGGTGCTCCCCTTGCCCTCTGTCCCACTGGTCCCCTCGGCACCGGTGGACTCTGCCTCCTGGGTCTAGTGGGATGCAGCTTCCTCTGTCGCCGGTGCCACTGCTCCTCCGCCATATGATGCTAATGCACACATGGACAGGATGACCGAAAAAAAAGGGTGGGGTGTAGAGTAAAAGAGAGCACTGGGTCAGTTACAGCACCAACACCACATATGGCATACACATTACTGTCACACACAGGGATCAGGATTGTGTCCCATGCATCACACTGGTATTACATTGGCTAGGTGTGACAGCAAGATGAGAGCCAAACTCTGCCAACTGCACTCCTCATGGGACCCCCTACACCCTGTCTGACATGGTATGCAACCTAGCTATGTTACCAGATTTAGCAATATACACTTTACCCCTGAGCTGGATGACACTGCGTTCTCTGAGCTGGCATTGAGGGGCACCCACTAACTGGCTCCCACCAGCAGGTTCCCATACCACCTACCAATCACGGTTGTAATTCACACTGTACTCACTCCCTTGTGGCTGCTGTGCTGCCCCTCAAGCACACATCCAGCTCTGTGTAGGCCACTGCCAGTATGCGGGCAGTCAGGGAGGGTCAGGTTCTGACTTGCACCCCACCCTCATCAGGAGGCCATTCCCAGCTGTGCCTCTGTGGTCTTCTGGGCCCAGCATCTCAGGTCCTCCCACTTCTTCCTACAGTGGGTGCTCCACCTGCTGTAGACCCCCAGGGTCCACAAGGCCTTGGCAATGGCACACCACAATCCCTTTTGTCTGATGGGCACTGTCCTGCAGAGGAAACACAGGTAGGAGGAGGACACCATTACACATACAATCCAGCCACACATATGGCCCACAAATCCCCTTCCATTCCCATTGGCATACGCATTACTTAGTGCCCACCATGTACACTACCACCAGACATATGACCCCCCCAAATGACGCAATGCTTGCACACACATCTCCATGCAACCCTCTCACATGCTTTGTGCCCAAGGTGTACTCACCTGTTGGTCTGGACCCCCCATTTAGCTGTCCATACTGTGGTAGGACCCCACTCACCAAACGGTCTAACTCCTCCGAAGTGAAGGAAGAGGCCTTTTCCCTGGTCAAAAACCATGGCAGGATCCAGGCACAGGTAACAGCAGCACACTAAGTGTAGGTGTTGTCCTGTGGAAAGTCAGGAATTGAGTGTGGTTATGGACAGAAAATGGCTGTCACTACCGTGGCAGTGTACACCGTCACAGCCGTCGGTGATCCCCATTGGCCACTGTACTCCAGAGAGCCCCAGGTTATCCAATGAGGAATAGCACGGCGGTGCAAGACCACCTTCTGCCATGACACACAACGCCGGCAGAGTTACCTCACTTCCACCTGTCCCTACATACAGGACGGGCGGTCGACATTTTATGGTGGTGGACACTATTCAGATAATCGAGAACTGCATCATTTCCATTTTTTGCACATACATTGCCATTTCCAATGTCCCATCACATTCCTGCTCTTTGTGCGCTTAAGTGGTGGATTCATTGTTTAAATTGTTACAGTCTACTCACTCTTGTGCCCCTTAGATACCTACCACTGCAGAGGAATCGGAGGATGGGACAATCCCCCATGTACAGGCCCCTTGTGGACTTGGTTACACTGGAGGAGAGGCATATAGTACTCACCTATAGAGTGGGCAGGGCCACCATCACAGAGCTATGTGCTCAATTGGAGCCTGTTCTGATATCAGCTATCCGTCATCCCACTGGGATCGCCCCCTAGCGCAGGTTCTATCAGTGCTCCATCTCCTGGCAACTTGTTCATTCCAAGTGATAGTGGGCTTGGCAGCAGGAATGTCACAGCCAATGTTCTCAATCGTGCTGGCCAGGGTTTTGTCTGCCCTGGTGAAACACATGTGCAGCTATATTGCTTTCCCCCAGGTGAACGATTTGGCCACTGTGAAGGCAGGATTCTATGCAATGGGACATATACCCAACATTATTGGGGTGATAACGGTACAGATGTTGTGTTTGTCTCCCCCCGCCAGAATGAACAGGTATTCAGGAATCGGAAGAGTTTCCACTCCCTCAATGTGCAAATGGTGTGCCTGGCTGACCAGTACATCTCCCACATCACTGCCAAGTAACCTGGGTCGGTGCATGACACCTTCGTCCTGTGGAATAGCAGCATTCCACATTTGATGGCACAACTACAGAGGCACTGGGTGTGGCTTTTTGGTGAGACTGAGTCCCCACCCATTGTATGTCAGTGTATGCCTTCTGGTCTTGACCTCATACCATTGTGTAAGGATAGTGTTTGTCCCTCAATACTTGCAGGTGATTCTGGCTACCCAAACCTATTGTGGCTCCTGACCCCAGTGACGAATGCCAGGACAGGGGCTGAGAATCATTATAATAATGCACATGGGTGAACCAGGATAATTATTGAGAGGACCTTCAGCCTCCTGAAGGACAGGTTCAGATGCCTCCATCTAACCGGTGGATCCCTGTGCTACTCACCCGAGAAGGTCTGCCAGATAGTAGTGGCATGCTGCATGTTGCACAACCTGGCCCTCAGACGACATGTGCCTTATCTGCAGGAGAAGGAGACTGGAAATGCCCATGTGGCAGCAGTGAACCCTGAGGACAGTGAGGATGAGGACGCAAAGGATGATGATGTGGACAACGGAACATCAGTTATATGTCAATGTCAATACTTCCAATGACACACAGGTAAGACAGTGAAACTGACCATTCCTCTGATTATTGATGTGTTCAGTGTGGCTGTAGCAGGATGCTATTCACGTCCTTTGTGTCTCTACTTACTGTCACCTATGGCTTCTCATTTTGCAGAGGTTGATGATATGACAAGAGTGTTAAGATGTGATGTCTACAGACACATACAGGGTTTAAAATGAATGCTAACACAGTGTTCGGATCATTTGCACAAGATGTAAATGTTTCCATATATGCACATTTTCATCACATAAAGGGCCATATTTATACTTTTTGACGCAAAACTGCGCTAACGCAGTTTTGCGCCAAAAAAATTAGCGCCGGCTAACGCCATTCTGAAGCACCATGCGGGCGCCGTATTTATTGAATGGCGTTAGCCGGCGTTAGCCGACCGGCGCTGCCAGGTGTGCGTGAAAAAAAACGACGTACACCAGGCAGCGCCGGCGTAGGGAAAAATGGCGTTTGGGTGTCCCAAAATGGGGCAAGTCAGGCTGAGGCAAAAAAATCGTCTTAACCCGATTTGCGCCATTTTTTTTGGGCGCCCAGACGCCATTAACATGACTCCTGTCTTAGCAAAGACAGGAGTCATGCCCCCTTGCCCAATGGCCATGCCCAGGGGACTTCTGTCCCCTGGGCATGGTCATTGTGCATAGTGGCATGTAGGGTGGCACAAATCAGGCCCCCCTATGCCACAAAAAAAAAAAAAATACTTACCACAACTTACCTTTTCTTCCCTGGGATGGGTCCCTCCATCCTTGGGTGTCCTCCTGGGGTGGGCAAGGGTGGCAGGGGGTGTCCCTGGGGGCAGGGGAGGGCACCTCTGGGCTCATTCTGAGCCCACAGGTCCCTTAACGCCTGCCTTGACCCAGGCGTTAAAAAGAGGCGCAAAGGCGGGGTTTTTTGCCCCGCCCACTCCCGGGCGTGATTTATGCCCGGGAGTATAAATACCACGCACATGCCTGGGAGTCATTTTTTAAGACGGGAACGCCTACCTTGCATCTCATTAACGCAAGGAAGGTGTTCACGCAAAAAAATGACGCTAACTCCATGAACTTTGGCGCTAGACGCGTCTAACGCCAAAGTATAAATATGGAGTTCGTTTTGCGTCTAATTTGCGTTAAAAAAACGACGCAAATTCGACGCAAACGGAGTATAAATATGCCCCAAAATACTTTCACTTAGGTTGTGTTCAAGGGTGCTTATTGTAGTGCATATAATTGATGGAATAATACAATGGAATGGGGTGATGGTCGAGGTTAGTCCAGGGTATTGTTCTAGTCTGTCTATTGTAGCACAGATCCAGTGTCCAAGGAGCCATAGGAAGGGGAGCAAAGGCAGTTCAAAGTGGACAAGGTGGCAAGGTGGGACACAAGGGGGGTATTCAGGAGGGCTCTCATTTCCTGGCAGTGGTCTACATCTTGGCAACTGTCTCTGGCTTCCCTCTGTGTCGCAGGGAATGTTTGCGGGTGGTTCACCTTCTGCAGGAGGAGGGGTGCTGGTGGCCTGTGGGTCCTGTGGCAGGGCCTCCTGCCCACTAGCTGCAGCAGACGTGGTGGGCTGGTCAGTAGACTGGCTAGTGGTAGGGGCCCACTGCTGTGCTGTTCATTCCCTCATAATGTTGGCCATATCTGCCAGCACCCCTGCTATGGAGACCATGGTGGTGTTGAGGGCCTGCAAACCCTCCCTGATCTCCTGATGGTGTACCACCTGCAGCTGCTTGTACTCCTGCATGTTGGTAAGGATCTGGCCCATCATGTCCTGGGATTGTTGTTAAGCCCCCCTGACATTGGTGAGTGCCTACTGGAAGGTCGGCTCCCTGGTCCTGGCACACAGTGGTCCTCCCAGTGTCCCTGTGCCTCTGTCCCCTGAACTGTGTGCCCACTACCATTGACCCCAGGTCCCTGATTGCCTTGTGGGGAGGTGTGAACTGGGTTCCCTGTACAGGTGGGCACATTGCTGATTGACATGTCCTGGGGGCAGGTGTATGGGGACATTGGGTGGGTGCTGTGGTGTTGGACACTGATGGAGGAGGCTCTGTGGTGGACTGTGAGTGGGCTGAGGTGGCCGACTGACTAGTGGTCCCTGATAGGCTAGGTAGTTTATCCAGATCCTGAAGTCCAGAGTTACTGTCATCACTGGGTGTGTCTTCTGTTGGGGGACTCGTTAGTCATGGCACCTCCTCGTCACTGACATTGGCTGGGGCACCTGTGGGGATGTGAGTGATGTTTTATACTTCTTGTCTGTGATTTATTGTACAACCCTTTATTCCCCTCTATTGTTGCTGTTGCCCTGCCACCTTTGTTTGTATATGGTGATGGATTGTGTGTTTGTTAGTTCTCCATGCTGGCATTGGAGTTGGTTATATGTGTAGGTGCAGTGTGTGGGATGGTGTGGAGCGATGGGAGTGAGGGTGAGGGGGTGAGATGGCATGCAGGTATGGGGGGTGATAAGTAGTAAATATTGACTCAACAGTGTCCACTCCGGCTACTCCACTGAGTACCTCAGGATGCAGTATTGCCAAGACTTGCTTCTCCAATGCTGTGAGCTGTGGGGAGGAGGTGGGGGTCCACCGCCAGTCCGCTGGATGGTGAGCTGGTGCCTTGCTGCCATGGAACGTACCTTCCCCTGTTGGTCATTCCGAGTATTCCTAATGTCGTCCCTTGTTCTTGGATGCTGTCCCACGGCGTTTACCCTGTCCACCATTCTCTGCCATAGCTCCATCTTCCTAGCAATTAATATTTGCTGTACCTGTGCTCCAAACAGCTGTGGCTCTACCCTGACTATTTTCCCGACCATGACCCACAACTCCTCATCTGTGAAACGGGGGTGCCTTTGTGGGGACATGGGTGTTGTGTGGTGTGTGTTGTGCAGAGGGTGTTGAGTGATGTGGTGGGGTGTGGGATGTGAGGTGCGTGACGGATGAATAGGTGTTTGTTGTGTGTGTGTGTGTAGTTGTCTCAGTGGTCTTCGTGTTAGTCTTGTGGAGCTTATTGGTATTTGTAAAGGGTGGTGTGTGATGTGGGTGTGTGTTTTATAGTGCTATGGGTGTGTGTGTGTGGTGTGTGTATGAGTGTCAGGTGATTGTGTTTAGTTTTGGCCAATTTTGTTTTATTTTGTATTAGGGTGGCCGGTGTGTACCGCCAATGGTTTACCACCATTGAATGCCCTCCGTGGTGATTTGTGGGTCATAATGTGGTGGGCGTTATTTTGTTATGGTATTGGTGTTCGTACCAACACTATAGCACTGACCTTTGGGCTCGTGGATTTGTGTTTGTGGCAGTAGTCTGTTGGTTTGGTGTGCGTGTTATAATATGGCCAACGGATTTTCGCCACTGTGGCAGTATGTTGGCGGCACTCACCGTGGCGGTAAGTAAGACTTACCACCAACATCATAATGAGGTCCTTAATCCTTAGAAAACAGTGATAATGCTGTTGTTACACAAAGTACCTGGTTAGCACCAAAAATAAAGCAGCACAGGCAAGCGTGTGTTGGAAAAGTCAACGAACCGTTGATTCCATAAGTGAGGCTGTGTATCATTTCTTTCTCCGGTCGGGTCAGCGATGTGTCATTTTTCTCCCTCTCAAGAGAGCGATGCGTCGATTTCCGGGCGGGGCACCTTGGATCTTTACAGAGTTGGGTTTACTTGGACGCCCAGGGATGATGTGTGGAAATCCAGTTGCATGATATCAGAAAATTGCGCTGCGGGGGGTTTGCGTCATTATCAGCCTCCGTAAGCGGGTGTTGCATGTTGTTTCCCCAGCCATGAGGCATCGATCTCCTAGGCCCAATGCAGGTGGCGTGTTGATTTCTGCCACAAAGCCGGCGGCTCATCGTTTATCATCCGCGTTGCGGAAGGTGTGTCAAAAATTGCGTTCATTTTCATTTCTTGTCTGCCAACTTCACCTTTCAAGGGCCCACGGACTGGATAGGGCACCACTTGGCAGGGCAGGAGTCTCAGCAGAGAGTCCAGTGCTGGCGGGGGAAGTCTTTGATGGCCCTGAGACTTCAACAACAAGAGGCAAGCTCAGTTCAAGCCCTTGGAGATTCTTATCAAGCAGGAATGCACAACAAAGTCCAGTCTTTGTCCCCTTTCACAGGTAGAAGAAGCAACTGTAGGATAGCCCAACAAGACACAGTCACAGGCAGGGGTTGCACATCTCCTCAGCTCTTCAGCTCTTCTCCTTGGCAGAGGTTCATCTTATATCCAGAAGTGATCTACTTTTCAGGGGTTTTGGGCCCACCACCTATAACCCTTTCTGCCTTTGAAGTAGGTAAACTTCAAAGGAAAGTCTCTTTTGTTTGTTTGTAAGATCTACTACCTTACCCAGGCCAGGCCCCAGACACACCAGGGGGTTGGAGACTGCATTGAGTGAGGGCAGGCATAACCCATTCAGGTGCAAGTGACCACTGCTCCCTTCCCCTCCAGCCCAGATGGCTCATCAGGATAAGCAGGTTACATCCCAGCTTCCTCTGTGTCACTGTCTAGAGGAGAGGTGCAAACAGACCAACTGTCAAACTGACCCAGACAGGGAATTCACAAACAGGCAGAGTCACAAAATGGTTTAAGCAAGAAAATGCCTACTTTCTAAAAGTGGTATTTTCAAACACACAGTCTTAAAACAATTTTTACCAAATGATGTATCTTTAAATTGTGAGTTCAGAGACACTAAACTCCACATTTCTATCTACTCCTATAGGGAATCTACACTATAATAATATGCAAAGGCAGCCCCCATGTTAACCTATGAGAGGTTAACAGTGAAAAACGAATTAGGCAGTATTTCACTGTTTGGACATATAGAACATGTTAGTATGTGTCCTACCTTACACATACACTGCATCCTGCGCATGATGCTACCTAGGGCCTACATTAGGGTGCCTTACATGTAGAAAAAGGAAAGAATTGGGCATGGCAAGTTTGTACACTTGCCAAGTCAAATTGGATGTTTAAAACTACACACACATACACTGCAGTGGCAGGTCTGAGCCATGTTTACAGGGATACTAATGTGGGTGGCACAACCAGTGCTGCAGGCCCACTAGTAGCGTTTGATATGCAGGCCATAGGCACCTTTAGTCGACTTTACTAGGGACTTACTACTAAATCAAATATGGCAATCAGGAATCAACAATACAATTTACACAGAGAGCATATGCACTTTAGCACTGGTTAGCAGTAGTAAAGTGCCCAGAGTCCTGCAGCCAACAACAACAGGTCAGAAATAAATATGATGAAGGAGGCTAAAAGAGTGGGGGTGACCCTGCAAAACGGCCGAGTCCAACAAAGTCCATAACAGGAATGCTTGCTGACAAAATCTTAGGTCCCAAAAGCTAAATGAATGATGTTGATGAGGGGTGTGCTGCTGCTAGCAGGCTTCCGGTTGGGGAGGGCAATTGTGGCTGGTATGGCGGGTGTAGAGGAGGCTAAGGATATTCATCTAGTGGTTGAACGGCACAACATGAAGCCAGTAAAGGAATCAGTCCAGCTTCTCCAATTGACCAGTTTGTGTATTCCTAGACCAATGTTTACTTTCCTTTGTCTTCTCTTCCCCCATAGTCACATATGAGTAAACCTTGGAATACAGGACTACAGCAGATGTGCTGTACATAACCGATTCCAGTGTCAGCTAAAATAGATCATTGTGTCATTCATGTACATTGCAGAAAAAGAGTGCACAGCAGAAATGGTTCACCTCCCAGTTCACAATAGGGAAATTTGTCTTGGGCGTGAGAGGGCAAGGGTTAGTAGAATTAATGTTACCCAAACCTTGGTTGATAATTGTGTATATCAAACGTGTATTCTGCAATGCACTGACAAGATCTGATATGCAAAGATGAACCAGCTCTGCATGTTGTGGAACACTCCTTTACAAAGTTGAAGAGACCACATCATACTTATGAAGCATGATCCCCTAAAAAGGAAGGTGTGTTCACTGGTAGGTAGTGCAGGACAGCCTAGTTATTTCTGTTGTGTAGCTCTCAGTAACCTCCAAATACATGTTTGCCTGTAAGTATGATACCTAGTTGATATGAGGGCTGTGTTGAATTAACAGCTGACCAGTGCTGTTGCTGGCCAGGGGACCGCATGCAAGGGTCAGGAGGCACACATGTGGCCACCCGCCTGTAACTTGTAGATCGCTGGTCCATACCTATGACATATACATGTGGAATCATCACCATTATAATCTGCACTTAAATATGGACATGTATGTTACATTACAGCTGCTGCCAGGACTTCCTCGGTGATAAGAATGACCCTATCAAGGGGTTTGGGAGATATCCTGACTGCAGCCGTCAAACCAACTGCCATTTGTCTGCCGGGTAAGGGCGCCATAGAGTGTTGTAGACAATTGATACTCTACCCATGAACAATAACCAAATCCTTGTGGAAGAGCATAATCAGATATGGCCACTTCAGCTTTACATCTGATGTTGATGTGAAAATGCTGCACAAGCTGCTGGATCAAAAAACATATCTTCTGCTACACACTCGAGGAGCCAGGTCCAGCATCTGACATCAAGGAGGATATCAATACAGAGCTGTGGGTGGAACTGATGAGTTTGCTTTTGCATTGTAAATCTGCATTGAAAACCTCAATGCCACAGTGTGAGCTGTCACGTGTAGGCGTACACAAACCAGGTCACATGTGTAACATCAGTTAATGCAAAGATAATTTGACTCAATCCTGTGTAGCTTTGCATGATATTGTAAGTCAAATGCCTAGCCTGTTGCAACCTCTGCCTTAAAGGTGCTGAGGACAATGATTTGCGTTAGGAGGAAAGACCATCCACAGGTGGTGGGCAGGGAGTAATACACTCCTCTTCCAAGCTGCCGTATCAGCTGCCAGAACTGCACTAGAGAAGGAGGCAGAAGTAGATCAGGTCCTGTCTTCAATGGATGTAGAGGTTGATAACCTGCCCACTATTGATGGCCCTCAGGGCATACCATCTGAGCCTACACCTGCTCGGGTCACTGTAGTGCCTCCCACTATATCCCACCAAAAGGCCTGGCCATTTCTCATATACCCAAACAGAAACAAAACCTTCTCACATCCAGGTCAGATGTGATGGTTTCTCTACACACTCCTACCCTGACAGTTCCTCACAGGCCTTCTCACCAACATCTGAGATACATGCCAGCCCTGGTAAGGATCAGGTAGCCCCTAGGCACAAATCTCCACCCTACATCCTCCCACTAGCTGCCTCCTGTAGGAAGATGGCTTTCTTATAGCATGGTTACCCCCATTTCTGGCCTGTTTGTCAGTGTGTTTTTATTCTCTGTGAGAAAGTAGCCTCTTTTTAGCATTGTTACTCCCACATTTGGCCTGTTTGTGAGCATATGTCAGTGTGTTTTTACTGTCTCACTGGGATCCTTCTAGCCAGGACCCCAGTGCTCATAGTTTGTGGCCTGAATGTGTATACCTGTGCAGTGCCTAACTGTGTCACTGAGGCTCTGTTAACCAGACCTCAGTGCTTATGCTCTCTCTGCCCTTAACTTTGTCACTATAGGCAAGTGACCACTTTTACCCATTACAATTGGCATACTGGAACCCCCCCTATAATTCCCTAATATATGGTACCTAGGGTACCCAGGGTATTGGGGTTCCAGGAGATCCCTATGGGCTACAGCATTTCTTTTGCCACCCATAGGGAGCTCAGACAAACCTTTACACAGGACTGCCATTGCAGCCTGAGTGAACTAACGCACACGTTATTTCACAGCCATTTTCACTGCACTTAAGTAACTTATAAGTCACCTATATGTCTAACCTTTATTTGCTGAAGGTTAGGTGCAAAATTACTAAGTATGAGGGCACCCTTGCACTAGCAAAGGTGCCCCCACATAGTTCAGGGCAATATTCCCGGACTTTGTTAGTACGGGGACACCATTACATGCGTGCACTACATATCGTTCAATACCTATATGTAGATTCACAAAGGTAACTCTGAATATGGCCATGTAACATGTCTAAGATCATGGAATTGTCCCCCCATGCCAAATCCGGTATTGAGGTGTCAATTCCATGCATCCCCAGAGCTCCACCATGGACCCGGGTACTGTCAAACCAGCTCTCTGGGGTTTTCTCTGCAGCTACTGCTGCTGCAAACCCACAGACAGGGTACTGCCCTCCTGGGGTCTGCGCAGCACAGTCTCAGGAAGGCAGAACAAAGAATTTCCTCTGAGAGAGGGTGTTACACCCTCTCCCTTTGGAAATAGGTGTTGAAGGCTGGGGAGGGGTAGCCTCCCCAGCCTCTGGAAATGCTTTGAATGGCACAGATGTTGCCCTCCTTGCATAAGCCAGTCTACACCGGTTCAGGGAGCCCCCAGTCCCTGCTCTGGCCCGAAACTGGACAAAGGAAAGGGAAATGACCACTCCCCTGTCCATCACCACCCCAGGGGTGGTGCCCAGAACTCCTCCAGTGTGTCCCAGACCTATGCCATCTTGGATCCAGAGGTGTGAGAACACTCTGGAGGCCTCTGAGTGGCCAGTGGCAGCAGGTGACGTCAGAGACCCCTCCTGAAAGGTGCTTACCTGACTATGTGGCCAATCATTCTCTGAGGGCTATTTAGGGTCTCTCCAGTGGGCTTTTCCTTAGATAACTACTTGCAAGAATTTATCAGAGTTCCTCTGCACCTCTCTGATTTCTGCCAACGATCGACCAATGACTGCTCCAGGATGCCTGCAAAACTGCTGCAACGTAGCAAGAAGACTACCAGCGACATTGTACCGCCTAATCCTGCCGGATTTCTCTACTGTTTCCAGGTGGTGCATGCTTTGGGGGCTGCCTGCCTTCATCCTGCACTGGAAGCCATAAAGAAATCTCCCGTGGGTCGACGGAATTGTCCCCCTGCTTCAGCAGGCACCAAACTTCAGCATCACCGGTAATCTGGGACCCCTCTCATCCTGACGAGAATGGCCCATGGAACACAGGTGGTAGTCCTGACTGTCCAGTGGCCCAACTGTCCAAATGTGGAAGAGGTAGGTCCTTGCCTCCCTTCTCCAGACAGTAATCCTGTGCACCGTGTGAACTGCAGCTGCTAGGGCTTCTGTGCACATTTCCACAAAATCTTTTTTGCACCGCCAAGCCTGGGTCCCCAGCACTCCTGCATTGCTCAACTCCCTGAGTTGATCTCCGGCTTCGTAGGACCCTCTTTTGTAGTGTTGAGATGACTGCCATGTTCAGACTTCTTGAACCCATGTTCAAGGACTTTTGGGGGTGCTATCTTCTTGTTCATGGGCTCTCTACATTGCTGAGGGCCCCCTTTGTCTCCTCTCCCAAGTGGCGACATCCTGGTCCTTCGTGGGCCCAGGCAGCATCCCTTTTCTCCAACTGTGACACTTGCAGCTAGCAAGGCTTGTTTGCGGTATATTGCCAAGGAAACAAGTCTGAATCCTCCAGCACTCCGTGGGACATCTTCTGCACAAAGGAGAAGTTCCTAGCACCTTTCGTTGTTGCAGAATCTTCAGCTTCTTCCATCTGGTGGCAGCCATTTTGTACCTTCATCCGGGGTTTAGTGGGCTCCTGCCCCCCTGGACACTTTTGAACTCTTGCACTTGGTCCTCTTCCTTTGCAGGTCCTCAGGTCCAGGAATCCATATTCAGTGCTTTGCAGTCTGTTGTGGTCTTTGCAAAATCCCCTTTCACAACTTTAGTGTGTTTCTGGGGAAATAGTAGTACTTTACTCCTACTTTCCAGGGTTTTGGGGTGGGGTATCTTTGACACCCTTAGTGTTTTTTACACTCCCAGCGACCCTCTACACACTACACTAGCCTAGGGGTCCATTCGAGGTTCGCATTCCACTTTCTTAGTATATGGTTTGTGTTGACCCTAGGCCTATTGCATCCTATTGTATTCTACAGTGTTTGCACTACTTTCTGACTGATTTACTTACCTGATTTTGGTTTGTGTGTATATTTTGTGTATTTTACTTACCTCCTAAGGGAGTATATTCTCTGAGATATTGTTGGCACATTGTAACTAAAATAAAGTACCTTTGTTTTTAGTAACTCTGAGTATTGTCTTTATTATGATATAGTACCTATATGATATAAGTTGTATAGTAGGAGCTTTGCATGTCTCCTAGTTCAGCCTAAGCTGCTCTGCTATAGCTACCTCTATCAGCCTAAGCTGCTAGAACACTACTAATCTACTAATAAGGGGTAACTGGACCTGGCACAAGGCGTAAGTACCATCAGGTACCCACTATAAGCCAGGCCAGCCTCCTACACTGTCTCACTGGAATCCTGCTGGTCAGGACACAGTGCTCATAGTTTGTGGCCCAGAGGTCAGTATGTTTTACTGTGTTATAAGTATGCTTGACCGTGTCGTGCTAACCAGAACTCCAGCGCTTATGCTCTCTCTGTTTCCAAATTTGTCACTATAGTCTAGTGACACCATATTCCAATCCAGATTGGCACACTGAACCCCCCATTATAAGTCCCTAGTATATGGTACCTTGGTACCCAGGGCATTGGGGTTCCAGGAGATCCTTATGGGCTGCAGCTTTTCTTTTGCCACTCATAAGGAGCTCACACAAACACTCCTTCAGGACTGCCTGCAGCCTGAGTGAAACACTGCAAACACTATTTCACAGACATTTCACTGCACAAGGTAACTTATAAGTCACTTATATGTCTAACCTTCAGTTACTGAAGGCTAGGTGAAAAGTTAATGGGTGTGAGGGCACCATTGCACTAGCAAATGTGCCCCCACATTGTCCAGGATGAATTTCCCGGACTTTGTGAGTGCAGAGACGCCATTATAAGTGTGCACTACATGTATGTCAATACATATATGTAGCTTCACAATGGTAACTCCGAATATGGCCATGTGAGGTGTCAAAGACTGAAATATTGCACCCCAATCTAATTCTGTTATTGGGGGGCCAATTCCATGCACTGTGGGGGCTCCACCATGGACCCCCAGCACTGCCAAACCAGCTCTTTGAGGTTTCCACTGCAGCCTCAGCTGCTGCCACCTCACAGACAGGTTTCTGCCCTCCTGGGGATTGAGCAGCTCAATCCCAGGAAGGTAGAACAATGCATTTTCTTAAGGAGAGGGGTATACCCTCTCCCATTGGAAATAGGCATTACAGGCATGGGAGAGGTATACTCCAAGAGCCTCTGGAAATGCTCTTAAGGGCACAAACGGTGCCCTCCTTGCATAATCCAGTCTACACCAGTTCAGGGACCCCCAGTCCCTGCTCTGGTGTGAAACTGGACAAAGGAAAGGGGGGTGACCACTCCCCTCTCCATCACCACCCAAGGGGTGGTGCCCAGAGCTTCTCCAGAGGTTCCCTGGTGTTAGCCATCTTGGATTCCAAGGTGTGGGGACCCTCTGGGAGCATCTGAGTGGCCAGTGCCAGCAGGTGACGCCAGGGACTCCTCCTGGTAGGTGCTTCGCTGGTTAGGTGACCAATCCCCCTCTCAGGGCTATTTAGGGTCTCTCCTCTGGGTGTTTCCTCAGATTCAGTTTGCAAGACTCCACCAGGACTCCTCTGCATCCTCTGTTTCAGCTTCTGACCGTCTGATCAACCGCAGGCTGCTCCAGGAATGCTGTAACTGCAATGAAGAATCCAAGAAGGCTACTGTGACCCTGCAACTTCAGCTCCAAGCCAAGAACTGCAACAGTTTCCAGGTGCACGCTCTGAAGACTGCCTGTCTTCATCCTGCACCTGAAGGACCGAAGGAATCTCCTGTAGAGTGGCAGAGTCACTTCCCTGCTTCAGCAGGCACCTCTCTGCAACAACAACCAGTACTCTGGGACTCCTCTCCTGTCGACGAGCATGATCCCTAGAACCCAGTTGGTGGACTGAAGTGATCCTGACTGTCCAAAGGTCCAGCTGTCCAAATTTGGTGGAGGTAAGGGCTTGCCTCCCCGTCCCAAACAGTAGTACTCCTGTGCACTGTAGGAGGCTGGCCTGGCTTGTAGTGGGTACCAAGGGGTACTTACACTCTGTACCAGGTCCAGTTATCCCTTATTAGTGTAGAAGAGGTGTTTCTAGCAGCTTAGGCTGATCGAAGGTAGCTATAGCAGAGCAGCTTAGGCTGAACTAGGAGACATGCAAAGCTCCTACTGTACCACTGGTGTCATATGCACAATATCATAAGAAAACACAATACACAGATATACTAAAAATAAAGGTACTTTATTTTTATGACAATATGCCAAAGGTATCTCAGTGAGTACCCTCAGTATGAGGATGCCAAATATACACAAGATATATGTACACAATACCAAAAATATGCAGTAATAGCAAAAGGAAGTAATGCAAGCAGTGTAAAGTTACAATCAATTGCAATAGGAGCACATAGCTATAGGGGCAACACAAACCATATACTCCAAAAGTGGAATGCGAACCACAAATGGACCACAAACCTTTGTGAGCTTGTAGAGGGTCGCTGGGACTGTAAGAAAACAGTGAGGGTTAGAAAAATAGCCCACTCCAAGACTCTGAAAAGTAGGTGTAAAGTGCACCTATAACCCCCAGAGAGCACAGAAGTCGTGATATGGGGATTCTGCAAGGAAGACCAACACTAGCAATGCAACAACAGTGGATTTCCGGAACTGAGTACCTGTGAAACAAGGGGACCAAGTCCAAGAGTTGCAACAATGTCGAGAGAGGGCAGATGCCCAGGAAATGCCAGCTGAGGGTGCAAAGAAGCTGCCCCCGGATGGTAGAAGCTGTGGATTCTGCAAGAACGAAGAGGACTAGGAACTTCCCCTTTGGAGGATGGATGTCCCACATCGTGAAGAAGCTTGCAGAGGTGTTCCCACACAGAAAGACAGCAAACCAGCCTTGCTAGCTGCAAGGGTCACGGTTAGGGTTTTTGGATGCTGCTGTGGCCCAGGAGGGATCAGGAAGTCGCCAATTGGATGAGGAGACAGAGGGGGCGCCCAGCAAGTCAGGGAGCACTCACAGAAGCAGACAGCACCCGCAGAAGTACCGGAACAGGCACTTGGAAGAGGAGTGAACCGGAATCCACCCGAAGTCAGAAAAGGGAGTCCCACGATGCCGGAGGACAACTCAGAAGGTTGTGCACTGCAGGTTAGAGTGTCGGGGACCCAGGCTTGGCTGTGCATGAAGGAAATCCTGGAAGAGTGCACAGGAGCCGGAGCAGCTGCAAATCACGCGGTACCCAGCAATGCAGTCTAGCGTGGGGAAGCAAGGACTTACCTCCACCAAACTTGGACTGAAGAGTCACTGGACTGTGGGAGTCACTTGGACAGAGTTGCTGAGTTCCAGGGACCACGCTCGTCGTGCTGAGAGGGGACCCAGAGGACCAGTGATGCAGTCTTTTGTTGCCTGCGGTTGCAGGGGGAAGATTCCGTCGACCCACGGGAGATTTCTTCAGAGCTCATGGTGCAAGAAGGTGGCAGGCTACCCCCAGAGAATGCACCACCAGGAAACAGGTGAGAAAGCCGGCAGGATGAAGCGATACATAGTTGCAGTAGTCGTCTTTGCTACTTTGTTGCGGTTTTGCAGGCATCCTGAGCAGTCAGCGGTCGATCCTTTGGCAGAAGGTGAAGAGAGAAGTGCAGAGAAACTCTGGTGAGCTCGTGCAATCGGTATCTGAAGAATTCCCCAATGTAGAGACCCTAAATAGCCAGGAAAGGAGGTTTGGCTACCTAGGAAGGAGGATAGGCTAGTAACACAGGTAAGAGCCTATCAGAAGGAGTCTCTGACGTCACCTGCTGGCCCTGGCAACTCAGAGCAGTCCAGTGTACCAGCAGCACCTCTGTTTCCAAGATGGCAGAGGTCTGGGGCATGCTGGAGGAGCTCTGGACACCTCCCCTGGGAGGTGCAGGTCAGGGGAGTGGTCACTCCCCTTTCCTTTGTCCAGTTTTGCGCAGAGCAGGGCTGGGGGATCCCTGAACCGGTGTAGACTGGCTTATGCAGAGATGGGCACCATCTGTGCCCATCAAAGCATTTCCAGAGGCTGGGGGAGGCCACTCCTCACCAGCCCTGACACCTATTTCCAAAGGGAGAGGGTGTAACACCTTCTCTCTGAGGAAGTCCTTTGTTCTGCCTTCCTGGGCCAGGCCTGGCTGGACCCCAGGAGGGCAGAAACCTGTCTGAGGGGTTGGCAGCAGCAGTGAAACCCCAAGAAGGGCAGTTTGGCAGTACCCGGGTTCTGTTGTGAAACCCGGGGGATTATGGAATTGTCCCCCCAATGCCAAAATGGCATTGGGGTGACAATTCCATGATCCTAGACATATTACATGGCCATGTTCGGAGTTACCATTGTGACGCTGTACATAGGTAGAGACCTATGTACAGTGACGCGTGTAATGGTGTCCCCGCACTCACAAAGTCTGGGGAATTTGCCCTGAACAATGTGGGGTCACCTTGGCTAGTGCCAGGGTGCCCACACACTAAGTAACTTTGCACCCAACCTTCACCAGGTGAAGGTTAGACATATAGGTGACTTATAAGTTACTTAAGTGCAGTGGTAAATGGCTGTGAAATAATGTAAACGTTATTTATCTCAGGCTGCACTGGCAGGCCTGTGTAAGAATTGTCAGATCTCCCTATGGGTGGCAAAAGAAATGCTGCAGCCCATAGGGATCTCCTGGAACCCCAATACCCTGGGTACCTCAGTACCATATACTAGGGAATTATAAGGGTGTTCCAGTATGCCAATGTGAATTGGTGAAATTGGTCACTAGCCTGTTAGTGACAATTTAGAAAGCAGAGAGTGCATAACCACTGAGGTTCTGGTTAGCAGAGCCTCAGTGAGACAGTTAGTCATCACACAGGGAACACATACAGGGCACACTAATGAGCACTGGGGCCCTGGCTGGCAGGGTCCCAGTGACACATACACTAAAATAACATATGTACATTGAAATATGGGGGTAACATGCCAGGCAAGATGGTACTTTCCTACATGCACCACATTTTCTGCAGCTCCTTGGGCTTCTGTGTACTTCTTCCAGAAGTCCTTCATGCATAGCGTAGCCCAAGTTCCCAACACTCTATTCTGTGACGCTCAGCTCCCTGAGTTGTTCTACGGTGGCATGTGATCCTTTTGTGTAGTGCTGCGATGACTGAATTCTGCAACTCCTTCGTCCCCATGTTGTGGGACTCCTGTTGGTACTGCCTGGTCTTTTAAGGGCTCTGTAAAGTGCTGAGAGCCCCTTCTGCCTCATAAGTCTGAGTTGGGGCACCCAGCTCCCTCCTGGGACCAGGTAACGCCTTTTCCCACCAAGCACGACATTTGCATGAGCCAATGATTGTTGGCAGACTCCAACAACGAATACCAGTCTGCATCCAACGACTCGACGTGGGAAATCTCTTGCACCAAGCAGGAACCCGCAGATGTCTTCTCTGGTGCATTTCTGACTTCTTCTTCCAACTGGAGGATCCACTTTTGCACCTTCATCCAAGTTAGCAGGGGATCCTGTTCTTCCTGGAGTCCTCATCGACTTCTAGACTTGGTCTCCCCTCTCTGCAGGTCTTCAGGTCCAGGAATCCAACATTGATGTCTTGCAGTCTTGCTTGGTTTTTGCATAATCCTTTACCACGACTTTAGTTTGTTCTGAACAAACTTGCTGTACTTTACTCCTGTTTTCCTGGGCTCTGGAGCAGGGTACTTTACTTACCTTTGGTGTTTTCTTGCACCCCCAGCGCCCCGCTACAAAATACACTTTCTTTGGGGGGAACCGACAAACGCATTCCACTATCTTAGTATATGGTTTCTCTTCCCCCAGGCTCATTTCTAACTATTGTGATTTTCACTATTTGCACTGTTTTCTAACTGTTTTTACAGCTATTTCTGCATACTAGTGTATATATTTAATGTGTTACTCCATGTATTACTTACCTCCTAAGGGAGTATAGTCTCCATGGTATTTTTGGCATTTGTGTCACCAAAATAAAGTACCTTTATTTTTGTAACACTGAGTATTTTCTTTCATGTCTATGAGTGCTATGTCACTAGAGTGGTATTGCATGAGGTTTGCATGTCTCCTACATAAGCCTTGGCATCTCAGCTACAGCTACCCATAGAGAGTCTGGCTTCTAGGCACTACCTTCATTTCACTAATAAGGGAAAATTGGACCTCGTATAAGTACTTTAGGTACCCACTACAAACCAGGCCAGCCTCCTACAGATCCTCTACCATCCAGCTGCACTGCAAAACCCACCTCACCCAACATGGCTGCTGGAACTGGGGGTGAAGGGTTGCTTGATGGGTAGTCTCAGCTTTATGTGGGCCCAGAGAAACAGATTCAAGCTGCTATCGACATTGATAACTGAGGCCTTAGTACACATAGAACACACTTTCTCTATTTACACCACATCAAAGCTTTAAAGAAGTGCAGACCGGTAAATTGTGCCCTATTACATTGAATGCAGGACCTCCAGGGCAGTCGCATGCTTGTGCTGCCCTGTGGGCAGTACAGTCACGTGAAAAAGGGAGCTGTTTTAAAGCAGCCGTTCCACGTAGCACTGTGCTGACATCAATCTGCATGCACATTTGAGGGGGATTAGAGATGACCTTGCAGGCTGGTGCAGTGAGCGACTACACCCACCTGCAAAGGTATGTCTTTGGGGTCCGTAGGACCACCTTTCTCCCCTAAAGAGGGCTGCAATCAGGGGACGCAATGACAGTGCCTCATCTTTTAAAAGGAGCACTGTAAGTGAACCTCCTGATAGCTTATTTTCCTCTTCACCTGCATCTAATATGTGGCGTGGATGCGGTTACAAAGGGATTCCATCATTAGCATGGGGCTATACTCCCATGCTTATGACTTGACACCCACCGGTCTCAGTGCAGGTACTCTATGTACACCAGCACTATTCGTATTACAGGAAGGGCAGCATGAGACCATTTCTTATCACACAGCCCTGCCAAGATTCCCTGGTCCTTTCATGATGTGCTGAATCAGGCCACATGATCATGATGAATTCTTAGTCTTGTAGTCTCTGCTATTCAATATTGAAACAGGAACAAAAGTCCCAGTTTCCATTATAGTTAATGACAGGCCTGGAGTGACACATCTCATGAGCAGCTGACAAAAATGTCAGCTATGAGAATTGACTATCCAAGTTTCCACAATGGTCCACTTGTCCCATGGCATACATATGACAGAGATATGGCCACACTGCCACATGGCTTGACACACACAGACAAGGTTCCAAAATGATCTCTGACCTTGTGGTGGAGGTCCCCCAGTTGTGGGGGAGACTTTGCACTTGGGGCGTGATATCTGCACTTTGAAATCTCCCTGCAGCGATTCTGCCTTGGGGACATGAACTCGCCCTCTGATGTAGCACCTCCGGCCAGAGGGCAAATACCCTTTTTGAATCACACCCCTCTTGTGAAACTGTCCATGGAGGTCTCACACATGCTGAAATTTAGGCCCTCATTACAACCCTGGTGGTCGGTAATAAAGTGGCAGTAATACCGCCAACAGGCCGGTGGTAATACATTTGAAATTTTGACCACTGCTGAAACAGCTCAGACAGACATCCACTTTAACACACCGACCGCTAGGGCGGAATCAACAGGCACCATGGCGGTAACTGCCTACAGCCAGGCGGAGGAAAGGTTCGGCCCACTGTATTATGAGATAGGAAACCGCCACCTTTTCCGGGGCAGTACCAATGACATCAAAAGCTTGGGGGAAACACCACACAGAAGGGAAACGACTCACCTGTGGAGATTCAGGGAAGAACCACGCCGCCATGGAGCCCAAATTGCATGTCTTCCAAATGCTGCTCCACTACGAACACCAACAACGGCGAGGACGACGATGGAGAGTACTTCCATCTAGCACACAGGGAAAGGGGGGGAGGAAAAAGAGAGTGACACACACACGCAACACGCAACACGCAACCCCCTACCCCCACCCCCAACACCATACACACAAGCAGATGCAGTACCCCTCAGGAATAATGCAAGGACAACTACAATAGAGTAAAAAGAGTGTAATAAGATAATTATAGTAGTAATATGTACATCCAAATCAAAAAGCACATACATATTTACAAATCAAGGGACACTGCCCAGTCCTCAATGTTCGTGGCCCACGGTGCCACATTACAAAGTCCAAGGCCCCACCTCACTCCTGCAACAACACGGAGAGAACATGAAGGGGAATCAGGTCGAAAATAGCCAGGCACCTCAGGGGGAAGGGGAATGGGGGCACCTCATCCGTAATATGGTACAACGCCACTGGTCCTGGAGGGGGCAACATGCCCATTACTCTGTCCTGGGGAGTGCTAGGCCACAGTCTCACAAGTGGGTGGCTTGCCCACATGCTCTGGAGGGGGCAACATGCCCTATGCTCTGTCCTGGGGAGTGCAAGAACACAGTCTCTCAAGTGGGTGACTTGCCCACATGCTCGGGAGGGGGCAACATGCCCTGTGCTCTGTCCTGGGGAGTGCAAGGCCATAGTCTCTGAAGTGGGTGACTTGCCCACAGGTTCTGGAGGGGGCATCATGCCCAGTAAGCTTCATCCTGGGGAGGATGGGGTGAGTGGATGGCTTCTCCATTGGCTCTGGAGGGGACATCATGCCCAGTGAGCTTCATCCTGTGGAGGATGGAATGAGTAGATGCTTTCTCCACTGGTTCTGGAGGGGGCATCATGCCATGTGATGCAGATCTTGGGGAGTGCAAGGTAACAGTCTCTCAGCTGCATGTCATACCCACAGGATTTGCAGGGGACAGGCCTCACAACAGCCCATGGACGCAGGACTACACACTGTCCGCCGGTGGTAACGGCTGCTGAGTGGTGGCAGTGGTGGTGCTGCTGCTGGTAGTGGTGGGGGAAGGCTCCAGCCCATCCCCTGAAGCCTTGGACGGCTGCCCACTGGGGCAGGTGATGGTGCTGGTGGCGGTGCTGGTGGCGGTGCTGCTGGTGGAGCTGGTAGTGGTGGGGGAGTGCAGGAGGCTGGCATGGTTTGTAGTGGGTACCAATGGTACTTACACCTTATACCAGGTCCAGTTATCCCTTATTAGTAGAGTGTAGTAGTGTTCTAGCAGCTTAGGCTGATAGAGGTAGCTATAGCAGAGCAGCCAAGGCTGAAATAGGAGACATGCAAGGCTCATGCAATACCACTTATATCATATAGGTACAATATCATAAGAAAGACAATACTCATAGTTACTAAAAATAAAGGTACTTTATTTTAGTGACAATGTGCAAAAAATATTTCAGCGGATATACTCCCTTAGGAGGTAAGTAACATACACAAAATATACACAAATAACCAAATCAAGTAAGTAAACAAGTCAGAAAGTAGTGCAGACACTGTAAAACACAATAGAACGACTCATGGTGGCCCTCCGTCCTCGGACCCCCACCCACCCCTGCCAGCCACGCAAGAAACCTCGGCTTCATCCTGGACTCCGCCCTCACCATGTCCAAACAGGTCAGCGCCGTCTCCTCCTCCTGTTTCAACACCCTTCGAATGCTCCGTAGAATCTTCAAGTGGATTCCAACAGAAACCAGAAAGACGGTGACCCAGGCACTCGTCAGCAGCAGACTTGACTACGGCAACGCACTCTACACAGGCATCCCAACCAAAGACATCAAACGCCTCCAACGTATCCAAAATGCCTCCGCCCGACTGATCCTCAACATACCCCGCCGAAGTCACATCTCCCCTCACCTAAAGGAACTCCACTGGCTCCCGGTAGACAAGAGGATCACCTTCAAACTCCTGACCCACGCTCACAAGGCACTTCACAACACCGGACCCTCCTACCTCAACACCAGACTCAACTTCTACACTCCAACACGTCAACTCCGATCCGCCAACCTCGCCCTCGCCATCGTACCCCGAATCCAGCGCAAGACATCCGGCGGCAGATCCTTCTCCTTCCTCGCCGCCAAGACCTGGAACTCTCTCCCCACATCTCTTCGCCAGACCCAGGACCTCCTCGCATTCAGAAGGCTCCTCAAGACCTGGCTCTTCGACCGCTAAACCAGCAGCGCTCCCCCCCCCTCCCCCCCTCAGCGCCTCGAAACCCTGACGGGTACATAGCGCGCTTTATAAATACTATGATTGATTGATTGATTGATCGAATGCAATAGGCCTAGGGGCAACACAAACCATATACTAAGTAAGTGGAATGCGAACCACAAATGCACCCCTAGGCAAGTGTAGTGTGTAGAGGGTTGCTGGGAGTGTAAGAAAACACCAAAGGTGTAAAGGAGGCCCCACCCCAGGACCCAGGAAAGCAGGAGTAAAGTACTACTATTTCCCCCAAAACACACTAAAGTTGTGATAAAGGATTTTGCAAGGACCACAACAGACTGCAAAGCATTGAAGATGGATTCCTGGGCCTGAAGACCTGTAAAGGAAGGGGACCAAGTCCAAGAGTTGCTAAAGTGTCCGGGGGGGCAGGAGCCCACTAAATCCCGGATGAAGGTGCAAAATGACAGCCTCCGGTTGGAAGAAGAAGCTGGTTTTGCAAGTGAGTCACAGCACCAGACCCCTTGTCTCCACTGCCTGATGTCGCAGGCCCCTTGCCCTTCATTCCTGCAGCTTGGGCTGGCTCCTTGCCCTTCCTTCCTGAAGCTGGGGCTGTCTCCTTGCCCTTCCTTCCTGAAGCTGGGGCTGGCTCCTTACCCTTCCTTCCTACAGCTGGGGCTGGCTCCTTGTCCTTACTTCCTACAGCTGGGGCCAGCTCCTTGCCCTTCCTTCCTGCAGCTGGGGCTGGCTCCTTACCCTTCCTTGTAACACTTAGGGCAGGCATCTTTTCCATCTGGCTGGCTGGGATCCTTTCCCACCTGGAGTTGCTGGGGACACTACTGTGCCCGTGGACTGGGTGACTGAGTTGCTTGCCTGGGTTTTGACTACCCTGGCCTGATGTGAGGGATGGGGGAGGGCTAGGGAAAAGGTCAATGGTGGCGAGGAAAAGCTTCTTAGGGACATTGAGGTGGGAAGAGGGAGATGGTTTGGGAGTGGAGGAAGAGGGAGTAGTGGTAGGAGGTGTCGGTGTGCTGTGTTTGGGTGCAGGTGCCTGGACTGGATGCTGTTGTGAGGTGGCTGGCTGTTGGGTGTCTCAGTGTTTGCGTTTGTGTACTTTAGGAGGAGGGGGCACAAACACAGTGGGAGAAGACACAGGGGACATGTGCATGGATGTGAGGGTGGTGACTGCCAGTGAGGGGTGTATACTGATAGGTGTGCTGGTGATGGTGGTAGTGGATGAGGCTGTAGTACATGCAGGTGTGAGTGGAGGCGCTACTGGGAGGGAGGTGGATGACGAGGAGGAGGGGGCCACAGTGGAGGCAGTGGATGTTGGTATGTCTGTTTCTGGATGGTGTTTGTGTGAGTGCCTGTGGGATGAAGTGTGATGCTTGTGTTTGCCATGTCTACTCTTGTGTGTTGTCCTGGGTGCCTGATCATCTGCCTGTGTGCTTGGGATAGGTTGTGGTTGAGGGGAATAAGATTGGCAAGAGGAAGTTGGAGGGGGGAGGGTGGAAACAGGGACAATGGCTGCCATCAGAGAGGAGGCCAGAGCCTGGATTGATCTATGTTGGGCAGCCAAGCCAGTGTGAATACCCTCCAGAAATGCATTGGACTGTTGCATTTGGGCTGCCAGCCCCTGGATGGCATTCAAAATGGTTCACTGCCCAACAGAGATGGATCGCAGGAGGTCAATAGCCTCCTCACTCAGGGCAGCAGTGCTAACTGGGGCAGGGCCTGAGGTGCCTGGGGAGAACGAGATGCCCACCTTCCTGGGTGAGCGGGCATGGGAAACTCGCTGAGGGGCTCCTGGGAGGGTGGTGCTGGTACGGGGTGGCGGCTGTACCTGTAGCTGGGGTGGGCACAGAGGTGTCTGCCACCACCAGGGAGCTTCCATTGGATGAGGTATCCATGTCCGAACGAACTGTCCCCTACAGTTTCTGCTGTGGTGCTCCCCTCGCCCTCTGTCCCACTTCCCACTTGTACCCTCACCGTCAGTGGATCCGGTTCCTGTGTCCTGTGGGATGCAGCTCCCTCCGTCGCCGGTGCCTCTGCTCCTCTGCCAGATGATGCTAATGCACATATGGACAGGGTGACAAAAACAAAAAGGGGGGATGAGAAAAAGATAGACTGGATCAATGGAGGCACCAACACCACCGTTGGCATACACAACACCCTCACACACAGGGAACAGCCCTACTCATTAGGCAATGCACTAGCAGTCACAATGCTAGTCACAAGCCCATGGATAGGGACACCTAATGCAAATTGCTGCATACCTGAGACCCACAGACTCCTGCCCAGTAGTGGATGCCTACTAGCTTGGTTGGAGGACTTTCACATCAGAACCCTGCCCAACATGGGACCTACTCTACAATGCTAGGCCTGGCCTTGGGGTACCCACAGGGCCCACCCCCCAACCCGGATGTCACCCCACCTGGCATAAGTTGTACTGTAGGGCACTGTACTCGCCCCCTTGTTGCTGCTGTGATGCCTCCAAGTACCCATCCAGCTCCAGATAGGCCACCGCCAGTATGAGGGCCATCAGGGGGGTCAGGGTTCGATGGGCACCCCTTACTCGTTGGGAAGCCATCCCCAGCTGGGCCTCCTCCATCTTCCGTGCCCAGCTTGTCAGGTCCTCCCACTGTTTCTGACAGTGGGTGCTCTGCCTGCCGTAGACTCCCAGGGTCGGCACGTCCTTGGCGATGGCACACCATATACCCTTCTTTTGATGGGCGCTGACCTGCAGGCATATAGACACAGGGATAGGTATTAGTCCGACCGTCCTGCCTGTTACACTTATGGCCCACCATGCCCCTTCCCATCCCCATTAGTACAGAAATGGCCCAGCATACATGCTGCACGCTGCCCAGGGCCCATCCACCAACCCTCCTCACATGAGGCCTTCACACCCAGCACTCCATGCATTCACGCCTCATGCATCATACTCAGGGTGTACTCACCTGTTGGTTTGGAGGCCCAATTGCGGTACTGGGGTAGGACCCCATCCACCAGTCGCTCCAACTCTGCTGAGGTGAAGGCAGCGGCCCTTTCCCCAGTAACACAAGCCATGATCGGTTCCAGACACAGGTCACTGCAGCACATGCAGTGTAGGTCCTCTCCTGCTGAAGGTCAGGTAGTAAGTGAGTGAACAGATAGAAAATGGTGGTCACATACCCGGCGGTGTGTTCCATCACCGCCGAAGTACATCACTATTGGCTGTACCCCATAGGGCCCAATGATAACCAATGAGGAGTTGCACAGCGGTTCTCGAACACCTCCTGCAACAGCGCACAACGTCAGCGGAATTACCTCATTTCCACCTGTTCCTCCATACAGGACAGGTGGACACCATTTCAGGGGGGGTGCAGGCCATGGATCCTAACTGTGTCATAGTACGCACATTCACAATTTAACCATATCCCACCAAAATAATGTTACAATCACAATATGCATTGAACTGTAGTGGTTACAATGTGCAGATAATGGCCAGTTGCTCACTCTTTTGCCCCATCGATTGCAACCGCTGCGGATGAATAGGACATGGAGACATTCCCCATGTACAGACCCCTGGTAGACTTGGCAACAATGGAGGACAGGCACATTATCCTCGCCTATAGACTTGACAGGGCCACAATCACTGAGCTATGTGCCCAATAGGAGATTGACCTAATATCTGCTATCCGTCACCCCACCGGGATCCCCCCTCTTGTGCAAGTGCTATCAGTGCTCCATTTCCTGGCAACTGGTTCTTTCCAAATGACAATGGGCTTGGCAGCAAGAATGATGAGGATTAGGACAACAGAAGTGCAGTCACTCGTCAATACTGCCAATGAGACATAGATAAGACAGTGTTATTTCACATATAATTGGCAGTTTGATGTGTGACATTGCCACTTGCATGCTGTGAATTCCTACTTCTATGCCCACTCACTGTACCTTGTGGCATCACTTTTTGCAGATGTTGGTGCCCCACTATTGCTCCTGGTGTGTTCATTGCAGCCAACTACAGGTCTATGTACACATTACTGTACAGTTGAATTGCAATGTTTGAACCTGATTAAACTAATACATTCTGAAAAGATTTGACATACACCATACTTGTATTTTATCAAAGTGTGTTTATTGCAGTGCTCTGAAGAAGAGGGTGTAGTGCAATGGGCTGGGGTGATGATGGAGGAAAGCCCAGGTTAAAGTCCAGTCTATTTGTATCACAGGTGTACTGTCTAAGGCAGGGGTCTTCAAACTAGGGGGCGGGCCCCCTTAGGGGGGCCCCAAGTGATCCCAGGGGGGGCGCCAAGTTCTGGTCAAAGGAGTCATTACACAAATAACAGGGTTCTGTTTTAAGCAGAAACATGTTTTTGCATTTTTAAAAAGGTAACAGTACTTAACTGAAATGTTTAAATGCATCTAGACATATTTAAACTTTGCCATCTTTATAAAATAATTGTGAAAAAATCCTGAAGGGGGGCCCAATGATTTGTATTTTTCTACTGGGGGCGGGGGCATAGTATTATAAGGTTAGGAGGCCACTGGACTAAGGGGACAAAGGAAGGGGAGCAATGGAAGTTCAAGGTGTACAGGTTGACAGAGTGGGACACAAGGGTGAAAATCAGGAGAGTCTTATTTCCTGGCGGGGGTCTTGGCAATAGTCTCTGGCTTCCAGGGAACGTTTGTGGTGTGGTTCTCCTTCTGCAGGGGTAGGGGTGCTGGTGGCGTTGTTGGTCCTGTTGGCGGGGCCTCCTGTCCACTAGCGGCTTCGGAGGTGGAAGGCTGTTCAGTGTTCTGGCTAGTGTCAGTGGCCCGGTGGTATGCCACTGCCTCCCTCATACTGTTGGCCATGTCTGCCAACACCCCTGCAATGGAGACCAGGGTGGTTTTAATGGCCTTCAAGTCCTCCCTGATCCCCAGGAACTGTCCCTCCTGCAGCCGCATGTTCTCCTGTATCTTATCCATGATCTGGCCCAGCGTATCCTTGGAATGTTGATATGCTCCCAGGATCGCAGTATGTGCCTCCTGGAGGGTTGGTTCCTCGTGCCTGTCCTCCCCCGTCGCACAGCAGTCCTCCCAGCTTTCCTGTTGTCCTGTGCCTCTTTCCCTTGAACCATGTGCTCACCGCCACTGACCCCAGGTCCCTCATTGTCCTGTGTTGTGGGTTGGCCTGGGGTCCGTGTAGTGGTGTACACACTGCTGATTGACATGTCCTGGGGACAGAGGTATGGGTCCACTGAGTGGGTGGTGTAGTGGTGTTTCCTGTGGGGGGAGGCTTTGTGATAGTGTGAGAGTGTGCCTGGGTAACTGACTGTCCGGAGGTCCCTGATGGGCCAGGTTGGTCATCTAGATCCAGATGACCAGAGCTGCTGTCATCACTGTGAGCCTCTTCTAGGGGGGGGACTGGATTCTACTGGCACCTCTTTGCCAGTGACATAGGCTGGGTTACCTGTGGGGATGTAAATGCAGTGTTATTGTTTCTGCGGGTGACATGTTGTGCATGGGTGTGTTGCCCTCTATGGTTGTTATTGCCCTGGTAGCTTTGCCTTGTGTGAGCTGTTATTTGGTGGGCTAGGTGAATCTATCTAGTGTGCATGCTATGGTGATAGGTGTCCATGCAGGTTTTTGAGGGGTGCACATGCATTGGTGTTGCATGCAGGGCTTGGCATTGGGATGAGTGAGTTTTGATGGTGGGGTGTGTGTGTGAGGTGGTGGAGTGATGGCAGTGGGGGTGAGTGTGGGGGTATGTGATGGCATGCAGGTAGGGAGTGATATTAGTAAAGAGTTGGCTTACCAGAGTCCAGTCCTCCTGCTACTACTGCCAGGCCCTCAGGATGCATGATTGCCAAGACTTGCTCCTCCCATGTTGTTAGTTGTGGGGGAGGAGGTGGAGGTCCACCGCCAGTCCTCTGTACTGCGAGTTGGTGTCTTGCTGCTATGGAATGCACCTTTCCCCATAAGTCACTCCACCTGTTCCTGATGTCATCCCTTGTTCTGGGGTGCTGTCCCATGGCGTTGACCGTGTCCACGATTCTCCACCATAGCTCCATCTTCCTAGCAATGGATATCTGCTGCACCTATGATCCAAATAGCAGTGGCTCTACCTGGATGATTTCATCGACCATGACCCTTAGCTCCTCCTCAGAGAACCTAGGGTGTTGTTGTGGTGCCATAAGTATGGTGTGAGTGGTGTGGTTGAGGGGGTGTACGGTGATGTGTTGGGGTGTGTGATGTGGGATGCGTGTGTGGTGTATAGGTGGTGTGTGGCTCTGGTCTTATCTGTGGTCGTGGTGTCTGTCTCGTGCCAATTGTTTGTATTCATAAAGGGTTGTGGGTAGTGTGGGTGTATGTTTTATAGTGGTGTGGGTCGGTGTGTGTGGTGTGTGTATGTGTGTCAGGTATGTGTAGTTTCATTGTCCAATGTGATGTTATTTTGGTTGAGTGTGTGTATTTTGAGCGCAGCAGCATGTACTGCCAAAGGTTTACCGCCATTGAATGTCCCCCATGGTGATTCGTAGGTCATAATGTGATGGGCGTAGTTCTGTTGGTGTAACTGTGTGGGTTTTGATACCATGAGTTTATCACTGACCTTTGGGCTGGCGGATTTGTGTGTGTGGCTGTATAGTGACGGGTTGGTATGTGTTTGTCATAATATGGTTGGCGGATATCTGCCGCGTGGCGGTATGTTGGTGGCAGTCGGCATGGTGGTAAGTGGGATTTACCGCTAATGTTATAATGAGGGCCATAATCCTCTGAGTCATTAGAGCACTTACATATGTTGTCTATTTTAATAACTGACATGCGCACATAACAAATTACATAGCCAATCTTTTGACTCTTGGCATCAGCTTATGTTTACAGACATCATGTATGGCTTCCATAGTAGTCTCAGTATGGAATCTGTGGACAGAGTGTTAAAAAAACAACTATCATCATTGACAACAGACTGGAAACTACATAAAGGCCATGACACAACAGGTTGCTCAGGTGAAAAGTGTGAACCAGCTGGTCGCTCACCTGCATACCCTGCCCTCAGTATTGCACAATGGGCCAGATGCCCAATTTCAGACCTAGATGAGGGTCCAGAGGTATGTGTAAGTCATGATTTAATGCTATGTTGTGCACAACACAACAGGCCACTATATTCTTGCACACAACTTGAGGGGAGCACCGCAGCACCCCCTTGTACAGTCAAGACATCTCAATCTTGACTTCAGGAGACTGAAACTGTACTCAATGATGGTTCTTGTACATCTGTGTGCCCTATTGTACCTCTGCTGAGGTACAGTGGTTCCATGTCTGTATGGTGTGAGAAGATGAGGGGAGAGTGCATATGAAGCATCACCTGAGGTTGGAAATGGAGTAATATTTGTACATGACCGCTTGTATTTATACAGTAAATAATGTATGAAATGATACATGCTGTGCCTGTTGGGGGCATGTATGTGGCATGAGGATTAGTGTTGTAATGGTTGTGCATATTAAAAAACAATTGTACATATCACACTTCTGTGATGCTTGGTACTTACCCAGAAGACACATGTTGTCAAATTCTCTGCTGTCATCCGCTGGGCAAGAGGTGATCTGTGGAATACATAACTGTCATGGGTACTGCCTGATAACACTGCATGTACGTCAATAAAGCTAGTACTGATATTACAGATGTCCTGCATATTGATGGAGTACCAGCAATGTCTGTTGCAGAAGATGTGTGCGTTGTGGTGAGGTAGCTGAGGAGCTACATGAGTGCAATCAATATCACCCAGCACAAGTGGAAAATGGGACATGAGTTAGAAATCCCTAGCTACCCGCCTCCTTCTGGACATTGTATGGGACATTTGTATGTGGTGATGGGCTCTCCTATTGATGCAACTCTGTACCTGGTGCAAGCATCGGGCATGGGTTTCCTGGGAGATGCCCTCAAGGTCACCAGAGACTCTGGAATGACCCCATTGCACAAAAAGGGAGGGCTGCTAGGATTTTGGCATAGGCTGGGATGGTGTGGCAGCGGCAGGTCACAGAGTCAAGATCCTGCTCTCACACACAGACCATGTCCAAGATGATATATTGGAGATGTTAGACTTTTCATCCTTGACGTGGTCTCCCTTAACTTTTTGCCTCTGTTCCCCAGGTTGTTGATGTGTGCTGGACTCTGACTTTACTGTTTGTGTTACTATGGGCACTTTACCACTGCTAACCAGTGCTAAAGTGCAAGTGCGCCTTTACAAAATGTGTATGTGATTGGTTTATCCATGATTGGCATATTTGATTTATTAGTAAGTCCCTAGTACAGTGCACTAGAGGTGCCCAGGGCTTGTAAATCAAATGCTACTAGTGGGCCTGCAGCACTGGTTGTGCCACCCAACTAAGTAGCTCTGTAATCATGTCTCAGACCTGCCACTTCAGTGTCTGTGTATGCAATTTTAACTGTAAATTCAACTTGGCAAGTGTACCCACTTGCCAGGCCTAAACCTTCCCTTTTCATACATGTAAGACACCCCTAAGGTAGGCCCTAGGTAGCCCCAAGGGCAGGGTGCAGTGTATGGTGAAGGTAGGACATATAGTAATGTGTTTTATATGTCCTGACAGTGAAATATTGCTAAATTTGCTTTTCACTGTTGCAAGGCCTGTCCCTCTCATAAGGTTAACATGGGGGCTACCTTTAAATCTGATTAAAGTGTAGGTTCCCTTTGGGAGCGGATGGACATGTGGAGTTTGGGGTCTCTAAGCTCACAATTTAAAAATACATCTTTTAGTAAAGTTGATTTTAAGATTGTGTGTTTGAAAATGCCACTTTTAGAAAGTGAGCATTTTCTTGCTTATACCATTTTTGTGACTCTGCCTGTTTGTGGATTCCCTGTCTGGGTCAGTTTGACAGTTGGGCTGGTTGCACCTCACACTAGACAGTGACACAAAGGGAGCTAGGGTGTAGACTGCATATCCTGATGAGCCACCTGTGCTAGGAGGGAGGGGAGGAGTGGTCATTCACACCTGAAAGGGCTTTGCCTGCCCTCACACAATGCAGTCTCCTACCCCCTTGTGAGTGTCTGGGGCCTGGCCTGGGCAAAGCAGGATTTCACATTCCAAAGAGACTTTACTTTGAAGTAGGCCTACTTCAAAGAGGAAATTGGGTATACGAAGGGCACCCAAAACAACAGACTTTAGAAACACTTCTGGAACCAAGAGGAACCTCTGCCTGGAGAAGAGCTAAATAGCTGAGGAAGAAGAGCTGCCCTGCCTGTGACTGTGCTTTGTGGATCTATCCTGCAGTTGCTTCTTCTGCCAGAGTAAGAGGGCAAAGACTGGGCTTTGTGTGCCTTCCATCTCGAGAAGAAATCTCCTAGGGAAGCATTCTGTGTAGCACAGAAGTCATGCCCTACTTTGGAGAGTTTGCGGCAGCAGGCTGCAGACCAGGCGGCTGGCAAGGAGCCAGGATCACACCTGATTTATTGGGAGGATGACCTTCTATATAGTGAGCCTAAGTTTCCTGAGTCTGGGTCAGCCCGTGTGCTGGTGGTACCCCAGTGCTTCAGGGCCTTCCTACTAGGGTTGGCTCATGATGTGCCTTTAGCTGGACATTTGGGGCAGGACAAGACCTTTGAGAGGCTTGTCACCCACTTTTACTGGCCCCTAATGCGCAGGCACTCAGATGCACATTGCAGGTCTTGTCAGACTTGTCAGGCAAGTGGCAAGAGTGGGAGAAAATGTAAGGCTCCCCTCCAACCTTTGCCTGTTGTCAATACTCCCTTTGAGAGGGTAGGCATTGACATTGTGGGGCCTCTGGATCCCAAGAAAGCCATGGGCAACAGGTTTATCCTGGTCTTGGTGGACCATGCCACCCGGTACCCAGAAGCCATTCCTTTGAGATCAATCACTTCCCCTGTGGTGGGTCGTGCATTGATGGGGGTTTTTACCCGCATGGGGTTCCCCAAGGAAGCGGTATCTGATAGGGGTACCAACTTCATATCCACGTATATGAAGTCTCTGTGGAAGGAGTGTGGGATAACCTACAAGTTTACCACCCCTTAACACCCCCAAAGTGATGGTCTGGTTGAGAGATTCAACTGCACCTTAAAAGGCATGATCATGGGCCTGTTAGAGCCCTTGAGACAGAAGTGGGACGTCCTCTTGCCATGCCTTCTGTTCGCCTACAGGGAGGTGCCTCAAAAGGGACATGGGTTTAGTCCCTTTGAGCTGATTTATGACCACCCTGTGAGGGGACCTTTGAGTCTAGTTAAGGAAGCTTTGGAGAAAGCTCCTAGTAAACCCACCCAGGATTTATTCAGTTACATGCTGGCCTTGAGAAACCAGACTGCCCGCTTCAGGAGTCTCGCTCAGGAGAACCTGTAAGCAAGCCAGGAGGATATAAAAACGGTGGTATGACCAGAATGCCACTCTGGTTGAGTTTCAACCTGGTCAAAAAGTGTGGGTGATTGCACCAGTGGAGCCTAGGGAGCTCCAGGATAAGAGGACTGGGCCATTTGAGGTGGTGGAGTGCAAGAGTGAAGTCACCTACCTGGTGGACTTGCGGTCTCCAAGGAACCCTTTGAGGGTTCTGCATGTCAACCGCCTCAAACCTCCCTTTGAGTGGACAGAACTGTCCATGCTCCTTGCGACAAATGATGGGGTAGAGGAGGAGAGTGAGCCTCTTCCTGACCTCCTGTCTGCAGGAGAAAAAGATGGGTCAGTGGAGGGAGTGATCCTCTCCCCTCCCTGACTGAGGAGCAGCAAGGAGACTGTTACCATGTGTTGGGACAGTTTTCCTCACTGTTCTCCCTGATCCCAGGAGTCACACACTTGTGCACACATGATGTGGACACTGGGGACAGTACACCTATTAAACAGAAGGTTTACAGGGTGACTGACATGGTCAGGGCATGCATTAAGGATGAGGTATCCAAAATGCTTACCCTAGGGGTTATTGAGCACTCCAGCAGTCCTTGGGCCAGCCCAGTGGTATTGGTCCCAAAGGCTGCTGCACCTGGTGCCACCCCAGAACTCAGGTTCTGTGTGGACTACAGGGGACTCAATGCAGTCAGCAAGACTGACGCACACCCCATCCCCCAAGCTGATGAGCTCATTAACCGGTTGGGAGCTGCCAAGTACTTCAGTACGTTTGATTTAACATCTGGGTACTGGCAGATTGCCTTAACTGAGGGGGCAAAGGAGAGGTCAGCATTCTCTACCCCAGATGGGCACTTCCACTTCAACGTGATGCCCTTTGGGATGAAGAATGCCCCTGCCACCTTTCAGAGGTTGGTCAACCAGGTGTTGGCAGGACTGGATGAGTTCAGTGCCGCCTACCTGGATGACATTGCTGTGTTTAGTTCCACATGGGAGGAACACCTGCAACACCTCTGAAGAGTGTTAGAGACCCTGCAGAAGGCAGGCCTCACTATTAAGGTGAGAAAGTGCCAAATAGGGCAGGGTTCTGTGGTGTACTTAGGACACCAGATGGGGAGTGGCCAGGTGGCACCCCTACAGCCTAAGATTGACACGATTCTGGCTTGGGAGCCTCCCAAGACCCAGACTGAAGTGAGAGCCTTTTTAGGTCTCACAGGATATTACAGGAGGTTTGTTAAGGGATATGGTACCATTCTTACCCCCTTAATTGAGTTGACTTCTAAGAAGCAACCCAGGAAAGTGATCTGGACAGAGGGTTGCCAGAACGCTTTTGATGCCCTGAAGGCTGCCACGTGCACAGCACCTGTGCTGAAGGTACCTTACTACTCCAAGGAGTTTGTTGTGCAAACAGACGCCTCAGAGCATGGTATTGGAGCAGTACTCTCACAGCTTAATGAAGAGGGCCTAGATCAACCCGTAGCCTTCATTAGCAGGAGGTTACTACCCAGGGAACATAGGTGGAGTGCCATAGAACGTGAAGCGTTTGCTGTGGTCTGGGCACTGAAGAAGCTAAGGGCCAGATGTAAGAAACTTTTGCGAGTCGCAAATGGCCCGAATCGCAATTTGGGACCCCGCAAAATCGGAAATGGGATGCACAAATCCCATTTCCGACTCGCAAAATGCGACGCAAGCCATTCCTGATTCGCAAAAATTGCGACCCCATTTTGCGACCCGCAAATAGGAAGTCGCAATTTGCGAGTCACACACCATATGCAATAGCAACTCGCAAATTGCGACTAGTCGCAAAAAGCCCATTTTGCACTTCCAATTTACCACCAACTCAGAGCAGGTAGTAACCATTACCAAAGTATAAAAGGAGACCCAGAAGGCATCTGGGTTACTCAAGATGGTGGAGATATATGTCATAGGAATGAGGAGGACAGCCCACGCCGCACAGCAGAGTAGAAGGAGGAGCCAGAGACAGGAGAAGATATACAGAAGCAGGCAGACACCTTTCCAACATACAGAGGAGGAGATTTATGATAAGTATAAACTCAGCAGTGCAGCTATACTAGATTTAATAGAATTACTCAAACCACAGCTACAACGCCAGACTGTGGGCGGCTGCGCCATCCCTACGCATGTGCAAGTGCTTTGCTCACTGCACCTCTTGGCCTTGGGTAGCTATCAGGGGGTCATTGCTGTGGCAGGTGGGGTATCCCAAAGTGCACTCTCACGGTTCTTTAGGACATACCTAGACGCCTTACTCACACACATGTCCAGATACATATACCTACCCAGGAATGAGGCAGAAATCAACAGCACCAAGTTGGAATTCTATAGGATTGCCAACTTCCCTCATGTCATAAGGTGGGTAGACGGGGAACACATATACAAATATGCCCTCCTGCAAACCTGGAATATCTGTTCTGCAATAGGAAGTGTACCCACTCACTCAACATACAGGTGGTATGTGACGCCCATTATGTTATCAGTGACATGGTTGCCAAATTTCCAGGGAGTTCTCATGACTCCTATATTTTTAGGCACAGTGGGATACACCAACGCCTAGAACGTGGGGAGTTTGGAGACGGATACCTCCTAGGTATAGCTGAATACACCTTGCAGACATACACACAGGTCAATGTGGAAACCATCCATGCCTAACATTGTAAATTTTTTGCCAAATAGGTGACAGTGCATATGCACTACGACCATGGATACTTATCCCGTACTTAACACCCAGCAATGAGACAGAGAGGCGATACAACAGTGTACATAATAAGACCAGGAATATCATTGAACGGACCTTTGGACTGCTGAAAGCAAGATTCAGATGTCTCCACAGAAGTGGAGGTGCCCTCCAGTATACCCCAATAACAGCTTTCAAGATTGTTGTCGCATGCGCTTTACTGCACAATATTGCCACCAGACTTTGGCTACCTCTCACCCATGAAGACCCTGATTCTGAGGATGAAGAGCAAGAGCTACCACATCGCCATCATGGGGATAGAAGCATCGCAAATCAAGGCAGACTGAGACGGGAACACATTGCAAACCAATACTTTGGAACTGTCACCATACTCACTAATGTCACACACAAAGAGTCCAGGTGTTAAGTGGAAAGAACAAGTGATTTAATTAGTGTAACCAAAAAAACTATATACATTGTGAACAGTTCAGGGGCTGTTAACGTCCACCTGGCATGGGACACATTGACTTCATGTGCCCCAACCCCAGGACAGTGTGGAGCTCAAACCCTACGCCGGCCTTGGCCAGCATGGCTGGTACCTGGGGTGTCAGCACTGCCCTGCCTTGCGCTTCCACTGCGCAACACCCTGGTGTCACTGGCAGAGACACTGCTGACGGTGGAGCCCTCCTCGCTATCTTGCGGCGTGTCGCCCGTGCCCCTGGCCACCTGCCGTGCCTCCATTAAATCAACAGCGTGGCTGAGACGGCCCAGTCCACGTGCCACGTCACTGGCAAAGTAGCCCATGTCCACTTGGAGGCTGACCGTGTGCCTAGATAGACCAGTAGTGTTCACGGGCAGCCTTACTATGGATGCTGACATTCGGTCCAGCCGGTTCAGTAGCTGCCTGTCCCGACGCCGTGCACCCTCTGTCTGCGTTAGGAGTCCAGCCACAAGTTGTCACATGGAGAGTGCGAGGTCGCCCATGTGTGTATTGATTTGTTGCAACTCTGTATGCACAAGCTGCATGCTACTGCCTTGATTGCGCTCAATGTGCCGCAATGCCCCTGTAGTCCTCCTAATCTCTTGTGTTTGCAGGCACTGACCCCGTAGGAGTGCGGCCTCAGCACGTGACATGGAGCACATGACATGTGGTGGGTTGTCCTACAAACTAACTCACGCAACACAACTAACTCTCTATTTGAGCTAGAGCAACGATGGGTGTTTAAACTACATACTCATGTTAAGGGATTGAATGGTGATATTCCTTGGACTAGTCTAACTAACTAACTCCACCATCTGACTTTAGCTGTGTTCCTACCTTTACATCTTTGCAGCTTTTTTTATATTGTTGGCTCCACGATCATATTTTGAGTCTATATATATTTTGTAATTTTTCACCTATACTGAAATGGCCCAGGCCCAGGTGACCTAGCTATATTATTATCATATTTCTATCCAATGGCACTTTGTTCTGGAGGTTGCTTTCCGTTTCTTCCTCTGTGAACTCCACAATAGTTATGAGTTCGTTTTTGATTTTTATTCTTGTTTTCTTTTCCCCTGGGCTCCTTATCGTAGGAGCCCTTCGTCACTTTCTACTTTTCCTTAATCGCGCTTGAGCGCCACGTAGTTGTGTGACCCTGTGAGCACCGGAAGTACTATACAGTGATTTCCGGGCCGCATGGGATAATACCGGAATGCACGGAGTTCCGTTTACTATTCAGGAACCATGGACCCGGGTAGGTTCCCGACCGGCAGCATTTTAAAGTAAGTGTATGCTTTTTATACGCTTGGGGTCCGAGTCCACTATTTCGGGACCCGGCCTGCCTCAACCATTTGTTCTTTCTTATTATTTATTCTCTTCCATTACCTGCTGTGATTCACTATCACGGTTTCTCGGCATATCTGGATCCTCCGCCTACTAAAACCTGTCTTGACTTATGATATTTATATATTCATTATAAAATGAGCTAACGCTTTGCTTGAGGGCTTTTGTGATCTTTGCTGCTTTCATTCAGTCCACAATTTTTGAATCTAAAATACTAAACCCTTGATTGCACCACTCTCTGGGTTTATCTACTCAGTTATACCAGTCGTACTTATTTATTATTTATTCAAATATACACTCTACCTATCCTGATAATATGAACTGCAATCTTACCTATACAGTAGGTCTACACCTCCATGATATTTTGAACGTGATTTACCTTGACAACTAATTGTTGTTTTTTCTCTTTTAACCTTCTTGCACCTCTCCTTTAGAGAGGTGCAAAAAAAGAGGTTTAAAATACATAGGGAAACAAACGTGGATACAACTTCTACCAAAAAACACGCCCTCTCCACCCAACTACCCCACCCCATACTTCCCTGTGAGAAGCAACTGTCGCCCTGAACCGTATTCTCCAACCCCACAACACTCTGTCTGTGATGGGAATGGAGGGGTGGACCCATCATCTATATCTCAGTCCTGCAATACAGGGTCTACCCCTAAAGGTTGTCAGCCAACAGTCCCTAAGTCTCCGTATTCAAACTTTCGCCGGTTGGCATTTCCCTCTATACTACGAGATCAGAGGGCCAGAGGGGTCTGGTTTACCCTCTCCTCCACCGATGCCACCAGGGGAAGATCGCCCGGATCGTGTGTAGACGAGTCAAGTCTCTGAGATGCTGAAGGCTGCATTGTGTCCAGGATTGGGGATGGGGAGGTGCTATGGTGCTTTCACCAGTAGCATTTAATTTACATGTCCTGGGCATAGAGATACCACTGTACAAGGGACTTACAGGTACACTAAATATGCCAAGTAGGTATAAGCCAATCATACCAACTTTATAAGGGAGTGAACCTGCACTTCAGCACTGATCTACAGTGATAAAGTGCTCAGAGTCCTAGAGCCAAAAGCGAGAGGTCAGAAAAAATAGGAGGAATTAGGCAAAAAGTCAGGGGGTGAACCTGCCACAAGGGCCAGGTCCAACAGTTAGTTAAAGGTATTGCAAGCTCCGGTATATTTCCTTCAAGAAACTCATCTAAAACTTCAGGAGAAGCTGCCCAAACTCCCTAGTTTCATTACCCAATCAGTTCAGGGAGTAGCCTTTTTAGTCACAAGGGACTTTCCTACCGTGGTCAATCGGGTATTTAGGGACCCGCAGGCAAGATGGATAATAATTAGCTCTTCAGTAGCAGACAAGGATATTCATTTCGTGAGCTTTTATGGCCCTATCGAAGACGATACAATTTCTTTATGAGCTTTGTATGATCAATTGTCTGTACTCTCTGTTTTTTATATTATAGGAGGGGACTTTACAGTAATATTATACCTAACATGCAGATCAACACATCACACAGGAATCAAAAGCAGAATAAATAGAGAAAATCTTGATTGCTTGCTAAGATGGTTTCAGGCCTAGCTCTGGTAGATGTTTGGAGGGCAGATCATCTTCAGATGAGGGAATTTACCTGCTTTTCTAAAAGGTTTGATACAGCTTCGAGGATTGATTTTATTTTAGTCTCAATTGGTTTGACAAGACAGCTGTCAGGTATTCTTGCTAATCCATTTTTGGATCACTCGGCCCCCTGGGTTAGTTTTATTAGGAGTGATAATCAGATGAGTCAGCCACCTTGGAGTTTTGAAAAGTACCTTTTAGTAGATGAAGGCTGGGTTGCAACCTTAAAACACACACAGAGGGTCATTATGACTCTGGTGGTGAGTGTTATTGTGGCAGCAGTACCGCCAACAGGCTGGCAGTACATATCACCACATTATGAGTATGGCAGTATCAGCCGCCGGGATGGAGATGCCAATCTCCAGCCCGGCAGCCAGCATAGTACCTCCGGGGGCATTTTGAGCCTGTCTACCACCATGGTTTTCAGGGCATTAGCAATGCCATGAAAACCATGGCAGTAGGCCCTACCAGTGACAGGGAATTCCTTCCCTGTAACCGGTGTGCGGCTCCCCCACCCACCAACACACACCTAACACCCCCTTCCATCCAAACTCCCCCACCTCCTATCCTCTCACTCCCCCATACACCTGGAGGCACGCACCATGCATACAGCCAATCACTCACACTGGAATACACACATTCATACATGCATACTTCCAGACATGCTCACACACATTCTTACACACAATCATACTGACATGCCGGTGCCAGGGCCACCCAAGTCACCTGTGGATTTACACAGAGCTAAAATTCCTCGAAGGCAGTCAACACCGAAGTCTGCAGAGGTACAATGATACTGCACATTTACTCAAACTAAACGCTGTGTTTCAGTCGAATACACATAGTATATAATTAAAACAGGGCCACTACATAATACAATGTATAGGTTATTATTCTTAGATAAACACATTTCAATATATTCAATATTCAAAGTGTACACTTTGATTAATAATTTGTAATTCATTTAATTTATTTACACATGTGGTTGCACCTTATTCAATATGTTTACCTATATTTAGTGTATTCATATGTCGAATGAGCTTGTAGGTAATTCTTGTAATGTGTTTCTGATCAAATACCAAACATATACATATGCATTCTGACATGATAATAAATATGAATATAAATATGAATAAGGCTAACAGTGATGGTATGCTACTTGCTATTACTGTGACTTGAAATATCAAGAAATGGAGGGTCCACCTCACAGGTAACCCCTAAGGGGTGGGGCATGCCAGGTGGAGCCACTCCTCCTACCCTTTGTTAAGTTTCTCGCCTTTGCTCCTACCAAAAGTGAGGATATGCAAAGAGGGATGCGATCTGCTACTAGCATCAGGCTTGGAGGTTGTGTTTCAAGGATGGTAAGCCCTTTGAAGCTCACCAGCAGGACAGTGCACAACTCCTGAGGGAGGGGGTGTTAGCTCCTCCACCCAAGAAGGGCATTGACTTACAAACCGGAGAGGCAGGGCCCCCGAAGTTTGTGTATTGGCTGGCTGGGGGTGGCAGCTGGCTAAAACCAGTCAGCATCTGTGCCAGGATAGTTAGCTTTAGCAGGGGGCACCTTTAAGATGACCCTTGGGTACATTTAGGGATAAATCCAATACTGGTACCAGTTTGGATTTATCATTCTGAGTTGTTTGATACCAAACATCCCAGGGTTCAGAGTGGCCATCATGTAGCTGAGAAACTCGCATTGACCAGTGAACCACACATGTATTAAAATGTCTGCTCTGTTCACTCACTATGTCCCAGGTTTAACAAGGACACAGTGGGAGCACATTGCTCATGCAGCTATGTCCTCACATATAATATGGCCCACCCTGCCTTAGGGCTATAAGGCCTACCAGAGGGGTGTCTTACCCACTGTAAATGCAGTGTTTGGTTGTGAGAAAGCAGCCTCTTTCTAGCATGGTTACCTCCCTTTTTAGCCTGTTTGTCAGTGTGTTTGACTGTGTCACTGGGATCATGCTAACCAGGACTGCAGTGCGTATGCTCTCTCCCAATTAAATTTGGTAGCTGGATACTGCTAACACAGTATTCCACTCATAACTTGCATACTGGTGCCCTCTTATAAGTCCCTAGTATATGGTACCTAGGTACCCAGGACATTGGGGTTCCAGGGGATCCATATGGGCTGCCACTCATAGGGAGCCTATGCAAAGACTTCTACAGGAATGCCATTGCAGCCTGTGTGAAATGGTGCACTCACCATTTCACAGTCATTTACACTGCACCAGGTCACTTATAAGGCACTCATATACCAGGCCTCCCAATCCTCAAGGCTGGGTGCAGAGTACCTCTGTGTGAGGGCACCCCTGCACTAGCAAAGGTGCCCCCACGTCATCCAGGAAAAATTTCCCGGACTTCATAAGTGTGAAGACTCCATTTTACGCATACACTAGGCATAGGTCAATACCTATGTCCAGCTTCACAATGGTAACTCCAAATATGGCCATGTAAGGTGTCTAACATCTGGGCATTGTACCCGAATACTGATTGTAGTATTGGTTTTAAAAATCCATGCACTCTGGGGGCTCTGCAGTGGACCCCTCTGTACTGGCTTACCAGCCTTCTGAGATTTTCCAGGCAGCCCCAGCTGCTGCCATCTCACAGACAGGTTTCTGCCATCCTGTTGCTTGAGCAGCTCAAGCCCAGGAAGGCAGAACAAAGCATTTCCTTTGGGAGAGGGGTGTTATACCCTCTCCCTTTAGAAATAGGTGTTACAGGCATGGGAGGGGTAGCCTCCCAGAACCTCTGGAAATGCTTTGAAGGGCACAGATGGTGCCCTTCTTGCATATTCCAGTCTACACCGGGTCAGGGACCCCCAGTTGCTGGCATGAAAGTGGACAAAGGAAAGAGGAGTGACCACTCCCCTGTCCATCACCACCCCAGGGGTGGTGCCCACAGCTGCACCAGAGTGTCCCTGGATTTTGCCATCTTGCATTCCAAGGAGGTGGGGCACTCTGGGAGCATCTGAGTGGCCAGTGCCAGCAGGTGACGTCAGAGATTGGGAGAAATTGGCTGGTAACATGCCAAAAAGAAGGTACGCTCCTACACAACCCCCCCCCCAAACGAGGGACAATAAGGCTAACCTTGACCAGATGAGTATTCATTGTCTAAGTGGAAGTATCTAGAGAGTCCATGTGCATTGGAGTGGTTACTCCCAGGTCTATGTTGCACTGTAAAGTCCATCCCCTGTAGGAAAATGTACCACCTCAACAATTTAGGGTTTTCTCCTTTCATTTGTTTTTACCATAAGAGAGGTTTGCGGTTTGTCTGAACTATGAAGTGAGTCCCAAATAAGTAGGGTCTTAGCTTCTTCAGGGCCCAGACCACAGCAAAGGCCTCGCTCTCTATGGCTGACCAACGCTTTTATCTAGGGGTCAACCTTCTACTAATAAGAGCAACAGGTTGATCCTTGCCCTCTGAATTCAGTTGTGATAGTACTGCCCCAACCCCTACCTCTGAATGATGTGTCTGGACAATGAACTTCTTAGAATAGTTTAGGCTCTTTAGGACAGGTGCAGTACACATAGCCTGCTTAAGCTCCTCAAAAGCTTTTTGACAGCTGGTTGTCCATAATACATTCTTGAGCATTTTCTTGCAAGTGAGGTGCAACAATGGAGCTATAATTCGTAATGAATCTCCTGTGGTAGCCAGTGAGACCAAGAAAGGCTCCGACCTGGCTCTGAGTAGTAGCGGCAGACCAGTCTAAAATAGCTGGATCTTCCCCTGCAGTGGTTCAAAATGTTCCCCACCAATTAGTTGTCCCAGATAAACCACCTTCCCCTTCCCTATCTGGCACTTTGAAGCCTTGATAGTGAAGCCTAACCTTTGCAGGGCCTCCAAAACTTTCCATAAGTGGACCAGGTGGTCATCCCTGGTGGAGCCGAATACAGCAATATCATCTAGATATGCTGCACTGAAAGCTTCCAGACCTTGAAGGACTGTATTCACCAGCCTCTGGAAAGTGGCAGGTGCATTCTTCAAATCAAAGGGCATAACTGTGAAGTGATAATGCCCTCCAATGGTAGAGAATGCAGTTTTAGGTTTTTCTAGCTTGAACTGGCAATACCCTGCAGTCAAGTGAAACATGTTTACATACTTGGCAGATGCCAGTGTATCTATCAGCTCATCTGCCCTGGATATAGGGTGAGCATCAGACTTTGTGGCTTTATTGACCCCCTGTAATCTATACAAAACCTCACCTCCATTTTACCATTTGGGAATGAGGCTTGGGTACTAGCACCACTGGGCTGGCCCAGGGGCTATCTGAGTGCTTAATCGTTCCTAAGTCCAACATTTTCTGATCTTCTGATGAAATGCAGTCCCTGAATTGGTCAGACTGTCTGTAAATTTGACTTAATCTTACTTTTGACAGGTAAACTGTCTCCAGTATCTATGGTGTGTTCACTCCAAGTGGTCTGACCAGGTGTCAGAGAAAACAGCTCAGAAAACTTAGAAGGTTGCTGCAGTCCTCCTTTTGCTCTTCTGTAAGGCAGTCCGCTTGGACAACTTCATCCACTGAGGCGTCAGCTGCAGTGTTGAAGAAGACGTCAGGGAGAGGGTCACTCTCTTTCTCCTGCCCTCATCAGTGGCCATGAGTAGGATTAAGCCTGCCCTATCACAGTAGGGTTTCAGTCAGTTCAAATAACTACTCTTAGAGGACTTCTGGGAGTGGCTATGTCCACTAAATAAGTGACCTCACCCGTTTTTTTCCACTATCAGATGTGGGCCACTCCATTTGTCCTGGAGTGCTCTTGGTGCCACAGGCACTGATACCCACACCTTCTGTTCTGGGTGGTACTGAGTTAGGACAGCCTTCTGGTCATGCCATTGTTTTTGCAAGTCTTGGCTTGCCTGAAGGTTTTTGGTGGCCTTTTTCATATACTCAGCCATTCCTGATCTTAGGCCAAGTACATAATCCACAATGTCTTGTTTGGGGGGGCTTCAAGGGTTGCCCCTATCCCTCCTTCACAGGTGCAAGCGGATCCCTATCAGGGTGACCAAAAAGGAGTTTAAATGAGCTGTAGGCAAAAAGGAGGCATGGAAATAGGACATCCCATCTCCTTCTGAGCTTTTCAGATAGTCCCATGATCATACATTTGAGAGAGTTACTACATTTCTCAACCAATTCATTTGTCTGAGGGTGATAAGGTGGTGTGAATGTGTATGTTACCCCACATTCTTTCCACATTGCCTTCAAGTATGCAGACATGAAGTTACTACCCCTGTCTGATACTACCTCTTTAGGGAAGCCCACCCTGGAAAATATTCACAGGAGGGCCTTTGCCACTGCAGGAGCTGTAGTGGTGTTAAAAGGGATGGCTTCTGGATATCTAGTGGCATGGACAACTACCACCAAGATAAATCTATTGTCAGAAGCAGTAGGAGGGTCAGGAGGGCCAACTATGTCAACCCCTTTTGAAGGGCACCCTAACCACAGGCAGTGGGATCAAGGGGGCTTTTGGAGTGCCACCAGTCTTGCCTCTGGCTTTGCAAGTGACACAAGAGCGACAAAACTCTTTTGTGTCCTCTGACACATGAGGCCAGAGAAAGTGAGAGACCACTCTGTCCAAGGTTTTGATTAGCCTCAAATGTCTAGCAAGGGGAATGTCATGTGCTAGGAGGGATTCCTTATGCTGCAAGGGAATGACCAGTTTCCTGGTAGCCCCAGGGTTTGAGCCCTTGCCTCGGAATAAAGGAAATTATTCTCCCATGCACCTTGTGAGAGTCACTGACATCCCCTGCTTCCTGTTTGACAGCTTGCTGTCTAAAACCCTCTAGTGTGGACAGGTCTGCTGTGCCACACTCAAATCCACCCCTGGCAGTCCCCCCTGCACTATAGGTTTTGCACAAGGAGCAGACTTCTCCTCATCAAAAGGGGACTCTTCAGTGGAGGGAGGGATAGTGGATAAGGGTCTACCCTTTCTACCCCTAGGTTTTGGGAACACTTGCTCCATTGTTCCAGGATCCAAGATTCCCTGTCCTCTTTGCTTCTTGCCCTGAGCCCTGGTAAGAGCAAAGATGTGCCCTGGAATGTCCAGCATTGCTGCATGAGCCTCCAATTCCACTTCAGCCCAAGCCAAAGTTTGCAAATCATTACCAGAAGACATTCCACGGGTAGGTCAGTGGATACCACAACTTTCTTTGGACCAGTAAACCCCCCCCCACCCAATTGAGATTCACAACAGCATGGGGTGGCTGAGAATGTTGTTATGAGCATCAGTCACTTGGTACTCCTGACCAAGTAGGTGTTGATCAGGGTGAACCAGTTTCTTAATCACCACAGTGACACTGGCTTCTGTATCCCTGTAGGCCTCAACCTCAACACCATTTATTAGGGGAAGTTGCTTGTACTTACCCATATTAAGGGGACAAGCAACCAAGGTGGAAAAATCAATACCACCATCAGAGACTAAAACAGCCTCTGTGGTCTCCCTAACAAGACCAACCCCAACTACACTACCAATGATGAGCCCAGCTACACCCTTTGATAGGCTATTTGTAGTAGACTTCCCACCACCACTGCTATTACTAGGGGCACTAGAGGACGCAGTTGATGTTGTGGTAGTGGGAGCCTTGGTGTTTTTCTTTGGGCAGGTGGAACCACTTGCCCAATGGCCTTTACTCTTACATAAATAACACCATGGCTTCTTTTGATTGTTGTAAAAGGATTTGGACCAACCTCCTCCAGAGGATTTTTATGGGCCTGATGAAGACTCAGAATGCTTTTTATCTTTGTCCCTACCCTTGTCAGAAGAGTTACCATCCTTCTTCTTTCCATGCTTGTCACCATCTGTATGAACTTTTCTGTTCACTCGTGTTCTGACCAATTTGTCTGCCTTCTTCCCCAATTCTTGGGGAGAGGTGAGTTATGAGTCTACCAAGTACTAATGCAACAAGTCAGACACACAATTATTCAAAATATGCTCTCTCAGGATTAGATTATATAGGCTTTCATAGTCAGTCACCTTACTGCCATGTAACCATCCCTCCAAGGCCTTCACTGAACAGTCTACAAAGTCTATCCAGTCTTGAGAGGACTCTTTTCTGTTATCTCTAAACATAATCCTGTAGTGTTCAGTGGTTAAGCCAAGTTCATCTAAGAGTGCATCCTTCAAAACTTTGTAGTTATTGGCATCACTTTCTCTGACAGTAAGGAGCCTATCCCTACCCTTTCCAGTGAATGATAACCACAAGATAGCAGCCCACTACCCTTGAGGGACCAACTGTACCATATAGGTCCTCTTAAATGCAGCAAACCACTTGTTGATGTCATCCCCCTCCTTGTAAGGGGGGACCATTTTGTGCAGGTTCCCAGAATCTTGTTCTCTTACAGGATTACTATCAAGAACACTGCTGCTGCCATCATGGGGAACTAGACTCAATCTCTGCCTTTCCCTCTCTTCATCTAGAGATTCCCTATCTAAGGCCAACTGCTGCTGTCTCAGCTTCGGTCTGGCCTCTCCAAATCTCAGCTTTCTGAGTTCCCTGTCTAGGGTGTTATCCTCAGGGTGGGAGGCTTGGGAATTCTGAGACACAGAGGAAATGTGGGAATTGTCATAAGTGGACCAGTCTCTAATTGGCTGGACTCTAGTTACCTGGCCTTTTTGAGTGAAAGGTGCCCTACTGATGCGTGACCCCCTCCCACTACCAGCTTCACTAGATGGCCTGTTAGTTGACAGGTCTTTGGAGGAGCCCTCCCCAGAGTCCTCAGGGCCCTCCCCTGGTTCTTGCTGGGTACCCCCCCCCCCACCTCCTGATCCTAGGATGGGCCAGACTGGTTCTGGTCACTTTCTAGGAGAAGGCTAAGGAGAAGATCTTTGGTAGGGTTGTTACCAATGCTTAAACCTCTTTCTATGCAGAGACCCCTCAAACGTTTAAAGTTTCAACTACCATAGGATGCCTGGACAACTGTGGGAGTGAGCTCTACTGCAGACATAGTTGTAAGAAAGAGTTTAAGATAGAGAGAAAAAAGTTTTCAGAACTTTTGAAAGAAAAGAGAAAAACTTCAAACTTTTCAAAACTTTTCAAAACTTTTTAGAAAGTTTTTAGAAAGAGAGTTCAACTCTTTTGGTGAACCGTGTATATTTTTAAGTATTTGGAATATGTTTTTCTTTTGAAAAGCACCAATCACAAAGTGGTAAAGCAGTTACAAGTACTTATCCCACCGCTGCACCACCAATGTAGGAGGCTGGTCTGGTTTGTAGTGGGTACCAAAGGTACTTACACCTTATACCAGGTCCAGTTAAATGTAGTCAGTGTCTAGCAGCCAGGCTGTCCAGGGGTAGAATAGCTTAGCAGCCAAGGCTGATCTAGGAGACGTGCAAAGCTCTTGCAATACCACTGTAGACACACAGTACTCACGCACATGAGAGAAAATACTAATTGTTACAAAAATAAAGGTACTTTATTTTTAGTGACACAATGCCAAAATGCCAAAAATACCTCAGAGACTATACTCCTTTAGGAGGTAAGTAATATACACAGTATATAAACTAGAATGCAGAAATAGCTGTAAAAACGGTTAGAAAACAGTGCAAATAGTGAAAATCACAATAGGTTTGCAATGGGCCTAGGGAGAACACAACCCATATACTAAAATAGTGGAATGCAAAAGTCAGTCTCTCACCTAGGCAAGTGTTGTGTGTAGAGGGGCACTGGGAGTGTAAGAAAATACCAAAGGAAAGTAATAGAACCCACCCAAGAGCCCAGGAAAACAGGAGTAAATCACATTCAGGCCCATATTTATACCTTTTTAGCGCCGCATTTGCGCCGCTTTTTCATGCAAAAGCGGAGCAAACTTGCAAAATACAATTGTATTTTGCACATGTGCGCCGCGTTTGCGTAAAAAAATGACACACATGCAGTGCTAAAAAGTATGAGACTTCAGAACAGGAGACAAGCTCAATCCAAGCCCTTGGAGAGCACTTGTGGGGAAGGCAGAGTCCTTACATGAGAGTCAGGGGCCAACAGGCAGCAGAGAAACAAGCTGGGCAGCATCCTTCCAGCAAAGCCATCCAGATGAGTCCTTTGGGCAGCGATGCAGTCCCTTCGACAGAGCCCAGGTGTAGATTCAGAAGTGTCTGATTTGGTGGGGTCAGAGACCAAGTATATATTCCCAAAAGTGTATTTGAAGAGGGGAAAACTTCAAAGAGTGGTTTTGAAGTGCACGGGTTCCACTTTCATCCCAGTCCTGTCTGTCAGGAGCCTTTTCGGGGGGTGTTATTAGTCCTTTGTGTGAGGGCAGGCCACTAGTCTTTGACGTGTAAGTGAGAGCCCCTCTACCCTTCCTGCTCAAGGAAACCCATCTGTATGCAGATGAATGCAGTTGCAGCTGAGTGTCCGGTGTTTATGGCTGTCTGGGTGGAATGCACAAGGGGAGCGGTCAACCAGCACAGACCAGACGTGGATTGGAAGACACAGATAGCAGTAAATGCAGGAAACTGCCTATTTTCGAGAAGTGGCATTTCTGAAATAGTAATGTAAAATCCAACTTCACCAGTATGACAAGTCTACTCCACTCAGATCAGAACTTACCACTTAACAGTACATAAGGAAATTTCCAATGCTGGCCATATGAGAGGAGCAGACTTCACAGTAGTGGAAAATAACTTTGTAAGTTTTTCACTATGAGGACATGTAAAACACATAAGTACATGTCCTGCCTTTTACTTGCATTGCACGTGGTCTCCAACCTACCCGGGGCCTATTTTAGGTGTGACATATATGTAATAAAAGGGGAGTTTAATGCTTGGTAAGTAGTTTTAAATGCCAAGCCGAGGTGGCAATGAAACTGACCACACAGGCTTTGCAATTGCAGGCCTGAGACATGGGGAAGGGGCTGCGTATGTGGGTGGCAAAGTCAATGCTGCAGGCCCACTAGGTGCAGACTACTTGTCTGTATTTGTACTGGAGCAGCAAGCCCTGTGCGTCAGCAAGTCAGGGGCTCACAGTTTCTTGTGCAAACTGTACGAGTCTCCTGTATAAGGTGACTTATTAACTTAATACCTCTACTACCTCCGCACGGGTAGGTTTTTAGAGCCAGGAACAGGAATGTAACCAGCCAAGACATGCCATGTAACTACATCAGTGCTCAGAATCCCAAAATGGACGTCTATGGGTATACGGTAATTGACCACCAAACCAATTTCGAAGTTCCTGATAAGGTAAAGTGATTTCCAGACCTTAATATGTCTTGTATTGTGGTGGCTGGTCTACCGCTTTATATTCTTGAAACTGTCCTGAGGGAGCATCAGTAGGTTCAAACTCCATCTAGGAATAAAAAGTCTGAAAAGCATATGGTAGATGTGCAGCTATTAGAAAAGTAACTGCCCCCATCATCACACCTGTAGGAAAGTGCCCCTTTTTGACATGATCACCCCCACCTTTTGCCTGGTACGTGATGCAATTTTGACTGAAAATACACTGGGTTCCTGATAAACAGGTCCTCAGTGAAGAATCTTTCCATAAAACTGTACAGTTGTCCCCCAATCAGCAATTCCTTTGGCCTCCCTGTAAGTTCTTTGTAAATGTTACCCCTGGTACCGAGGGAATGGGCACCAAAGAAGGTCCCAAGGGCTGCAGCATGTACTTTGCCACCCCCAGGGACCCCTCGCCTAGCACATGCAGATTGCCAGTGAAGGCTGCGTGTCATGGGGCAGCTAAAAATGAAAACACGACATGGAACACAACCTGTGCACCCTGTTACCTAACACTGCGTGCAATATATGTAAGTCACCCCTGCCTTTCAGCCCTAATGCAGGATGCATTATATTACATGTGAGAGCATATCTGCAAAAGCAACTATGCCCTTGCTATGTCTGTCGACTCTTACACATAGTTAGTAAACAGGGAAGCCATTTTAAGTACATGTGCTGGATACTGGTCAATACAAGTTTCCAAGCTACATGATGGTTTAACTGAAAATAGGGATGTTTGGTATCAAACATATCATATTATTAAACCCACACTGATTCCAGTGATGGCGTTATTAATACATGCACCTAGAAGGCACCTTGGTGGTGCCCCTGAAAGCCTACTACCTACCTGCCGGACGACTCATCAGTTTCAGCCAGCTTGGCACAACAAGACACATATCTGACCCCCAAGGGTTGGGGCCTTTGCTCTCGGATGGCCAGAAATAAAGCCTGCTCTGGGAGAGGTTTTTACACAACCCACTCAACAGGATGGCCTCTGAATCTGCATTCCAAGTAGTGGGGTTTCAAAGAAGCCCACCACCCTTGATATGTAGATCTGGCTTCCCTCAAGGGAGAGGATGCCTACCCTCCTGCCCAAGGTCTAATTTGGCACCGGGACAGGTGGGAACATTAGTAGTCAGAGAGGTGTGTCCACACCTCAGGTCAGTCCCACCCCTAAGGTGAGCTGTCTCATATGGACACCATTTTTAGTCATCTGCCATCTTGGTGTTTGCAGAATTAGGAACTTGGGGTTCCTTGGGGGAATGCCCACTTCCCATAGGAAGTGTTCATTTTTGGCGGTGTAGTTACCCCAAGGTATTTAGGGGAGCCCTTGGCACCAGGAAATACGATCCTGCTGACCTGAAAAAGGATACTCTGGAGATGCATAAGTGAAAACTGAAGACAGTTGATGAACTCAGTGTCAACCCGGCCAGCCTGCCTGCCAACTTCAGCAATCGTGCCAAAGTTGCCTCATCCTCCAGCTACTGAAACTTCCTAAAGCCTGGGAAGACTGCTAGCCTCCTTCACCCCAGCACCAGGGGACTCCAATGGAATAGCGGAGCTGCTCCCCTGTATCCTTGCCAGAACCCAAAAACCACTGGAGGACTCCAGACTGCAAAAACCACTGCCAGACAGCACCACTAAACCCGAGCCTCCTAACCTGTGTTGAAGCAGGCCAACAGTGCAAACATAGTCCCCAGCCTTCCCAGAGACAAATTCCATTGTGGGTTTCCCCACAACCACCTTTACTCTGATGTCTCCAGTCTGTTTGTGGAGGCCCCCCTCAACAGAGACGACCTTTGTTGGTGCCAACCTAGACGGTTCACTGCATCTCTGCACCCGGATGCCCCAGACTGAGGAGAAGAGGACCACTGGTGTCTCTGCGTCCCCCAGGCTCATGAGACTTGAGCCCATTTGTTCAGACTGGTGGCACAGTTCACAGCCTGTTTCTCTGGGCCCCCTCCACCGTGACTGCTACCAGTGACAGACATCCGACAGTCCCAGAACCCTCTGCACCCAGCTGTCCTGGACCGAGGAAAAGAGGACCACTGGTGTCTCTCCGTCACAGAGCATCGCAAGACCTGAGCCCACTTGGTGGCTCACCAAAACTGGACACCTAGTCCTAATCATGAGCCACTTTTCAACTGGACTGATTGCCATGGACTAATATTGGGCACCTGACATCGCACTACACCTCTGCACCCAGCTGCCCTAGTGTCACCTTGTGTAACCTGTTGGTGTGATCCTGACCCCTGGCCAATACTTGCCATAAGTCCTGGAGATTGGTCCCGTAAGTTGTTGTAATGTACCTGTTTGCCATATTTGTTTTTTCTCCAAAGGATAACATTGTGGCTTCCAAAAATTGCAAGGTCAACTTTTTAAAACTATAAAAAATGTTCTTGAAAAAATTACCTGATCATATTGATTCTGGGGCCTAAACATATATAATGATACTTGTTTTTTTTGTAAATTGGTGTGGATCTCCTTATTAAGTTGTGTTTCTCATTTATAAGCCTAAGGCTGCTCAACCACACTACCCCCTAAAGCACCTTGGGATTGCTATAGCAAGCCCCTGTCCACTGGTATGGGAACCCTTAGACTCTTTGAACGCTATACCTCACTTTGGTATACCATATAAAAAGCCAGCATCCTACACTCCTCCCCAATCAGGGACACCTCAAGATCTGAGATGTTGAGTAACCACTTCCCTGCAACTGGCCCCTATAGCAGTAGGTGCTGCCATGAAGAATAGATTACATTTTAAATATGGAGTAAAAGAATTCTAAAATCCACAGAATGGTAATAATGTTTTATGGGTCAATCTTGACGAGCGTAAGGAAATAGGTGCTCGCTTATCCCCAATAGAAGGTAACCATGACTAGTATGGACATCTCTCTAATGGTGTAATAATGGTTTAGGCGTGTGTGATAAATAAAACCTACTCAAGATGCAATTGTACGATACAGGCTCCACCTTGGGTAAAAACTGTTGAGTAAGTTCTGACTTTGGCGTAACTCTACAAGGTGTACTTCACAAACCCATGTGTGATACAGATGAGCTTGGTTCAATGCCCCTGCGATGAATGTGAAAGACAGGTTATTGTAGCATTCACAAAACAGTATTCATATGTGTAATTGACATAAAAGATTTGCTTTTGGGTTACTAACACTCTCAAATAGGGATCAGGGGCACCGTGGAAATAGAGACAAACCTCATTTCGTTATTCACAGTATGACACATACTGTACTCAGAAGAATAGACACTTTCAAGTAAAAAGTATTTACTAATCCAGAAATAATTTGTTTCTCAGTATATCTAAAACAATTAAAGAGAATATTATAAAAACAGCAAGGAGGCCCATCATAAAATTAACATTTTGAGCATTGTTTGAAATGTCAACCAGAAACTGACCCTAATTTCCATTTCTATGTGCTATATTGTGAGAGCGTAGAAGATATTGCAACTTGCAACCTGGAGTTTCTTAGGAAGAAGAGATGCTCTATATACCTTGTTGACAGCAAAGGGTGTTTTTATCAACTAAGACATCAGAGAAGTGCGAAGTGTACCGCCATTAGCTGAGATTGTCCTTGGTTATATGTCATGAGGACTGGCGGCAGACCCCCACCTCCTCCCCCACAACTAACAACATGGAAGGAGCAGGTCTTGACTATACAGACGACACAGAGATGACAGCAGCTCTGTCCAACTGGATCTAGATGACGAGCCCGGCCCATCTGGGACCTCGGGACAGTCGGTTCCCCTCACACAGTCACAGGCCACTACAGAGCTTCCCCCCTCTGGAAACACCAGCACAGCATCCACCCAGCGGGCCCATACCTCTGTCCCCAGGACACATCAAGCATCAGTGTGTCCACCACTACAGGGAACCCAGGCTAACCCACCACCCCAAAACACCAGGGACCTGGGGGCAGTGGTAGTGGGCAAACGGTTCAGGGGACAGAGGCCCAGGACCACAGGGCAACTGGGAGTGCTGCTGTGCGACAGGGGGACGACAGGTCCAGGGAACCCACTCTCCATGAGGTCCTCTCCAACATCATGGGAGCCTACCACCATTCTCAGGAGACGATGGCAGTGGTACTGGCCAAGTTTCAGGAGACCCAGCAGCTGCAGGAGGAACAGTATTTGGGATTCAGGGAGGAACTAAAATCCATCAATACCACCCTGAGCACCATTGTAGGGGTGCTGAAGGAACTCGTCAACACCAGGAGGGACACTGTGGCACAACAAGGGGCCCCTGACACTAGCCTGGACAATGAACTGCCTGACACCTCCGCCGGCACTTGTGGACAGGAGGCACCGCCACAGGACCACGACACCAGCACCCCACCCACTGCAGATGGAGAACCACCTGCAAATGGTCCCTGAGATCCAGGCCAAAGACAGAGAACAATGCAAAGACCCCCGCCAAGAAATGAGACCACCCTGATTGTCATCCTGCTGTCCCACTTTGTCACCCTGTCCATACTTAAACTACCCCAGCTCCACTTTCTATGCCCCTTTGGACAATGCATCTGTGAGACTAATAGACTGGACTCTGCCATGGACGTTCCCCCACCATCACCCCTGACCAATTTACAACCCCCTCCACTATTTTGCACATAAATAAACACCCTTAAATCACAAGTCAATCTGGAGTCAGTCTGTGCTTTCGAAAATGTGTATTAGCAATAACTGTGGAAAAATGCTATATCCAATGTATTGTCAACATACCTATGTCACACAGCTCTAGTCCATGCGGAAACAAAGCAGATGTCACACAGTGGGACCCACATCTGTGAAATTGAAAGGGAAAGTGACAAATCAGGGTCCATACACTGTGTGAAAGTGACAGAAAGATGAGAGGTAGAAAAATTAAATCAGATGTAGCAGGCAGTGCTGTCTTCTTACCTGTGTCTCACTGGAAGTATTGAAGAATCACTGTGTTCCTCTTGTCTATGTCCTCTTCTTCTGCTTCCTCGTCTTCACTGTCCACAGGCTCCACAGCTGCCACAACACCTCCATCTGGACCATCCTTCTGCAGAAAAGGCACCTGACGTCGCAAAGCCAAGTTGTGAAGCATACAGCAGGCCACGATGATCTGGCACACCTTCTTTGGTGATTAGAATAGGGAACCACCTGTCAGATGGAGGCACCTGAACCTGGCCTTCAGGAGGCCAAAGGTCCTTTCTATGATCCTCCTAGTTCGCCCATGTGCCTCATTGTAGCGTTCCTCTGCCCCTGTCCTGGGATTCCTCACTGAGGTCAGTTGCCATGTCAGGTTGGGGTAACCAGTCACCTGCAAATGTCGAGGGACAACTGTTGCACACACACTAACTCTTAGGGAGATCCCCAGACCCAGACACCTAGTCACACTGTATTGGGTCCATGTCCTCACCTAATAGCCACACACGGTGCCTCTGGAGTTGTCCCATCACATAAGGGATGCTGCTATTCCTTAGAATGTAAGCGTCATGCACTGAGCCAGGAAACTTGCCGTTCACATGAGAGATGTACTGGTCGGCCAAACAAACCATCTGCACATTCATAGAAAGGTAACTCTTCTGATTTCTGTACACTTGTTCACTCCTGCGGGGAGGAGGGGAACCAAGGCCACATGTGTCCCATCAATGGCACCTATGATGTTGGGGATATGTCCCAGGGCATACAAGTCACCTTTCACTGTAGGCAACTCCTCCACCTGAGGGAACACGATGTAGCTCCGCATGTGTTTCAGCAGGGCAGACAACACTCTGGACAACACGTTGGAGAACATACGCTGGGACATCCCTGATGCAATGGCACTGTTGTATGAAAAGACCCACTTGCCAGGAAATGGAGTACTGACAGCACCTGCACTAGAGGGGGGATTCCTGTGGGATGGAAGATAGCAGACATCAGGTCTGGCTCCAACTAGGCACACAGTTCCAGGATTGTGGTACGATCAAGTCTGTAGGTGACAATTGCATGTCGCTCCTCCATTGTTGACAGGTCCACCAGCGGTTTGTACACTGGAGGATGCCGTCATCTCCTCACCTGCCCCAGCGGACCTGCTCTATGGAGGAGAACAGCGAGCAGAGAGTCAACCAACACTGAGGTGAGTAAACAGAACTTTATTCCATAATTTTTGAAAATCGATATATGTCTGTATTAGTGTTTATGCAAGGCCTAGATATGTGTGACGAAGTCAAACTTAATGCCATGTGGCCCCCTGAAATGGCGGCTGCCTGACCTGTAAGGTGGTTCAATGGGATATGAGGTAACTGCGCTGGCGTTGTACACCGTCGCAGTAGGCGGTCGAAGACCTTGGCGCAATCCTGCATTGGTTAACATTGGACCCTATGGGTCCCAGGAGCCAATGACGATGTACACCGGCGGTGACGGTACGCACCACTGCGGACGTCACCGCCATTTTCTCTCTGTTCACTCACTTGATACCTGATCTTCGACAGTGCATGTGCTCCTGGGACCTCAGTCTGGAGGAGACAATGGCTAATGTGTCTGGGGAAAGGGCCCCTGCCTTCAGCATGGAGGAGTTGGAGAAACTAGTGGATGGGGTCCTCCCCCAGTACACGCTACTTTGCGGTCCTCCAGACGAACAGGTAAGTACACTGTGAGCATGCCGAATGGGCAATGCCTGTGTGGAGTGGTGTGGATAAAAGATAGGGGGGGAGAATGAGGCGTGCATGAAACGACGGTGAGTTCATGTACGTCATGGCAAGGGTAGGGATGCGGGCCAATGACTGTGATGGTGCACACGGTTATATCTTCTCCTTTTCCCTTGTACTATTCGTGTAGGTCAGCGCCCACCAGAAGTAAGATATTTGGTGTGCCATCGCCAAGGAAGTCTGGACTGTGGGGGTCCACCACCGACGGAGCACCCACTGCCGGAAAAAAAGGGAGGACATTCGCCGCTGGAGCAAGAAGACGGCGGAGGCCCAGCTGGGGATGGCCCCCGACGTGGGAGGGGTGCCCATCGCACCATGACCACCCTGATGTTCTGGATCCTGGCGGTGAGGTATCCGGAGTTGGAAGGGCGCTTGAGGGCATCACAGCAGCCACAAGGGGGTGAGTACACTCTCATTCTGCTGATTCAGCGTGCATTGTAGGTGTCTGGGTGTGGGAGGTGGTCTGTGGGTTCCCCCAGGCCAGGGCGAGTTTAGTAGGCAAGGTCCCTTCTTAAGGCAGGCCATGTGGCACCCCACCCCACCTGTGTTCAGAGCCAACTACACCTAGTCAGGATCCTGTGACTTCCATGTGTGCAGCAATTGGGCATTGGCCTTGAACCCCATTTCCCTGTAATTAAGAACTCAAAGTGCACGGTGTAGTGCAGGGGGCTTCTGTGTCTGCAGTGTCCGCCAACGGTAGCGGTGTTGATTATACTCAACATGTCTTTCTTCTGTCTCCCTCCCCCCCTTTATGTGGTCTCCCTGTTCTTGTGTGCATTAGCATCATCAGGCGGAGGAGCAGTGGCACTGGAGCAGGAGGGAGCTGCATCCCACATGGCCCTGGAGGGCGACACAATGGAGTCAGAAGCCACCAGTGGAACGGAGGGCGAGGGGAGCTCCACGGCGGGGACAGGAGCTGAAACCAGCGACACTGACTCCTCCTCTGTGCCCCCATCATCTACAGGTACAGCCGCCACCCCTTCTACCAGCACCGCCCTCCCAGCAGTCCCTAAGCGTGTGCCTCGTGCCCGCTCGCCCAGGAGGGTGGGCATCTCCTTCGCCCCAGGCACCTCAGCCCCTGCCCCTGTCAGCCCTGCTGCCCTCAGTGAGGAGGCCATTGACCTCCTCAGGTCCCTCACTGTTGGGCAGTCCACCATTTTGAATGCCATCCAGGATGTACAGAGGCAGTTGCAACAGGTGAATGCATACCTGTAGGGCATTCATTCTGGCCAGGCAGCCCAACAGAGAGCTTTTCAGACTCTGGCCTCAGCACTGATGGCAGCCATTGTTCCTGTGTCCAGCCTCCCCCCTCCAACTTCCTCCACCCAGACCCAAACCCCTGTACCTCAGCCTATCCCAAGCACACCATCAGACCAGCATGCACACACCTCAACACACACGGGAAAGCTCAGGCAAACATAAGCACTCCATATCCCACAGGCACTAATGCAAGCTTCATACACATGCAGACATAGCAACATCCACTGCCTCCACTGTGTCCCCCTCCTCCTCGTCTCCCTCCTCCCTCCCAGTCTCATCTCCACTCACACCTGCATGCACTACATCTTCAGCCACTACCTCCATCACCAGCACATCCACCACCATACCCCGCTCACTTGTACTCACCACCTCCGCTACCATTCACACATCCCCTGTGTCCTCTCCCAGTGTTTCTGTGAGCCCACCTCCCAAGGTACACAAACACAGCCACACACCCACCCAACAGCCATCCACCTCACGACAGCCTCCAGCCCATGCACCTTCACCCAAAGTCAGCAAACGTACACCTCCTACAACCACTACCTCTTCCTCCACTCCCAAACCCCCTCCATCTACCCGTCCCAGTGTGTCCCAAAAACTTTTCCTGTCCAACCTTGACCTCTTCCCCTCACCTCCCCCACCCCTTCAGTCCCCTAGGGCACATCTTTCTAGGTTCCAACCCAGCACCTAAGCCACAACATCTGCGGGAAAAGTGGTGCCAGTAGTAACCGGCTTCTGGAGTGCGCCAAGCCGCAAGGCAGCCAGTGTGCCAAGGAGCCAGACTACGGACAGTCCCCCACCTCAAAAGCACAAAAAGTTGCCCACTGCCCGGCGGGAGAGAAGCAAAACATCTACCACCAAAGCCTCTCCCAGGAGTACAGATGGGAGTGGAAAGACAGCAGCGCCACCATCCAAGGTGGGGAAGGGGCACAGAAAAACAGGCCGCCGAAAACCTGCATGGCAGACAAGACCGCCACCAGCACCGCTGAACCGGACTCCGCTGCCACCACCACCGATATCCGGACACCGCCGCCACAAGCACCACTGGCAAGGACACCAAGGTCACAAGCACCACTGCCAAGGACACTGCCGCCACAAGCACCGCTGGACAGGACACCACCGCCACCAGCACCGCTGAACAGGACACCATCGCCACCAGCACCGCTCACCGCCGCCACAAGCACCGCTGCCAAGGACACCACTGCAACCAGCACCGCTGAACAGGACACCACCGCCACCAGCACCGCTGAACAAGACACCGCCGCCACCAGCACGCTGAACATGACACCTTCGCCACCAGCACCGCTGCCAAGGACACAGCCGCCACAAGCACCGCTGCCAAGGACACCGCCGCCACCAGCACAGCTGAACAAGACACCGCCGCCACAAGCACCGCTGCCAAGGACACCGCCTCCACAAGCACCGCTGAACAGGACACCACCGCCACCAGCACCGCTGAACAGGACACCACTGCCACCAGCACCACTGAACAGGACACCGCCGCCACAAGCACCGCTGCCAAGGACACTGCCACCTCCAGCACCACTGAACAGTACACTGCCGCCGCCAGCACCGCAGGCCAATGAGCGACAAAACCTCCGACGCTACTGAGGCCGCCACGAGCAGGATGAAGCACTCTGGGCAGCAAGCCCCCTCCAGAACCAGTGGAGAGATACATCCACTACCTCAGTCCTTGGCAGGATGAAGCACTCTGGGCACCAAGCCCCCTCCAGAACCAGTGGAGATTCACACCCACTACCTCAGTCCTTGGCAGGATGAAGCACTCTGGGCACCAAGCCACCTCCAGAACCAGTGGAGATTCACATCCACTACCTCAGTCCGTGGCAGGATAAAGCACTCTGGGCACCAAGCCCCCTCCAGAACCGGTGGAGAGACACATCCACTACCTCAGTCCTTGGCAGGATGAAGCACTCTGGGCACCAAGCCCCCTCAAGAACCAGTGGAGAATGTTATCCACTTGTGAGACTGTGGCTTTGCACTCCCCATGATACAGCAGTGGGCAAACCACCCACTGTAAAGACTTGTGAGACCGTGGCTTTGCACTCCCCAGGATACAGCAGTGGGCGTGGATCTGGCGTCGTGCACACATCTGGCTAAGGTGCCCCCCTACCCTTCCCCTTGAGATGCCTGTTGTATTTCTATCTGATGCCCCAGCAGTGTTCTCTCCGTTTTGATCGGGTATCTTGTCCTGTCTGTTGGCGGTTACCGCTGCAGTGTTTGTTTGTACCCCCGTGGTGGTCGGAGTGTTAATGTGTCTGTCTATGTTGGCGGTTTCGGCCACGGTCGTGATTCCATTTTTTTTACAGCTGGCCTGTTGGCGGCTTTATCACCGACCGCCAGGGTTGTAATGACCACCTTTGTGTCAATTTCAATCTTGATCATCCAGTTCCAAGGGCAGATATTTGGTACATTGTATATATAGGGATTGTTGTCTCTCACAGATCCTGTATTCAGTTGCTGATGTTGGCCAAATCAATAAATATGTCCCATTATTGCAGCGTTTAACTTGCCTGACATAGGTTATTTGAGCAGAATTCATATTTGTATCCTGCAATTCATGTGGGTGTTGGGGAAAGCAATGTGCGCAATTAATCTCCAGAACTTTAACCCAGAAAGGTATGACAAACACTTTACTGGCACACTGTCCCACCGTGCTTGCTACACCTACAATACCTTGGTAATTACCTGAGGTAAGGCAGAGTAGAGAGCATAGTACTTACAAATGGTGTGGGATAGCAGACTTCTTTGTGTGTATCTCTGTATAGGACCAGTTAGATTGACCTATCAGGTGCAAAATTATTACTTCTCAGTGCCTAATTTGTTAAAGAGGGAGGGCTGGTGTCCGAAGCTCTGCTCAGAACCCCACAGCTAGTTCAAGTAAATGTCAGTGTGCCAAACACCTACCCCTTGTGTGATTCTTCAAAATGCCTATTTTTACGTGCCATGGCATACACAGCAGTCCTTTATCAAATAGCAGATACACTAGGGGCCTATTTTCATATTTGTCACTGGTTACTACTTGCTTCTGTTAGAAAGTGGATTGTTGGTAAGGGCAGGTAGGTGCCTACGCTGAGCAATAGGCCACAAAACCCCACTAGGTCCAGTCAGGGTCTTAGTAAATTAACCCTTGCTCTACCCTTGATAGCTTGGCCCAGCAGCAGTTGGGCTTGAGTTAAGCATTTAGGGTGACATGTACATTCACAGAATCGGCCAGTTTGCGATTAGAAAAATGCTTTGGAATGTAGAAGACCCAAACTGCGATTCAGTAACTTGTTACTGAATTGGAATTTGGGTTGTGCAATTTGGTATTAGGAAGGGGCGTGTTCAGGGCGCCTTCCTTTGCATGGCTTTGAATGATCTCATAGATATGGAGTAAGGCAAGGCAGCGCATGTTTCTGAGCTGCCTTACTCAGCGCTAGGGTTGCGTTTCATGGGCACTGCAGTGGGTTTTCCCACGCAACACCCATAGATGTTGACGCATCCCCAGATTTACCAGAGCCTGTAAACCTGTGGATGCACCAAAACCTTACACCTTCTCAGGGGAGGAGCAACCAGGAGAAATATCATAATTTCTCCTTGTTTTTTCCTATTTCAGTGTGTGCTTCTTTATGTAGCACACATAAAAAGAGGAAAAACCTCCCATGATTGTTTGTGTGTAGGGAAGTGCCACTTCCTTCACATAATCAATCCTGCTGATAATGCAGACACCCTTGCGCCATGGTGCACAAGGCAGCCAAAACAGCACCATTGTAGTTGGATGGGACAAGAATGCACAATATGGCATAGATACAGCCCATTCTTAACCTTTCCTTTTGATGCAGGGCAGCACAGCACCAAAATGTCGTACATTTGGGCCTACATGCATGTCCTGAAAACTTAACATGTCTATTTATTATTCAGTGTAGCTGAAACATGACTTGAGCATCGGTGGACATATCCTTTCTTCATGAAATGCCATTTAAGAGCAGGGTTAAAAAAATATTGTTAATTGGGGTGGACCATGACAGATAGACTGGTTGCTCTCAGCTAGTTATTATTTACATAGGTATTGTCCGAATTGGCTTGCAATGTGTGATGAAATATGATTTAAATATATTTATTTAGTGTTCATTCTCCTATTAATTTTGTTGTAATTATCAATGCAATAATGCTTAATCATGTTATTTGTAGAATAAGTCATAATAGATAGTTTGCTAAAAAATACTAATTGTATGTGTTTGTATATTATGTGTGTATGTGTGTCTGTGTGTAGTGTGTGCGAGAGTACTGATTTCTGGTGCACAACGGGCCTACTCATTTCAGGTGTTACTGAGAAATTCTCTGACTTGTGTGTTTGACTGCCAACACCCTTCCTCAAAATTCAGTAGGAAGAGTGGGAGAAAGCTGCTAGTTTTCATTTTCTCTGAAAATGTTACAATTCCCTTTTGAGATTAAGGAAATCTATTTGGTATAACCTGCAAAAATTATGTGGAACACAATATCTGCATTCTTAAAAGGGCAAATACTTGTTTTGTGTACTTAACCAGGCAGGTGCCTAGTGAGGTACTGTAGTAGTTTGTAAAGTAGGCATGTTCTTAACAGTTCATAGTGAATGTTATATTTATACACATTTGTTTTATTTCTTACAGTTCATAGTGAATGTTATATTTATCCACGTTTGTTTTATTTCCTTTTGTTTTATTTCCTCGTGCGTGTGTCTGTGCAGGAGAGAATTCCTTTGTATTCTATTTGGAATGCATTGTTTGATTTACGAGTCAGTTGCTTCTCTATGCTTGCTCCTGTCAACCAGCCTCTCCGTTGCTGGGAACTTTACTAAGAATAAACAAAACATTTTTTCATCTTGCTTTTGGAACTTCATTACAACAGGTACATTCTCCAAAGTATATCAGAAACTTTATTTATATATAGAACACTGTCAATCAGATTTTCCAATGCCAAATGTAGTGGTTAATAGGCTTAAACATAAAGCTAATACACATGCTTTCAAAATGAACTAAAATACAATGCATGCACTATTACTGAGAATTCAAATGTATTCTTGTTCTCATCCCACCAAAAAAGTGTTTGAGGCCCCAAATAACAACTTTACTTACTAGATTGATGTCTTTCAGCCTTTCCTGTCCCACTTTCCTGTCACTTAGGTGATTTTAGAAAATTCTCTCACGTTATATTCCGAGAAAGTAAACACGAACCTCCAGGTTAAATGAATAAGCACCTATTTGTCAGAAAACATAGCTTAGTGTTTGATCTCTCTCTTTAAATGCACAGCACATGTTGCAAGAAACAAAAAACAATAAGGGCATACTTATTACTCATTCAAGTTCTGAACTCAATATTGCTATTTCTGGGGTTGCTGTAGCACCCCCATCACCCCTTCTTCTACTGGCTACGCTCAATGTTTTGCAGTGGGATTTACTATCTAATGCAAACAAAGATTTGTAGTGGAACATTTACCAAAGAAACACAAAGTTGTGCGATGTGATACTTTACATGAAGGGGGGAGGTCCATGGGTGGCACATGAGCATTCTCATGTAAACCTCATGTGTTTGCACACAAATCCCTACCTAGTAACATTTGTAGATAGGGATTTGCACCAAAATCTTATGCCTTCCCCAAGCAGGTGTAACAAGAAAAACTTTTTGTTTCGCCTTATTTTTGATATACAACCTGTTAGAAATGGGGTGTCTGGTTGGCTAGGGTATGCACCTAAGCCAGACAGATTCCACCCACTCTAGCCAGGGCAAGGGAGTTACACGTCCAAGATAACCCCTGCTCACCCCCTTGGTAGCTTGGCACGAGCAGTCAGGCCTAACCCGGAGGCAATGTGTAAAGCGTTTGCACAACACACACAACAAACGTGATGCAATATGTACACCACAGAGTAAGCACAACACTGAGCTATGTAAAATAAACTGTATTGCACAAAACATAATTAGACCACACATTACATGTCAGAAGTACCCTGCTACCTTAGCAATTGTCAGAACGTTACACAGGTTACTAATACTCGGCAAAAATAAGCAGTTGACACATTAGAACACGTAAGTACTTAGGATTCTGCAACATAAGCATTATAAAAACCTATGGCAAGGTCTTCCTTCCCACCTGCCAATCTAAACAGGTAAAAAGGGGCCCAGTGGGGGCGAGGAGCCTCAGATGAGTCTTTCTTCCCCCCGCCTGACTTCTAATGCTCACTTCGGCCCACCCGGGCCATAGCAGAAGCAGCATGCACCGGAGTGGGTGCCTGCTTGTGCCCCAGGGGCGCTCCTAAGAGTGTGCATCACCCGGAGGGCACAATAGGAACGTGCCTAGGCTGCTGCGGTGAAGTTGGAGCATGACGGCAACGCTCTTTTCAAAGCGCTGGGAGGCAATTGGAAGATCCTGAGTCGCGGTGGTGACATCCACCACAGCAAAAGCGCTTTTCAAAATGCAGGGGCACACCAAGGAAGGAAAGCGTTCTCCAGGCGCTTGATGAAAATTTCAGCAGATCGCTCCTTGATTTCAGCAGTTGCAGGGGTTAGGGGCCACGGCACCCTGCCCCTGGGAGACAAGGTATAAGGGAGCACAGGTGGTAGGGCTCAGCAGCAGGCCAGCACAAAGGGTTGCTGTCAGTGGCAGTTCCTCCTAGTGACCCAGCAGGTCACAGGTCAGCACACCAGTAGCAGTTTATGGCGGTTCCTGGGGAGTCCCTCCAGCAGTCTGTGTCCAGTTCCAGGTAAGTTCCAAAGTGTCACCAAATTGTGGAGAGCACTCCCCCATACTTATTCTCATTTTTACAGTGTGTTGCAAAGGAAGGGGAGAGGAGGTTCCAACCAGTTACAACTGGTTCTGGGAATGCCCCTCTCTCCTCCAGCACATGCTCGAAACATCTGTTGGAGGTGAACAATCCTATTGTGTGAGGCCAGGGCACAGCCTTTGCAAATACAGGTGTGCCCAGCCTCTCCCTTCTCTCAGCCCAGGAAGACTATTCAGCATGTAGATGCACCTCTGTGACACCTCCACCCTCCCTGTGTACAGGCTGTCTGAAAACTATGCACAAAGCCCAGATGTCACTCTGCCCAGACATGGATTGTAGTCAAGCTGCAAAGCACCAGAGTCATAAGCACAGAGAAATGCTCACTTTCTAGAAGTGGCATTTCTGTAATGATAATAAAAAATCTACCTACACCAGTGAGCAGCATTTCTCACTACCATTACAACCGTACCAAACATGTCTATGCTACCCCTCATAAATCAGACAATACCCTTTACACATAGGCAGGGCATTTTCAATGCAATAGTATGAGAAGGCAGCACACACAGCAGTGAGAAACCAAATAGGATGTTTGTCACTACCAGGACAGGCCACATTATCAGGCAAATGTCCTGCCCTCTTCATACATGGCACCCATTTCAATAGGACTAGCTAGGGCGTACCTTAGGGGTGACTTACATGTAGTAAAAGGAGAGTTCTGGGCCTGGCAAGTAAATTTAGATGCTAGGTCCCTGTGGCAGAAAACTGTGCACACTGGCCCTGCGCTAGGAGGCCTGAGATAGGTTTGAAAAGCTACTTCAGTGGGTGACGCAAGAAGCGCTGCAGACCCACTAGTACCATTTCATTTACAGGCCCTGGGTATATGGATACCACTCTACAAGGGACTTATAAGTAAATTAAATATGTCAATTAGGTATAAGCCAATCATACCCAGATTACAAGGGAGAGCACATGCACTTTAGCACTGATTAGCAGTGAAAAAGTGTTCAGAGTCATAACGTCAGCCAACAAGGGTCAAAAAAATGAGGAGGAAAAAGTAAAAGGTTTTGGGAATGACATTGTAAATGGGCCAGGTCCAACACCACCCAATGGAAATCCTGATTTGTGTTGGATAGTAAGGGCCCGGCTTACTATTCTTTGCCACCAGGAAATGTTGCACTAGGGTTGCTTCACTGCTTTCCATCAAAGGGATAAACAAAAAATACATCACATTTCTCCCTCCAGCCCTGGAGCATTGTAAGCAGCCATGCGGCAATTCACACACCCTGACCCCATAGTGCAAGGTTTTCTGCACTCTCAGGAGCATACATTTTGTACTGGAAGGAATCCCTTTCTGTACAAAACCTATGCTTTAAGGGGTGTTACACTTTCCAAGTATAATATATAATGCAGCACGCATACAAAGTTGGCAAAACAAAAAGAAATGAAAACGTTTCCTCCTTACGGATGCCTCAATGAGGCGTAAGATTTTGGCACACGTTCCTGTCTACCAATGTTTGTTGAAAGGGATTTGCATAGAAACTTTAAGTGCCTACATGGGAAAGACCATACGGCACCCTTGGAATGCCCCCTTGATGCAAAGTAATGCAAGGAGCACATAGAGCAGATTTGTGTTACTTAGGCATACTGTCCAATGCAGAGCTTGGTTTGGGTTGGATAGTAAATCCCACCCTAACACTTTCCTCTGGCTTTACATCACAAGAGTGTCAGCTGCACTGACCTCCTTGTTGGTTTCTACTGCCCTCCCCCGCTCCTCTGGCTGCTGCTGCTACCTCTGCCTCTTGCCTGGGACAAACTGAGAGTCTCCTGACTTTCAGTTCAAGGCCCTCCTCCACCAGTAGGCTTGTCCCTGCGCCTCATCCCCAGTGGTCTAGTGGCCATCACAAGTAAGTATTTTCTTTTCATCTCTCTGCCGCTTTTTCACTCTTGCATTTTCTGCCTTTTTCCTCTATCACCCCTCGTATTTCCCTAATGCTTTTCCTTTCTCCCCTCTTCATCTGTCCCCCCCGCGAAGCACCTTTCCCGCCTTCCCGCTTTCCCGCCTCCCAACTGACTACTCCCCCACCCCCTCCCCTTCTTAATGGCAGCCACGCCTTTGGCGCACTAAAGACAAGCCCATCTGTGCCCGTCTGACCAGTCCGCACCTGGACCGCGCCCAGTGCCAGGAACACTGGTGCCTTTTGTTTGAGGTCCTCCCCAACCCCCACCAGAGCCTTGAGACCATCATGGTTGAGTAGCTGTGCTTTATGAGCACTGATTGATTAATTGATAGGGTTAGTAAATCTCGGCCTAAATCCCACCATAGCACTTCACGTCAGACCTGCATTACAGAAGTAACCTTAGCTCGATGCAAAGAACAAGTAAATCTGGGCTGAAGTTAAGTACTTTTTGCCTCTGGTAACTTGTTAAATTGTTTTAATGAATATACTTAATCTCTGAGCGTCATGATTTTCTTCCATTTGTTTCCATAATCCCTTTATGGAGAGAAAGTTCTGAAGTAGTGTACCAAAGTGTTATATTCCAATATGTAGCACTCGTGTAATCAAAGGGCTTCTTGCACACGTATGGGAGCACAGACCTCAGACCACAGAAAAATATTTCAATAAAAGTGTGCGCAAATACTTTTTACACCATTGGACATGAGCGGTTACAAATGATTAACGTATTCTACTTGGCAAATTAGAAGTTCAGAACTGCTGTTTTTACAATTAAATAGATTAATAGCCATCAAATGAGGGCTGCTCAGTGCATTTAAATGTCGATTTACTGAACTTAAGTCACATGATAAATAGCACCTTACAAGACAACAAAAGCTCAAGGTCGTCTTAAAGATATGTAAAGAAAGTAATGGGAACGTTTATTTACTTTTGCACCAAATAATTAGATTAGCCTGTAGTTAACATGAGAGAAAATTACAAATTAGGCTTTACTATCTAACACATGTTACAGTACACACTATGGGGTGATTCTTACCTTGGCGGGCGGCAAAGTACCCCCGCCAGAACACCGCACCGCGGTCGTCAGACCGCTGCGGTGATTCTGGGTTTTCCACTGGGCTGGCGGTCGACCGCCAAAAGGCCGCCCGCCAGCCCAGTGGAAAACAACCTTCCCACGAGGACGCCGGCTCTGAATGGAGCCGGCGGAGTGGGAAGGTGCGACGGGTGCAGTTGCACCCGTCGCGAATTTCACTGTCTGCAATGCAGACAGTGAAATTCAAAGTGGGGCCCTCTTACGGTGGCCCCTGCAGTGCCCATGCCACTGGCAAGGGCACTGCAGGGGCCCCCAGGGGCCCCACGACACCCCATACCGCCATCCTGTTCCTGGCGGCAGAGCCGCCAGGAACAGGATGGCGGTATGGGGTGTCAGAATCCCCATGGCGGCGCAGCGAGCTGCGCCGCCATGGAGGATTCTTTTGGGCAGCGGAAAACCGGCGGGAGACCTTCGGTTTTCCACTTCTGACCGCGGCCAAACTGCCACGGTCAGAATGCCCTGCGGGGCACCGCCAGCCTGTTGGCGGTGCTCCCGCCAACCCTGGCCCCGGCGGTCCATGACCGCCGGGGTCAGAATGACCCCCTATGTGAGGAAAGGGACATTCAACGTAACGATAACAACATGGTCGTGTTGTGACGATTTAGCTCCTCAACTGTATTATCTCAGTACAGTGAGATGAGTTGTGACATCATAATGCCTCCTGGTAAAGCCAGCAGCAGGGGTGAAAGACATGTCACAGACCACAACTGCAGCTGACAAGAACTGGCTTTTTAAATGTTTCCCACGTGCTTTTTTTATTTTTAAAGGAACAGTGATCAGCAGAAATTAGGTAAAATGGTAACATGATTATTTGTGTACATTATACGTAATTACAGGAAAGACAGGCTCTTTATGCACGTTTCTACCCATTCTAAGCCACAGCTTTCTTTTTAATCAGACTACACTACACTGATTACAGTATCTGTTTGGAACAAATTACTAACTCGCTAGCTGCTGTTTTTAATTTCGAATTACAGATTCCTTTTTCATTCGTCAGCCACCATGCTATCCCTTTCATATGACAAATCAAGACACCAAGCATTTAAGTGGTCTGTGGGAAACACAAACTGTTTGAGTTTGTATGGTCATGGAATTTCACGATGACTTCCAATGTCCCTACAATTTACGGCCTGTGGGTCTTTATACCATATATTTCAAGACATGTTCAAAATGGAATTAAAAGAATATTTGCCAATAAAATATCCTGTAAATACAATGTGGTGAAATCACAAAGCCATTTGATTTAAACTTAGGGCCAGTCAGGGTAATGGGTATGCTCAGACATAGGCTCTGTGCACTGTGTGTCACAGGAATCAAGCTATACCATGCTGATGAAACTGGCCCTGGGTTGCTTGTTTTTTGGTTCAGGAAGGTCCTGGCTTGGCAGTTTAGGCTGGACTGTTTCCTTTGGAGGACGGTCAATAATACTTTACAAATAGCTGGGTCTAATCTGAAGTGGCAAGGTGTGCAGAGTAACAATGGAATGGGATGCGGCCTGTGTAATTAGCAATGGCTGAAATAAATTCAAGTATTCCATCCATCACTTTACTATTGCTCTAAGAACATCTCTAGAGTAAGAAATAGAGTGACATCAAGAACAATACTGCACGGAAAAAACTGTGAACAACCTTAGGCATCTGTTCCAGATGAAATATGAATTAAACATTCTAACAATGTGGATTATTATTTGAGCTGAGCAGTCACCTATCCTAAGTAATATTCACACTATCCCATCAGTGTGAACCTCAAATGTCACTAAATTAACCTGAGCTGAACCCCCTGGAAGCTATGACACTGAATGTATAGGGCTTAACTTTGGGCAATAAGTAAAGTATTCATGCAGTACCAAAACTTCAAAACTCCAACAGTAAAAATTCATATAAGGCACCCACCCTTGCAGCATGGTATGAGTGTTTCAGTTTGTTTATTTAGAAAGTGCATAGTTAAAACTAATAATAAAACTCAGTTGAAAAACACAATCAACAGTAATATACAACATCTCCAAGTAAGCATTACAATAAATAAAGTGCTAACGCACCTTGATACTAATAGTAAAACTGCAAAAGTACATCAAGAATAACTTCTTTGTTTCCAAGCAAACATTTCTATAAGATTTTGTAATCCTCATTCATATCCTTTATAAGCTCTCTTTTGCTAAAAAATAGAAGTGCTGAAATCCTAATGTGCCATTATCAGTCAGTGTTGGACTTGGCCCTTTTACCGGGTCATTCCCCTGACTTTTTGCCTCCTTATTTTTCTGAACTTTGTTGGCTGACTTTATGACTCTGGGCACTTTTTCACTGCTAACTAATGCTAAAGTCCATGTTCTCTCCCTTGCAAAATTGATATGAATAGCTTATACCTAATTGGCATATTTAATTTACCTATAAGTCTCTTGTAAAGTGGTATCCCGATACTCAGGGATTGTAAATTAAATGCTACTAGTGGGCCTGCACCGCTGCTTGTGCCACCCACTGAAGTAGCCTCTCAAACCTATCTCAGGCCTGCTAGCGCAGGGCCTGTGTGCGCAGTTTCCTGCCACAGGCGACCTGGCATCTAAATTTACTTGCCAGGCCCAGAACGCCCCTTTTACTACATGTAAGTCACCCCTAAGGTACGCCCTAGCTAGCCCTATGGGCTGGGTGCCATGAGTGTAGAAGGCAGGACATGTGCCAGGTTGCATGCCTGTCCTGATAGCGACCAGCCGCCTAACTTGGTGTCTCACTGCTGTGAGTGCTGCCTTCTCATGGGATTGCATTAGAAATTCCCTGCCTTATGTGTAAGGGGTATTGTCTGATTTATGAGGGGTAGCGTAGGCATGTTTGGTATGGTTGTAATGGTGATAATAAATCTTGCCTACTGGTGTAGGTGTATTTTTTATTACTATAACAGAAATGCCACTTCTAGAAAGTGCTCATTTCTCTGTGCTTATGACTCTGGTGTTTTGCAGCTTGACTCTAACCCACGTCTGGGCAGACTGACCGTTGGGGCTTTGTGCATATTTTTTGTGCATACCTTTCAGACAGCCTGTACACGGGCAGGGTGGAGGTGTCACAGAGGTGCATCTACATATTGTATGGTCTTCCTGGACTTAGAGAAGGGAGAGGCGGGGCACACCTACATTTGTAAAGGCTGTGCCCGGGCCTCGCACAATAGGGTTGTTTACCCCCCACTGATGTTTGGGACCTGTGCTGAAGGAGAGAATGGGCACTCCCAGAACCAGTTGTAACTGGTTGGATCCCCCTCTCCTCCTCATTGTCAAAGACATTGTAAACTGAGTATAAATACAAGGGAATTTTCCCCACAATTTGTACATTCTTCAGGACTGAAGAACATTCTTGTGCAAACCCTTGTGCTGGACTGTAGCTGGGTTCGCCCGGCATGTGCTCTTTTTCATCCCTGTCCCCAGGGGAATGGTGCCATGGCCTCTGCCAATAACTCCTTCATGAGGAGTGCTGCTGGTAAGCAGAAAGCATCTAGAAGAGCTCTTCATGGTGCCCTGGCGCTTCGAAAGTGCCTTGCTGTGCTGGCAATCACCGCCGCAACCTGGCCTGAAGGAATGTTCTCCTGCACTTCAAAAAGCACTTCTTTCCTCCAAGAAATCACCGCCGTGACCCGGGGCCTGTCAAGGGCTCCAGCGCTTTGAAAATTGCATTGTGGTTTTCAAACGATCGCTGCCGCGACCCGGGGCTTCCTGGAATGCTCCTGCGCTCATAAGCGCTGCACCTCCATGAAAAATCAACGCCGCAGCCCGGGCATCTCAACTAGAGGAAGCACAACTGCTGCGCGCTCCCCATTGCCCCCGGGGCAAAAATAAAAATAATCCATCGCAAACGTGCTCCTATCGGTACCCCCGGGGCACGGATCGCTCCCAAGAGCGCCCCCAGAGCACCAGAAAGCCCTGATTCAGGGCAGGATCACCACTGCAACCGGGACAAGGCACAACACACTTGCGCACCAAACCGGGTGCGGCTGAGGGGAAGAGAGCGGCTCCAGGAGGGAGAGGCCTCATTGAAGGTCTCCTCCGTATCCCAGGGCTGCTCTAAAAGCAGAACTCAGGTAAGGTGAGGGGAAACTTTCCCCGGTTGCTGCTAGAGGAGCAGAACGCTCCAATCCTCACCTGTGTTTCGCCTCTCCGGGACCCCGCAGGAGTCAGGAGAGGCCCTCATCAGTGCGCCCCCTCCCCAGGAGGGTCAGTCGCGACCCGTGAGGGGCCAACAGACGGTGTTGGCGCTGTTGAGTTGCAGGCCCTAAAAGGGGTCCGACACCTACAACCGGAGGGGGTGCAGACCGCCCCACTCCCTCCAGAATCAACGTGCAGCCCCCCCTCCGCACCCAGGAGCGCTGGGGGCCCCCACAGTGATCTTTTTGGCACAGGAGGTGCTTTGTCACAGACATAAAATAATTCCTATTTACCTATGTTGGGCTGGCTAGAATTATTATACAAACCTATTTTTATGAGGGCACATGTAAGTGTGGATATTCCTTTTATGGGCATGGCCTGCTGATATTTGATTTCATGACTTGCCATAAGTTCCTTACTGTTCTTTTTATAGATATTTATGAGGTATTCATGACAAGTACATATATTTCTTTATTGTAATTCCTGACTACTGTTTATGTTGCAGAGTCCTGAGTACTTACGTGTTCCATTGTGGCAACTGCTTATTCTTGCAGAGTATTAGTAACTTGTGTAACGTTCTGACAACTGCTAAGGTAGCAGGATATTACTGACGTGTAATATTTGGTCTAATTATGTTTTGTGTAATACAGTTTATTTTTACATAGCTCAGTGTTGTGTTTATTTTGTGGTGTACATATATTGTGTCACGTGTGTTGTGTGTGTTGTGCATACGCTTTACACATAGCCTCTGGGTTAGGCCTGACTGCTCGTGCCAAGCTACCAAGGGGATGAGCAGGGGTTATCTTGGCTGTGTAACTCCCTTGCCCTGACTAGAGTGGGTGGGTTCTGCCTGGCTTAGGTGCATGCCGTAGCTAACCAGAAACCCCATTTCAAACAGTCAGTAATAGCTTATAATATTTCCCTGTAAGCATGTCTTAGATACCTTGTCATCCTTCACTCATATCATTTAGAATCTTATAATAAAGGATCACAGAGCTGTTGAAGCGCTAAAGTGCCTAACAAAAGGAAAAAATACAATAAAAAACATTATTTCCATGATCTTTTTTTCCCACATCAAACTTATTTCTAGCATCATTCCTTTCTCAGTTGATTCATCAGTAGACCCATAAAATTAGAAGATTGGTGCCTATAGCAAGCTATATAAAAGACTCTGTTAAAACTACTCAATGTCACTGTTGTCCAGCTTTCTTTCCAAAGAGGTGTCAGTTGCTTTGAAACATGCAATTACAGTTTGCCTACAAGTAAAGATACCTCTCTGATTGAACACTATCTTGAGCTAGACCTTCCTTTCATTTAAAAGACCTTGGCCTAGACAGGTTGTACGAATAATGGTCTCCTCTCCAGATCTACATAAATCCTTTTTTTGTTTCCTATAGTTATGGGACATCATGGGCATGACCAGGCAGCAGGCCAAAACAGTACAGATTGAAGGTCCTTTTCCTTCCTTGACCACCCAGTCTCATGGTAGGGCTGAGGTTTAAGTTTTTTTGCACTTATTTAGAACCATCCATGCATGGGATCTGACTGAAAAAAACCTAAGAGATTTCTTCTTTATGAGGTTGATCGCTTTTTTAAAAGCATCATAGAGATTTCTGCTTTCCCAAAGGGGCCGAACTTGCAGATCGTCAGGCACTTGATCTAAGTACTGACTAGAATGTGCATTAGTGCATAAGCAAATTTCTTCCCAGACTGATTGATAAAGTTGATTTCCAGTAGTTATCTGTAATTGTTTCCAGTTGTCCAAACCTATCCCTTATCTTTGGCTTGGGTGGTGTATTGGAGGGAGAGTAAAAGCAACTTAAAGATTTTTGTGAATATCCCATTAGAGATTGTTGCATCTCTCCCTCATAGCGCTTCACTCCCATAACTTATGCTCTGGGGCAGTTTAGCTGCAATTACATTTAACAGTGACAGGTAGCTGGGCCGTAGAAGGATCTCTGTAGAGCATGGAAAGCAAGAAGTAGTGTGTTACCCTTTCTCTGCAAGTCCTACCTATGCCGCCGGAAGGAGTCCCTGTCATCAAGGAAGACTCCAAGGTACCTATAAGTTTTAACCGGCCCCAGTTGTTTCACTTTCAGGTATCACCTGTGGGCTTTCGGCTCTTTTTTTTTACAAATTTCCATAACTTTTGTTTTCTTCTCATTTGTCGGCATTCCATTAACTTTTGACTACTGACATTACTTATCAATGAGCTGTTGAAGTCCAATTTGTGTTTCCGTACAGGAGATTTGAGGTGTACATACCCCGCAGTTTATGGATGTGCATTTACACCATACAGGGCTGGGGACAAGTCTGATAAAAAAATATTAAACAAGTATTACGCAAGTACACAGCCTTTCTTCAGACTGTGGTGGGTTCCTAATTTCCTGGAAAGGAACGAGCCACCCCCAACCTCACCCTCGTCCAGGTGTCACCAAGCTGCTGTTTTGCTTTTAATAAATGTGCAGGAATAGTCCAGAAAGCTAACTTTTCCCAGAGAAGGTTATTCTGCACATAATCTAATGCCCATTTAAAATCAACGAAAAAAAGGTAGAGAGGTTACTTTTTCAAACTATAGTTGTCCTTAATTACTGACAAGGATAACATTTTAGTTGCCATCCCTGCCCCTTTGTACAACCCCCAAATTATTATATAGAATAATGTGAACTTTCTGTTTCCCAGGACAAAATATCTGTTAAAAGGAGGCATGCAAAAATACTTTGCCTCTGTAGCTGTTAATGTGATGAGACAATAGTTTCCTGGGCAAGAATGGTAAAAATGGGGGTGACTATAGAGCCCCTCCATGAGGCAGGGATACCATCCAGCTGGAGAGCATTAATGAAAACTACTGCCAATCTTTCTATCCAAAATGCCAGGTTGGTTTTGTACAAAGAATTTGATATCCAATTCAGTCCTGTGACCCCATCCTGTCTACTCTTTCCGATTGATTTCCTGATTAGATTTTTGGAGAAACTAATCATAGGATCTTCTGGGACTGGAAGGGTTTTTGTAGGAGCCTTGCTCCCCTTTAAATGACTTGAAACATCTGACTCCTCTAAAGAATGGTTAAAATGCTTAGTGAGAAAGTCAATCCAACCCGGTTCCTCTATGTGAAGCTTGTGATTGTCAGTGGAGCCCTGTTCAAGTTGTTAACCATTTCTAGATATAGGGGGTCATTCTGACCCGGGCGGGCGGCAGACGCCGCCCGCCTGGCGGGAACCGCCAAATGGCCGCCCGGCCGGCCCAGCGGGAAAGGCCCTGCAACACAGAGGCCGGCTCCGAATGGAGCCGGCGGTGTTGCAGGGGTACGACGGGTGCAGTTGCACCCGTCGCGATTTTCACTGTCTGCTATGCAGACAGTGAAAATCATGCTGGGGCCCTGTTAGGGGGCCCCTGCACTGCCCATGCCAGTGGCATGGGCAGTGCAGGGGCCCCCAGGGTTCCCACGACACCCGTTCCCGCCATCCTGTTCCTGGCGGTCAAAACCACCAGAAACAGGCTGGCGGGAAGGGGGTCGGAATCCCCATGGCGGCGCTGCTTGCAGCACCACCATGGAGGTTCAGCCCAGCCAGGGGAAATCCGGCGGGAAACCGCCGGATCCCCTTTTCTGACCGCGGCTTTACCGCCGCGGTCAGAATGGGCACTGAAGCACCGCCAGCCTGTTGGCGGTGCTTCCGTTGCCCGCGGACCGCCAGGGTCGGAATGAGGGCCATAATTCTTTAACCCAGAAATCATGCTTCTTCAATATTTGCTCTTCCCAAAATGATTTCCGATATATTTTATTTATATGTTTTGGATCAGCTTGGATTGTACAACCCCTGAGCACTTCTTTGATAATCTCAAAAATCTTTTACAGTTCTTCCTTATCAGGCGATTAGAGAATGAATATAGCTTGGCAAGTACTATGGTGATTATTGGAGGGGTAAGTGGCCAAAAGTTTGTCTGTGAAAAAGGACCACATATTTATTTGATCAGGGATAATCTTTTTAAAATATTGATTACCAAAGTAGAGGCATTGGCCTTAATTGATTCTATTGTGTGGTCTGACCTGCAAAGTTTCCTCTAGCTAATTGTGGTTATACCCTTTGGGAGAAGATCTGCATGCCAATGAAAAGGACATTGAAAGTTGACCTCCATAGTTTGCTGTCCATGATCACTTCCATCTGTCTTGATAATCTGATAAAATGAAATTAGACTGAGTAATGGTAGAGTTGCTGCTGGATAGTCTATTGTTGAGTGTGTCCCAGCTGAGCAGTAGAACCTAGAATGGGGGCTGTCTTGCTGAAATCCACTGTTCAGTAGTCTAAGCCCAAAAGAGGGGCTTCGACTTCCTAGAACGAATATCAGGATGGATATAAAGGTTATCAAGAGAGGTCTCTTGATATCATTGTGCCACTTCTGTAGTTTGACTACCAGAATATTTAGGTCTTCTTCTTCCAACTGTTCACTGTGTTTTAAGAGCTACAGCAATAAATATCACCACCCCCTTGGACGCCCAAACCTCTCTTTTTGTGTGCAGGGGAAACGTTGCCAATGTATCCACTTATTGTGAACAGCTGCTTTGCTCAGGTTTCTTGCTATAGAAAAATCTGATATTCTCTCAAATGGTTTGTCAGGTCTTTTTGTTGATATTTAGTGTACACACTGTTGATATTCCATAAGCACAATTTCAAGGGTTTCATTGCATTCGGTACTGGTGTGGATTGGGGGGGGGGGCTGAGTATTTGTCCATCAGGATTGTCTGCTATCATGTAAGGCTGCTGTCAACCACCTTACGTTTAGTTGGCCAGAACTTTAGCTGCGTGTTGGAGAATGCAGATTCTGCTTTGGTAAGGGAAGGGAAGAAAAAGATAATGTGTTACCAATTGGGTTCCTAAGAACAGAGAAGGGTTGCTTGTAACCCCTTGTGGCTTCCTTCACCGGGTCATGCTCTGGTTTGTTAAGAGGGATGGATAGCTTGATTGACAAGGTTTTCAAGGGTGTCTGCATTGACGCTAGGCAGCACACAGTGTGCCAGCACAAGGAGAGAGCAGAAGTGTGTCATATCCTAATATATTATATAGAAATGACACATTCTGCCTCACTCCCTTCTATGCAACTCAATGCAGCAAGTTGACTTCATGCATTGCGTTCTGTCAGATTTTATTAAATCTGCCCCTTAGACACCAACATGGAAGACAGAGTCTCCCAGCGGGGCAAGCCTGCAGCTGTATTCAAGAAGGTCTCACTGCGGACAAATAGGCGCTGAACAAGGTGCCACTGAAGCCATTCATTGTGTCAGGAAAAATTCTTGAAAAGTCAATTTCCTCACCCAGGACCATCATTGCCTCGGTCAGATACTTACAACGTCTTCACCGGAAATGTTATATGTAATTATTTTTGACTGTGTGCACCAATAATTGGTCTCTATGCACTACAGTGATTCTTATTTGCACTGAAGACGCAAAACAAATTGCTAAGAGAGGGCAGTGCACCTGCTACCTAAAACAAACATTTGTTTCCAATCAGTTCAAGGTGGTGACTTTGATTCAAGGTTTCTTGTTGTGGTGGAGACTTTTGAGACAATGTTTGTATTTTAATCATATCACAGACTAACATGGTCACATCAGCACCCCAATGATTACATTCATAGTGTACTCCAGTAGTACCTGCACCCCAAAGAGACATAAACGAGGGGACTAAAAAGTTTGTACTTTTATGAAAATGTAATTGAATAGCGTAGTGTTGATAGTGACCTCCTGAAAGAGCCATAGCGTCAAGTAAAATATATGTACTAACAAGCAGAAAGCCAAGACTTTTAGGTGTCACACATTACCTAAAGAAAGTACATAGGCCACATACGGCTGTTTCGATGTCTAATTTTCAGGTTATCCGTACTAGATACATTTTCATGCATTGTTTGTAAATGCTCTTCGAATGCATACACTAAAAATCTCACATAGATTTGGTTCTTTTGACCGCCGAAGGTCACAATTTAACAATCTTTCCAGCTCCTGCTCCGTGTATTGGTAGAAGGTGATGCCAAACATTCTCTGAATCTTAGATGGACCCTCTTCCATCAGCGTATCTGTAAGCTGGCCTCGTCAATGAACATGTTTCAGTAAAGCGCAGTAAAGAGCATACGTCCTGGGATTTAATTTGTAATTTCACTTCCCTATAAATCAAAGCATGCTTGGCGCTATAGAATTAAAAACATGTGCAGGCTGAAACTTACTCTCATCATGACCAGATTGAAAGATACGTATGAAGTTGTGCAAGTGGGGTCCTTTTTCCCTACTACATCTATATAAAGACACGGATGCGATGTGTCACTTTCTACTACTTAAAAAGGAAAACGCGAGCCTAACCAACATATTCAAAGTGCCCGAGTATTTGGACATATGGAGTGGGATATCACCCCATTTCCTTCCATCACAGTTCCCATTCATCCATCAGATTAATATGGTTGTGCATCTCTTTACTCACCAGTGCCTTAGCAAACTGGACTCGTGTAAAAGCAACAGAACATGGATCAGTTCATATGAGAACAGCGAGTAATAAGTGTAACACGAAATTCCTGAAATTATGCAAATTACGGTGGTGCGATTTAAAATGTCACCAGTGCCTTGGTATATCCAGGTAATCCGCATTTCAAATACATGTTCCTAGTCTTGTTGCCATATCGAGTTGTGCCTAAGAGACCCTGACCTCAGTGTCCCATGAATATGAATTAGACAACTCCTGTTGCATAAGGATGGCCGTGTTGACACTTTAAAAGGTGCCTCCCAAGCGCATGATTCGAAGATGATAATTCATGGGCCGTGTGGCATCACGGACTTTAGAGCGAGGTCAAAGTCCATGTTTTAAAAGTGTTCTCGCAGTTGGAGCTCACAATCTACAGCACACATGCTGTGACAAGCAAATATATCAAAGTGCCAAATAACTTAAAGTCTTCAAGTTTGGATTCATAGACCAGAGGAATAAGACAATGATGTAGTGTGATTAAACGTGGCTTGTCTTTTAAAAGTGATGCTGGTGAAGTCCCTCCGTGGCAACACTGAAGGGCATATTTACAAACCTCTTGTGCCGTCAGTGCATCAATTTTTGGGATGCACAGGTGAGGCATAATGCAGACCCATATCTACAAGGCTGCACAAAGCTACTTTGCGTGGCTTTTCATAAATTTTCGTAAATATGGTGGAAGGCGACACAGCTCAAGTTGCGTTGCCTTACAGTGCGTAAGGGAGGCATATTATGGGCGTTGCCATGGGTGTTCCTTTGCAACACCCATGGGTTGTGACACACTTGATCAAATTTACTAAAACCTGTACACCTGGGAATGTGTCAAAACTGTATGCCTCCCTAGGGCAGGCGCAAAGAGGAGCAATATCGTTATTTCTTCTTGTTGTTTCCTCTTTCTGTGCATGCTGCCTCTCTGATTTTTTTTTGCAGGATGGTGTCCCTTCTTGCATAAAATCAATCCTGTCAACAACGCTTGCACCATGGTGCAAGGATGCCTGAATTGGTGCCAGGCAGCAAATTGTGCGCCAGCACAGGGGGAACTTCAGAAATGCACTGTATCCTTCAAATACAGTAGATTTTTGCCATTTTGAATTGGCGTAGGGCAGTGAAGCAGAAAGGCTTGCAGCACTGTACTATACCAATTCCTAGTATATATGCCCCTGAGTCTCTGCAATGGAGCTTGCATACCTCCTGTGGAATACAGTGAAATTAATTGTTTTGTTTCAAATATGTAGCTCAAAATTGGTCCAAAAAGTGTGTTACAGTACATAAATTCACTCTGATTTAGGGGATTATGAATTGATGATCAGATGGATGTGGAGTTGCACAATATGGGTCTCTAGAGCGTTTTTGATTCTGTTAGACTTTTCATCCTTGGTGTGGTCTCCCTTAACTTCTGGCCTCTGTTTCCCAGGTTGTTGATGTATGCTGGACTCTGATTTTGCTGTTTTTGGTACTCTGGGCACTTTACCACTGCTAACCAGTGCTAAAGTGCAAGTGCTCCTTTACAAAATGTGTATGTAATTGGCTTATCCATGATTGGCCTATTTGATTTACTAGTAAGTCCCTAGTAAGGTGCACTAGAGGTGCCAGGGCCTGTAAATCAAATGCTATTAGAGGCCTGCAGCACTGGTTGTGCCACCCACGTAAGTAGCTCTCTAATCATGTCTCAGACCTGCACTGCAGTGTCTGTGTGTGCAGTTTTAACTGTAAATTCGACTTGGAAAGTGTACCCACTTGCCAGGCCTAAACCTTCCCTTTTCTTACATGTAAAACACCCCTAAGGTAGGCCCTAGGTAGCCCCAAGGGCAGGGTGCATTGTATGGGTAAGGTAGGACATAGAGTAATGTGTTTTATATGTCCTGACAGTGAAATATTGCTAAATTCGTTTTTCACTGTAGCAAGGCCTGTCTCTCTCATAGGTTAACATGGGGGCTACCTTTAAATTTGATTAAAGTGTAGATTCCCTTTGGGGTAGGATGGACATGTGGAGTTTGGGGTCTCTAAGCTCACAATTTAAAAATACATCTTTTAGTAAAGTTGAGTTTAAGATCGTGTGTTTGAAAATGCCACTTTTAGAAAGTGAGCATTTTCTTGCCTATAGCATTTCTGTGACTCTGCCTGTTTGTAGATTCCCTCTCTGGGTCGGTTTGACAGTTGGGCTGGTTGCACCTCTCACTAGACAGTGACACAAAGGGAGCCTGGGTGTACTCAGCATTTCCTGATGAGCCATCTGCGCTAGGAGGGTGGGGAGGAGTGGTCACTCACTCCTCAAAGGGCTGTGCCTGCCCTCACACAGTGCAGTTTCCAACCCCCTGGTGAGTGTCTGGGGCCTGGCCTGGGCAAGGCAGAATTTCACATTCAAGAGAGACTTTGCTTTGAAGTAGGCCTACTTTAAAGGAGAAAATAGGTATAAGAAGGGCAACCAAAACCACAGACGTGTGCTGGACTCTGTTTTTGCTGTTTTTGTTACTCTGTGCACTTTACCACTGCTATCCAGTGCTAAACTACAAGTGCTCCTATGTAAGATGTATGTGTAATTGGATTTCCATGATTGGCATCATTGATTTACTGGTAATTCTCTAGTACAGTGCACTAGAGGTGTCCAGGGCCTGTAAAACAAATGCTTCTAGTGGGCCTGCAGCACTGGCTATGACACCCACATTAGTAGTTCTGTAAACATGACTCGGACCTGTTTTAAACTGCCAATTCAACTTGGCCTTCCCTTTTCTTACATATAAGACACCCCGAAGCTAGGCCCTAGGTAGCCCATGAGCAGGGTGCATTGTATGTTTAAGGTAGGACATATACTAAAGTGTTTTATATGTCCTGACAGTGAAACACTGCCAACTTAGTTTTTCATTGTTGCAAGGCCTATCTGTCTCTTAGGTTAACATGTGGGCTGCCTTTATATATGATTAAAGTGTAGATTCCCTTTTGGAGCAGATAGACATGGTGTTTGGGGTCTCTGAACTCACAGTTGAAAAAAAATACATATTTTAGTAAAGTTGGTTTTGAGATTGTGTGTTTGAAAATGCCATTTTTCGAAAGTAGGCTTTTTCTTACTTAAACCATTCTGTGACTCTGCCTGTTTGTGGATTCCCTGTCTGGGTTAGTTTGACAGTTGGGCTGTTTGCACCTCTCTCTAGACAGTGACAGGAAGTAAGCTAGGGTGTAGCCTGCATATCCTGATGAGCCATATGTGCTATGATTGAGGGGAGGAGTGGTCACGCACACCTGAATGGGATGTGCCTGCACTCACACAATGCAGTCTCCAAACCCCTGGTGTGTGTCTGGGGCCTGGCCTGGGCAAGGCAGGATCTCACAAACAAGAGAGACTTTCCTTTGAAGTAGGCTTACTTCAAAGGCAGAAAGGGGTATAAGAAGAGCACCCAACCCCCTGAAAATTAGATCACTTCTGAAATCAAAAGGAACCTCTGCCAAGGAGCAGGGCTGAAGAGCTGAGGAGAAGTGCTGCCCTGCCTGTGCTTTGTGGAGATGTCTTGCAGTTGCTGCTTCTCCCTGTCAAAGGGGACAAAGACTTGACTTTGTTGTGCATTCCTGCTTGTGAAGAATCTCCAAGGGCTTGAACTGAGCTTGCCTCCTGTTGTTGAAGTGTCAGGGCCATTAAAGACTTCCCCTGCCAGCACCTGGACTCTCTGCTGAGACTCCTGCCCTGCCAAGTGGTGCCCTATCCAGTTCCTGGGCTCTTGAAAGGTGAATCTGGCAGACCATGACTGAAAATCCAAGCACAGACTGCCGTACAGGGAAATTTTTGACGCACCTTCCCAGATCGGCCTATTTTTGGAATGCCCATCTTCCCCCAGGGGGGCAGAAACCCACCAGAGACCAGGGAAGATTTTTTTTTCAAAATAAGTGGGCTGGGTATGGCCATATCCCCACCCCAAATTTATGGGGCCAAAGTTGTTCTGCCCACCAGTGGGCAGATGGGGCAATTACCCCAATCCACATCCCGGGGGGGCAGAAAGTCTACCAGATGCCAGGGAATTTAAAAACAAAACAAAAAATAGTGAGGTGGTGACTACCAACCAGTTTGGGCATGGTTATGCCCTCACCCCCAACTGAAGGGGGTAACAGTCTTTCAGCTCTACCCCGCACACAAAAACATCTTATCCCATGGCAATCAAGAGGACATTTGGGGGCATATTTATACTCTGTTTGCGCCGAATGTGCGTCAAAATTTTTGACGCACATTCTGCGCAAACACTGCCCCATATTTATACTTTGACGTCCGACCCGCTGGCATCAAAGTTCCACCATGTGCGTCATTTTTTAGAAGGGGGAACCAGCCTTGCGTTAATTATATGCAAGGTAGGCGTTCCCTTCCAAAAAATGACTTTAAGGCCTGTGCCCCATATTTATACTGTGACGTCATTTTGACGCACAGGAGGGGCCAGGCCTTAAAAAACGGCGCCCAGTCTGATGGGCGCCGTTTTTTAACCCCTGGGTCAGGGCAGGCGTTAAGGGACCTGTGGGCTCAGAAGGAGCCCAGAGGTGCCCTCCCATGCCCCCAGGGACACCCCCTGCCACCCTTGCCCACCCCAACAGGACACCCAAGGATGGAGGGACCCATCTCAGGGAAGTTAAGGTAAGTTCAGGTAAGTATTTTTTTCGTATTTTTTTTGTGGCATAGGGGGGCCTGATTTGTGCCCCCCTACATGCCACTATGCCCAATGACCATGCCCAGGGGACATACATCCCCTGGGAATGGCCATTGGGCAAGGGGGCATGACTCCTGTCTTTGCTAAGACAGGAGTCATTTCAATGGGGGTTGGGCGTAAAAAAAAATGGCGCAAATCGGGTTGAGGCCAAAATTTTGCCTCAGTCCTGACTTGCCCCATTTTTTGACGCCCAAGCTCCATTTTCCCCTATGCCGGCGCTGCCTGGTGTGAGTCATTTTTTTTGACGAACACCGGTCCGCAGCGCAGCGCTGGCTAACGTCATCAAATAAATAAGGCACCCGCATGGCGCTTTGGAATGGCGTTAGCCGGCGTTAAAATTTTTGACGCACAACTGCATTGGCGCAGTTGTGCGTCAAAAAGTATAAATATGGGCCTTGATTATTTTGGGTTTTGGTTTTACATTTGGGGCACTGAGAGCTTGGCTAACTCTCAAAATCGTCCTACTTGGAATGGTGAGGGCTGCACTTTTTGGACTTTGGGACGCTGCCATGTAGAAAAATCCACAAGACCTAGACACATCTGAAAACTAAACATCTGGGTGAGCAGGGTGGTGTGCTTCATATATACCCCACACCATTTCCTTACCCACAAGGCCCTGTAAACCTCCAACTTTGCTTGAAATCACACATTTTTCCACATTTTTGTGATGGAACCTTCCGGAATCTGCAGGAATCGACAAAATTCCTACCACTCAGCATTGTCTCATCTATACCGCTAAAGTTCTCCTGCACTTGTCAACCTAAAATGTTTTATTTCTTACTGCTCTTTTGGACCCGCTTTGGTTCCCCCTCGATTTCGGCATGCTTTTGGCTCTTCCCTGTCACACGCACTTGGCCCACCTACACAAGTGAAGTATAATTTTCACCGGGAGACTAAAGGGAACATTGGGTGGTTGGTCATTTGTCCAGAAATATGGGAAAAATTGGATTTTTTAGCTAAATCTGAGGTTTGCTGAATCAAACCACCCTGGACTCCCTCGGGCATCTAGTTTTCAGAAATGTCTGGGTTTGGTGGGTTTTCCTAGATGGCTGCTGAGCCCAAGACCAAAAATGCAGGTGCCCCCGCAAAAACAGGAAGTATTGTATTTGATAATTTTGATGTGTCCAGATAGTGTTTTGGGGCATTTCCTTTTGAGGGCACTAGGCCTCCCCACACTGTGAGGTACCATTTTCATTGGGAGAGTTGGGGGAACGCTGGGTGGAAGGAAATTCATGGCTCCTCTCAGATTTCAGAACTTTCTTTCACCGAAATGTGAGGAAAAAGTGTTTTTTGGGCCACATGTTGTTGTTTGCAAAGGATTCTGGGTAACAGAACCTGGTGAGAGCACCAAAGTCACCCCATCCTGGATTCCTCTAGGTGTCTAGTTTTAAAAAATGCACAGGTTTGGTAGGTTTCCTTAGGTGTCGGCTAAGCTAGAGGTAAAAATCCACAGCTTGGCACTTTAAAAAAAAAAGCTTTGTTTCTTTGGGAAAATGTGATGTGTCCATGTTCTGTTTTGGGGCATTTCCTGTCGTGGGCACTGGGCCTACCCACACAAGTGAGGTACCATTTTTATCATGAGACTTGGGGGAACGCTGGGTGGAAAGAAATTAGTAGCTCTTCTGTAGGAAAGTAGCCTCTTTTTAGCATGGTTACCCCCACTTTTGGCCTGTTTGTGAGTGTGTGTCAGTGTGTTTTACTGTGTCACTGGGATCCCTCTAGCCAGGACCTCAGTGCTCATAGATAAAACCTATATGTCAGTGTGTTTTGCCTGTCTCACTGGGATCCTGCTAGCCAGGACCCCAGTGCTCATAGTTTGTGGCCTAATGTGTATGCCTCTGTAGTGCCTAACTGTGTCACTGAGCCTCTGCTAATCAGAACCTCAGTGCTTATGCCCTCTCTGCTTTTAAATTTGTCACTGTAGGCCAGTGACTTCAATTACCCATTTCTATTGGCATACTGGACCCCCTTATAAGTCCCTAGTATATGGAACCTAGGTACCCAGGGAATTGGAGTGCCAGGAGATCCATATGGGCTGCAGCATTTCTTTTGCCACCCATAGGAAGCTCAGACAAACCCTTGCACAGGCCTGCCATTGCAACCTCCGTGAAATAACACACATGTTATTTCACAGCCATTTTCACTGCACTTAAGTAACTTTTAAGTCACCTCTATGTCTAACCTTTACTTGCTGAAGGTTAGGTACAAAGTTACTAAGTGTGAGGGCACACTTGCACTAGCACGTCACAATGGTAACTCCGAATATGGCCATGTAACATGTCTAAGATCATGGAATTGTCCCCCCGTTCCAAATATGGTATTGGGGAGCCAATTCCATGCATCCTGGGGCTCCACTATGGACCTCCAGTACTACCAAACCAGCTCTCTGAGGCTTGCACTGCAGCTACAGCTGCTGCCACCTCACAGACAGGTTTCTGCCCTCCTGGGGTCTGGGCAACCCAGTCCCAGGAAGGCAGAACAAAACATTTCCTCTGAGAGCAGGGTGTTACATCCTCTCCCTTTGGACATTGGTGTTACAGGCTGGGGATGGGTAGCCTCCCCCAGCCTCTGGAAATGCTTTGAAGGGCACATATGGTGCCCTCCTTGCATAAACCAGTCTACACCGGTTCAGGGACCTCTTCTGCCCTGCTCGGTGGGAAACTGGTCAAAGGAAAGGGGAGTGACCAATCCCCTGTCCATCACAACCCCAGGGGTGGTGCCCAGAGCTCCTCCAGTGTGTCCCAGAGTTCAGCCATCTTGCTTAGCATGGTGTGGGGGCACTCTGGAGGGCTCTGAGTGGCCAGTGCCAGCAGGTGACGTCAGAGACCCCTCCTGATAGGTCTATCACTGATAAGGTAGCCAATCCCCCTCTCAGGGCTATTTAGGGTCTTTCCTGAAGGTTCTCTTCAGATTCTGCTTGCAAGTTTCCTTCAAGAATCCTCTGCAACAACTTCAGACTCTTCTGACTTCATATCAACCGCAGCTTGCTACAAGAAACACTGTAACTGAAACAAAGTGTCTACAAGAGACACTTTTCTTCAGCAACCTCAGCTCCAAGTCAGCAACTGCAACAGTTTCCACAGTGTTCATGCTCTGGGGAGTCCCAGTCTTCATCCTGCACCAGAAAGACCGAAGAAATCATCCGTGGAGTGATGGAGTCACTCCCCTACTCCAAGCAGGCAACTTCCAAGATGACGACTGGTACCCTGGGACTCCTCTCACGGTGACGAGTGTGCTCCTAAGGACACAGTGGGTGGACATCATCGACATAGACTGTCCTGAGGTTCTGTTGACGCAATTTGGAGGAGGTAAGACCTTGCCTTCCCTGAGAACGATGGTACCCCTGTGTACTGTGTCTTCTTTACCTCCTGAGACCTCTGTGCTCTCTTTGCAAAATTCCTTCATGCACTGCCTGGCCCAGGTCCCCAGCACTCCACCCTGCGACGCTCAGCTAGCTGAGTTGTTCTCCGGTGGCGTGGGACCTTCTTTTGTTGTGCTTCATCAACCACATTTTGCACCTCCTTTGAACCTGGATCCTGTGGCTTCTGGGGGTGCTAGCTGGCATCCTGAGGGTTCTTTAAAGTGCTGAGAGAGCCCTCTTCCTCCTCACACAGAGTTGAGGCCCCCAGGTCCCTCCTGGTTTCATCCAGTAACATTTTGACGAAAAAATGCACCTTTGTCATCGCCAATGCATGTTGGCGCCTTCCAACAAACACGAAATCTCATCTGCAACAATCTTCATGACGTGGGACATGTTTTGCATCAAGCAGGAACCCGCTGGCATCTTCCTAGGGTGCATTTCTGCAGTCTTTGACTAACCAGGGACTGTTCTTTTGCACCCTCTTCTGGGTTGGCAGGGGCTCCTGTCCTTCCTTGAACTTCTTTCGACTTCTGGACTTGGTCCTCTTCCTTTGCAGGTCTTCAGTTCCAATAATCCAGCAGTTGTTCTTTGCAGACTTGGTTGGCTGCTGCAAAATCCCACAAACAATGTGTAGTGTTCTGCTTTTCTGGGCTCTGGGGTGGGGTAATTTACTTACCTTTACTGTATTCTTACTCTCCCAGTGATTCTGCACACACTACACTTGTCTTGGGGGGAATTCATGATTCACATTCCTCTTTCTCAGTATATGGTTTGTGGTGCCCCTAGACCCATTTTCTCCCATTGCATTCTATAGCATTTCCTATTGTTTGCATTGTTCTATGACTATTTACTTGTCTAATTTTGGTGTCTAGTGTATATATTGTGTATAATACTTACCTCCAGAAGGAGTATTGCATCTAAGATATTTTTGGTACTGTGTCACCCAAATAAATACCTCTATTTTTGGTAACACTGAGTATTGTCTTTACTTGTGTATAAGTACTGTGTAACTATAAATGGTATTGCATGAGCTCTGCATGTCTCCTAGTTCAGCCGAAGCTGCTCTGCTATAGCTACCCCTATCATCCTAAGCTGCTAGAACACTACTACATTTCAAACAAAAGTCGTAGCACTCGTGGTATAAAAACAGAGTTAGACGTTGTACGTATGTCCAGTCTTCTTCGTAAATTATCAACCAAACTTGTGTTTGTATCAAGGTCCAAGTTTTATTAGTACTGTTCAGAAATCCTCCAAAGGAACAGCCTATTTATAATGTTCAGATATCCTCCATAAGAACAGCCAACATGTGTTTCATCCTCTGAGAAGTATCTCTCATTAAGGACTTCATCAGGGCTTACTGTACTTCATATATTCACAATAATCATATCGTTAGGTAGTCATCGAATATTATCTCCATCAAAGTGTCAGAGTGACTAAATATCGGAAAAAAGGGAAAAACGCTGCGCGGTCTTATTCACCCGCAGCTTTCCCGAATCTAGTGGCCGCAGTGTACACAGCGTTTTTCCCTTTTTTCCGATATTTAGTCACTCTGACACTTTGATGGAGATAATATTCGATGACTACCTAACGATATGATTATTGTGAATATATGAAGTACAGTAAGCCCTGATGAAGTCCTTAATGAGAGATACTTCTCAGAGGATGAAACACGTGTTGGCTGTTCTTATGAGGATATCTGAACATTATAAATAGGCTGTTCCTTTGGAGGATTTCTGAACAGTACTAATAAAACTTGGACCTTGATACAAACACAAGTTTGGTTGATAATTTACGAAGAAGACTGGACATACGTACAACGTCTAACTCTGTTTTTATACCACGAGTGCTACGACTTTTGTTTGTATGCTTTTATGTTTCTCTGGAAACATTGGAGGATTGAGGGAGATCCTCCTGTCAGAAGCACCGTGCCATGAACTAAATGTGTGATTTATTCTATGGACTTTCTGTGAGCGCCCATATCCTATGAGTATCTTCCTCGTTGTCACTGTTTTCACTACTACATTTCACTAATAAGGGATAAGTGGACCTGGTATAAGGTGTAAGTATCCAAGGTAGCCACCACAAACCAAGCCAGCCTCCTACATCATCTCACATTCTAGAACTTTCTGTCACTGAAATGTGAGGAAAAAGTGTTTTTTTTGGCCACATGTTGTGGTTTGCAAAGGATTCTGGGTAACAGAACCTGGTGAGAACCCCACAAGTCACCCCATCCTGGATTCCCTTTGGTGTCTAGTTTTTCAAAAATGCACAGGTTTGGTGAGTTTCCCTAGGTGCCGGCTGAGCTAGAAGCCAAAATCTACAGCTAGGCACTTTGCAAAAAGCACGTCAGATTTCAATGTTAAAATGTGATGTGTCTATGTTGCATTTCCTGTGGCGAGCATTAGGTCTACCCATGCAAGTGAGGTGCCATTTTTATCGGGAGACTTGGGGAAACACAAAATAGCAAAACAAGTGTTATTGACCCTTGTCTTTCTCTACATTTTTTCCTTCCAAATGTAAGACACTGTGTAAAAAAGACGTCTATTTGAGAAATGACCTGTAATTCACATGCTAGTATGGGCACCCCGGAATTCACAGATGTGGAAATACCCACTGCTTCTTAACACCTTATCTTGTGCCCATTTTGGAAGTACAAAAGTTTTTTTTACCCATCTTTCACTCTTTATATTTCAGCAAATTAATTGCTGTATACCCGGAATAGAATGAAAAAACACTTGCAAGGTGCAGCTCATTTACTTGCTCTGTGTACGTAGGGTTCTTGATGAACCTACAAGCCCTATACATCCCCGCAACCAGAAGAGTTCAGCAGACGTAACAGTATATTGCTTTGAAAAATTTGACATCGCAGGAAAAAGTTACAGTGAAAAACGTGGAGAAAAATGGCAGTTTTTTTCACCTCAATTTCAATATTTTTGTTTTTCAGCTGGTATTTTCTGTAGTAAAACCTTGAAGAATCCACAAAAATTACCCCTTGCTGAATTCATAATTTGGCTACTTTTCAGAAATGTTTAGCTTTCTGGGATCTAACATTGGTTTCACACCCATTTCGGTCACTAACTGGAAGGAGGCTGAAAGCACAAAAAATAGTAAAAATGGGGTTTGTCCCAGTAAAATGCCAAAATTATGTTGACAAATTGTGTTTTCTGATTCAAGTCTGCCTGTTCCTGAAAGCTGGGAATATGGTGATTTTAGCACCATAAACCCTTTGTTGATGCCGTTCTCAGGGAAAAAAACACAAGCCTTCTTCTGCAGCCCTTTTTTCCCATTTTTTTTTTAATGGAGTTTTTGCTGTATTTTGGCAAATTTCTTGGTCTCCTTAAGGGGAACCCACAACTCTGGGTACCTCTAGAATCCCTAGGATGTTGGAAAAAAAAGATGCAAATTTGGTGTGGGTAGCTTATGTGGACAAAATTTTGTGAGGGCCTAAGCGCGAACTGCCCCAAATAGCCACAAAAAGGTCTTGCACCTGAGGGGGAAAAGGCCTGGCAGCGAAGGGGTTAAGGGGCATAGGTATTAAAAATCATGCATTGCAGATCAGCAACTCACCTTGATGTACTGCACTGGGTGATAGAGAAAGGGCAGGAATGCACCATACTTAGCACTGTATGGTGCATTCCTGTCTTTTCCCTGCACTGGTGCACAATGAGCTGTCTTGTGTCAAAGCAGGCACTCTTGCACTGTGGTGCAAGGGGGCCTGTGGTGTAAGCAGGATTTCCTTTGTGGAAGAAGGGGCACCTTCCTGCACAAAAACAGTCCTGAGATGCATTCTGCAGAACACATAGAATGAGGAACTAACAGAGAGAAATAAAGATATTTCTCCTCGTTATGCCTCACCTGGGGAGGCATGGCATTTTGACACATTCCCAGGTCTACCAGTAATGGTAAATCAGGGAATGCACCAATGTCCATTGGTGGATGAATGGGAACAACCATGCTTCATGGAATGTCTTCCCACGACAGAGTAACATAACACAGCTATTTGTGCTGCGTTGCATTCCTCTATATTTATCAAGCCAGGCAGGCCCACACAAGGTCGCCTTGCATGGCCTGATAAATTTAACTTGTGTCACCTTGCATCCCATTGCGTAGCACATGGGCGATGCAGGTCTTTGATAAATATGACCCAAAGTATAATTGTTTGAAAAAAAGCTAGTCGCCTGGATACAATTTACTTTTCAGCCTGCACCAAATAAACACATAAAAAAGTAAATAAATAAATAAATAAAAGCAATGTGCCATTCAAACCCCCTGATAAAAGAATAGACCTTCAGAAGCCATGATGCCTGATGTGGTAATGAAGCCAACGTCACCACCAGTGCATTCATTGGTTTAATTTAATGGTGGCGTTTGGGTGAGCAGTGTGCGTCGGCTTCTCTGTCATGAGTGGATCCTGGGAGGGTCCTGGGGCCACTGCCCTTCCCTTTATTAGCAGCCTTGTGAAGGACACTTTTACTGTGTTGTATTTTGTTTTAATACGTGTTGTAAATGTTGTGTAAGTACATTACTAATGTCATGTGATAGTTTTACCTTGTGCATGAAGTGAATTGCACCTTTCTCAATAAGTAAGTCAACAGGCATTGGTGGGTATTTCTATAATCCCTATGATATTTGATGAATATTTAACTCAAAGATAGTATGGAACAAGAAATGTGACCTAAAAATAAATATGCCTGTGAATGGTGGTCTTGAAAGCATTATGCATTCCAAGTATCATTTGGGGAGAAAACAATAACTTCAACAGCAATGCATATATTTAAAAGACCCAGAGGCATATTTTCCACAAGATTATGGCCCTCATTACAACCCTGGTGGACGGTGTTAAAGTGGCGGTAAGACCGCCCAACAGGCCGGCGGTAAAAATTTTGCAATTACGACCGTGGCGGAAACCGCCAACAAAGACAGCCACTTTAACACTCAGACCGCCACGGCGGTAGAAAAACAGTGCGGTGGTCACCGCCAACAGACAGGCGGGAGACAATTTACCGCCCACACTATTATGACAGGCCAATCTGCCACCTTTTCCGGGGCGGATTCAACGTGGATACAAACACGGCGGAAACAGGCATTTCGAAGGAAAAACGCTCACCTCTACACACTCCACGAGGAAGGAGGACAGCATGGAGCCGGAACTTCATATTCTCCTAGCGCTAGTCTTCCTGCTCTTCTACGAGGAGCACCAACGCCGGCGGCGAAGACCACGGTGACTACTGCACCTATGACATAGGGGAGGGGGAGCCAAAAAACAGGGACACACACACTCAACACCCCAACCCCCACCGACCCTCACCCACTACAACACACACACCAATGCATATCCATACATTACAGTAACACCCCCCAATCTCCCCGGAAGAATGCAAAGACAAAAGGAAATGAGTGTAACTATTGTAATATATAAAAAATCAGTAAGCAATACTATAAACAAAATATATACTACGATTAGTAGTCCAGATTTTGCATCATTCATAGTCCGTGGACCACTGGGCCCAAAATGCATGGGGGAGGCTCACACAAGATACCCGAACATGACGGAGAGAACACTGCAGGGGCATCAGATAGAAATACAACAGGCACCTCAGGGGGAAGGGAAGGGGGGGGCACCTCAGCTGGATGAGTGCACAACGCCAGATCCATGAGGGGGCTCCATGCGCACTCCCCAATCCTGGGGAGTGCAAAGCCACAGTCTCTCAAGTCTCTACAGTGGGTGGTTTGCCCACTGTACCATCCTAGGGAGTGCAAAGCCACAGTCTCTCAAGTCTCTACAGTGGGTGGTTTGCCCACTGTACCATCTTGGGGAGTGCAAAGCCACAGTCTCTCAAGTCTCTACATTGGGTGGTTTGCCCACTGTACCATCCTAGGGAATGCAAAGCCACAGTCTCTCAAGTGGATAAAAGCCTTCACTGGTTCTGGAGGGGGACTGGTGCCCAGAGTGCTTCATCCTGCCAAGGACAGACGGAGTGGATGCTGTTCTCCACTGGTTCTGGACGGGCACTGGTGCCCACAGTGCTTCATCCTGCCAAGGACAGACGGAGTGGATGCTGTTCTCCACTGGTTCTGGAGGGGGACTGGTGCCCAGAGTACTTCATCCTGCCAAGGACAGACGGAGTGGATGCTGTTTTCCACTGGTTCTGGAGGGGGCACTGCAGCACTCACCCTATGACGGTCCCAGTTGCGTCACTGCCCCTGCCGCTAATGGGTTAGCGGTGCTTGCCATGGCGGTCTTTGCCCTGTTCAAACGGTGCTTGCCCTGTTCAGCGGTGCTTGCCATGGCAGTCGTTGCCCTGTTCTGCGGTGCTTGCCAAGGCGGTCTTTGCCCTGTTCAGCGGTGCTTGCCCTGTTCAGCGGTGCTTGCCATGGCGGTCCATCATTGCCCAGCTGGGCTGTGGCTGGCGGTCCTTCATGGGTCAGATGGGCTTTGTCTTGCGGGGCCCTCCTGGGCAGCTGGGCTGTGTCTTGCGGGGCTCTCCTGGGCAGCTGGGCTGTGTCTTGAGGGGCGCTCCTGGGCAGCTGGGCTGTGGCCTGTTTGGCCCTCCTGGGCAGCTGGGCTGTGGCTTGTGGGGCCCTCCTGGGCAGCTGGGCTGTGTCTTGCGGGGCCCTCCTAGGCAGCTGGGCTGTGGCTTGTATGGCCCTCCTGGGCAGCTGGGCTGTGGCTTGTGTGGCCCTCCTGGGCAGCTGGGCTGTGGCTTGTGGGGCCCTCCTGGGCAGCTGGGCTGTGTCTTGCGGGGCCCTCCTGGGCAGCTGGGCTGGGTCTTGGGGAGCCCTCCTGGGCAGCTGGGCTGTGTCTTGCGGGGCCCTCCTGGGCAGCTGGGCTGTGGCTTGTGTGGCTCTCCTGGGCAGCTGGGCTGTGGCTTGTGGGGCCCTCCTGGGCATCGACGATGGGGCTGGCGGTGGCCTCCTGGCCAGCGGGGATGATGGCGGTCTTCTCCACCGTGCTGCTCCTCACTGACTTTGCAGGTTTCTTCTGCCCATTCCCCACCTTGGGAGGAGTCACAGCTGAGTCCACACTCCCCCCGGGACTTCTGTGAGCGGCTTGGCTGGCTGGAGTCTTCTCCCTCTCCCGCTGGGCACTGTCCAACTTCTGGTGCTTCACAGGGGGGTGGACTGGCAGTGCTGTGGCTCTGTGACAGACTGGCTGGCCTGGTGGCGGTGCACTCCACACACCTGTAACAACAGGCACCACTGGTCCCGGAGATTTTTTGGCTGAGGTGCTAGTACGGGACCTATGAGTTGGAGGGGGGGTGGTGGGAAATAGGTTAAGGGGGGACAGGAAAAGTTGTTTGGACACACTGGGACGGGTAGCTGGAGGGGGTTTGGGAGTGGAGGAAGAGGTGGTGGTTGTAGGAGGTGTAACTTTTGTGGATTTGGGTGCAGGTGCATGCGCTGGAGGCTGTCGTGAGGTGGATGGCTGTTGGGTGGGTGTGTGCCTGCGTTTGTGTATCTTCGGAGGGGGCGTCACAGACACACTGGGAGAGGACACAGGGGCCGTGCAAATGGTAGTGGGAGTGGTGACTGCACGTGAGCGGGGTGTGGTGGTGGGTGTGCTGGTGCGAGACGTAGTGGCTGTAGTGGTAGTGTATGCAGGAGTGAGTGTAGATGAGACTGGGAGGGAGGAGGGAGACGACAAGGAGGGGGGCACAGTGGAGGCAGTGGATGTTGGTGTGTCTGAATGTGTGTGATGCTTGCGTGAGTGCCTGTGGGATGTGTGGTGCTTATGTTTGCCTGAGCTTCCCTTGTGTTGTGAGGTGTGTGCAGGCTGGTCTGTAGGTGTGCTTGGGATAGGCAGAGGTACAAGGGATTGGGTCTGGGTGGAGGAAGTTGGAGGGGGGAGGCTAGACACAGGGACAATGGCTACCATCAGTGCTGAGGCCAGAGTTTGAAGGGTTCGATGAAGGGCAGCGTGACCAGAATGAATGCCCTCCAGGAATGCATTTGTGTGTTGCAACTCCCTTTCTACACCCTGGATGGCATTCAAAATGGTAGACTGCCCAACAGTGAGGGACCCGAGGAGGTCAATGGCCTCCTCACTGAGGGCAGCAGAGGTGACAGGGGCAGGGGCTGAGGTGCCTGGGGCGAAGGTGATGCCCACCCTCCTGGGCGAGCGGGCACGGGGCGAATGCTAAGGGGCTGCTGGGAGGGCGGTGCTGGTAGGGGGGTGGCGGCTGTACCTGTTGAAGTGGGGGGCACAGATGTTGCCGCCCCCACAAGGGAGCTCCCATCGGAGGACGAGTCCGTGTCGCTGGTTGGTGATCCGGTGGCCGACGTGAAGCTCCCCTCGCCCTCCGTCCCACTGGTGCATTCTGAGTCCGTGGTGTGGCCCTCCATGGCCATGTGGGATGCAGCTCCCTCATGCTCCTGTGCCACTGTACCTCCGCCTGATGATGCTGATGCACAAAACAACAGGGAGAGCACAAAAAGGGGGGGGAGACAGAAGAAAGACAGGTTGAGTGCATGGCATACCGCTACCGTTGGCGGACAATACAGACACAGCAGCCCCCTGCACTACGCCGTGCTCCTGGCCTCTGCAGATGCAATTTCTGGGATCTGGCCTACATGGCTATGGTGGACTTCTGCACACATGGATGCCACAGGGGCATGTATACCTGTACTTGGCACTCTACAGCGGTGGGGTAGAGTGCCACATGGGCTGCATTACGGAGGGGCCTAGCCTAGGTATTTCTGCCTGGCCTAGGTACACCCACAGGCCTCCTGCCCCACCCAGACCCCTCCACTGCGCGCAAAGTCTGCTGAATGAGAGTGTACTCACCCCCATGTGTCTGCTGTGATGCCCTCAAGCGCCCATCCAACTCAGGGTAGGCCACCGCCAGGATCCGGGAACATCAGGGGGGTCATGGGGCGACGGGCACCCCTCCTACGTTGGGAGGCCATCCCCAGCTGAGCCTCCGCCGTCTTCTTGCTCCAGCGGCGAATGTCCTCCCATCTTTTCCGGCAGTGGGTGCCCCGTCTCTGGTGGACCCCCAGGGTCCGGACGACCTTGGCGATGGCACACCAAATGTTCTTCTTCTGGTGGGCGCTGACCTACATGACATGCACAAGGGAAGAAGAGAAGTCATTACCAAGTGCACCGTGGATGTGAGTGTCCCCCCTCCCTACCCTAGCCATGTGGCACATTCATTCACATGCATTAATGTTCCCTGAACTCTGCCCCCTTCCCTCTTAGAACCAGCCCTCTCCACCCAGGCCTAGCCCATACAACGTGCTACCTGTGTACTAACCTGTTGGTCTGGAGGACCGTAGAGTAGCGTGTATTGGGGGAGGACCCCGTCTACTAGTTTCTCCAACTCCTGAGCAGTGAAGGCAGAGGCCCTTTCTCCAGACGCAGCAGCCATCGTCGCTTCCAGACCGAGGTCAAAGCAGCAGTTGCAGTGTAGGTCCTCTCCTGTCGAAGATCAGGTATCTAGTGATTGAACAGATAGAAAATGACGGTGACGTCCGCTGCGGTGCGTATCATCACCGGCGGCGCACTTGTTCATTGGCTCCTGGGACCCATAGGGTCCAATGTTAACCAATGCAGCATTGCGCCGCGGTCTACGAACGCCTACGCGACGGTGTGCAACGGCAACGCAGTTACCCCACAATCCCATTGTCCCAGTTTAGAGGTCAGGCAGCCGCCATTTCAGGGGCCCACATGGCTTCATTTACTTCTGCGTCACACATAGCTAGGCCTACACTCAACACACATTCAGGAAGGGTTTTGTGTTTGGTGTCGTGTTCTGTGTAACTGTGGGTACATACCTGGAAAAAAGTTGACTCTGTGGTCGCTGTTGTCCTTCCTAGGCACCGTCATTTGGGACAATTGAGAAGATGGCGGAATCCTCCGGTGTACCGACCGCTGGTGGACCTGTTGACAATGGAGGAGCGTCACCTACAGGTTTGACCGTGCCACTATCCAGGAACTATGTACCCAGTTGGAGCCAGACCTGATGTCACCTATCCGCCATCCCACTGGAATCCCCCCTGACGTGCAGGTGCTGTCAGTGTTCCATTTCCTTGCAAGTGGCTCTTTTCAGACAACAGTAGCCATGGCATCAGGGATGTCTCAGCCCATGTTTTCCAACGTGCTGTCCAGAGTGTTGTCTGCCCTGCTGAAACACGTAAGGAGATACATTATTTTCCCTGAGGTGGAAGATTTGGCTACAGTGAAAGGTGACTTCTATGCCCTTGGACCTATCCCCAACATCATAGGTGCTATTGATGGCACCCATGTAGCTCTGGTCCCCCCCACAGGAGTGAACAGGCGTACAGGAAACGGAAGAGTTATCATTCCATGAATGTACAGATGGTATGTTTGGCAGACTCTGGTTACCCCAACCTGTCCTGGCTATTGATCCCAGTGAGGAATCCCAGGACCAGGACACAGGAACGGTACAATGAGGCCCATGGGTGGACTAGGAGGGTGATTGAACGCACCTTCGGCCTCCTGAAGGCCAGGTTCAGGTGCCTCCATATGACAGGTTGTTCCCTATTCTACTCACCGAAGAAGGTGTGCCAGATCATCATCGCCTGCTCGATGCTTCACAATCTTGCTTTGCGACGCCAGGTGCCTTTTCTGCAGGAGGATGGTCCAGATGACGGTGTTATGGCAGCTGTGGAGCCTGTGGACAGTGATGAGGAGGAAGCTGAGGAAGAAGACAACGACAACAGGGAGTCAGTCATACAGCAATATTTCCAGTGACACACATGTGAGAACATTTTAATTTTTACCATTACATTCACTGTCACACGTCTTCCTCTATCCAGTGTGTAATTTCATAGGATTATTTGGTAACTGAGTTGTTCCTTTACATTACGGTTTCACAGGTGTGCTTACCAACGTGTGTCATCTGCATGCATCCTTCAAGGACTTGTGATGTGTGACATAGGTATGTTGCCTTTACAACTAGAAACGCATTTTGACACTGTCATTGATAATACATTTTACCAAATCATAGACTGACTCCAGATTGTTTTGTGGTTAAAGGGTGCTTATGTAAGTGCTCAAAAATGGAGGGGGGGTTGTAAAATGGTGATGGGTGATGGTGGAGGAATGTCCATGGCAGAGTCCAGTCTATTAGTCTCACAGGTGCACTGCCCATATGGGCATAGGAAGTGCAGCTGGGGCAGTTTAAGTATGGACAGGGTAACTGTGGCAGGCTGAACGGTATAAACCAGGCTGAGACCGGATAGTACGGTAAAACAAAATGAGGGTTTATTTGTTTTTGTTCTCTCTTTTCTTTAAGTCCAGTCAAACAAAAGAAATTATAGTCCGCACTGGGATTCTTTGGGGCTGTGGTTTCTTCCTTTCTTGTAACACTGTCCTTCTTCTCTCCTAGGTCGGTGAAGGAGGAGTACTGCGGCTGACTCCAGTGGAGTACCGGCAAGAGAAAAAAGGAACAATGCCAAGGTAAGTGATGGGTTGCTTTTCTGGGCTATTTTCCTTATAACGGAGGGGAAAGGTTGTGGGGAATACGGTAGGGTGTGGGGGTAACCGTGCACAGGACAAGGAATCGTGGTGACGGGGTTTTATCATGCACACCGGGTTTTCCAGTTTACGTGGGCGCGTCTGTCTCCTTCCCTTATCTCTATTACCCCTGTGCCCCGTCCTTTAGTACGTTCCCCAACTCCTCGTTACCCTTCCCCAGCGTCTTCTTTAATTTAAATTCTCCCGTTCCCAGAATGGACCCTACCTTGGTGAGCCACGACCCTCCGGGGTCGTGGCTGGCTCCTGGGTGTTCCTGCTCCGGTCTTTTATCGTCCGTGGCTCCTCCCTCAGCTCCTTCCTCAATGGATTCGATACTCCGACCCTCCGTCTCCTCACTCTGCACGGCCGCCGTCTCAGCACTCTGCACGTCCTCCGTTTCCTAGCTCTGCACGTCCTCTGTCTCCTCGCTCTGCACGTCCTCTGTCTCTCCTTCTCTTCCCTCCTCTGGCTGTCCGTGGGTTCCCCTGTTAGCTTCCTCGGCGTCCCGGATGTTTTCTAGCGTTTCCCTGGCAACAGGGAAACGCGTCAGCAATGTCGAGGGCGTTCCCATGGCACCATGGGGGCGCGGAAGTGACGTCTCGGTCTCGTCTGTCCCGGAGGCTGTTGTTGGTGGGAGAGGTGAGTTTGGGTCGGCCCAACCACACACCCCATCCCAAGATTGGTCCTGATCGAGGACCGGAGAAGAACAGGGAAATCGGGACAAGTAATCCGCAGGGCCCTGTTGCGAACCAGGGACGTGGCAAACCTGGAAGGCAAAAGGCTGTAGTTCAAGGAACCATCGTAAGATTCTAAAGTTGGAATCTTTGTGGGAGGCAAGCCAGGTAAGGGGAGCGTGATCGGTATACAATATAAATGGCCTGCCCAGAATGTAATATTGTAGGGTCTCTACAGCCCACTTAATGGCTAAGCACTCCTTTTCAATGATAGGATAATGACATTCCCGAGAAAGAAGCTTCCTGCTTATAAACACAATCGGGTGATCCCTGCCCTCTTCGTCAGGCTGGGCGAGTACAGCACCTAGTCCCACGTTCGAAGCATCTGTATACAGATGAAAAGGTTTAGTGAAATCGGGACATTGTAAGATAGGATCCAATGTAAGAGCGGATTTCAACCGTTCAAAACTAGCCTTTTGACCTACTGAAAAGGGTTCCAACCTGTTAGGATGACGTTTGGATAACAGATCAGTCAGGGGGGCTGCCATAGTGGAATACCCTGGAATAAACCTACGGTAGTAACCTACTAAGCCCAGGAAGGAACGTAGGTCTTTTTTTTGTTTTGGGGGTTGGGGCTTGGGTAATGGCTTTCCACCTTTTTTACCTGTGGCTGTATGATACCATTGCTTATCTTATAACCTAGGTATAGTATGTCTGTGTTTCCTAATATACACTTCTTGGGATTGGCCGTCAATCCCGCTTCTGCTAGTGTGGTAAAGATTTGGTTGAGATGGTGGAGATGGTCTGACCAAGTGTCGCTAAAGATGACGACATCATCTAGATAGGCGGCAGCGAACGTATGAAAAGGTTTTAGTAGTCTATCCATTAATCTCTGAAAGGTACCCGGGGCTCCGTGGAGACCAAAAGGTAACACTGTGAAGTGATAAAGACCTGATTGTGTCGAGAAGGCCGTTTTCTCTTTATCTTCTGGGGAGAGGGGAATCTGCCAGTATCCCTTAGTAAGGTCTAATGTAGATAAATACTTGGCTTTCCCCAGCTTCTCGAGGACATCATCCACTCGGGAATGGGATAGGTGTCGAACATTGATACTGCATTGAGTTTACAAAAATCAATACAAAATCGGACTGAGCCGTCCGGTTTTGGGACCAGGACTACCGGAGAGCTCAACGGACTACTGGAGGGTTCGATAACTCCTAGGGTCATCATTTTTTCTATTTCCTCTTCTATGACATGTTTCCTAGCCTCGGGAATACGATAAGGACGTAGCCTGATAGTTTGTCCTGGGGTTGTTTTTATTTTATGAAAGATCAGGGAAGTTTTCCCTGGTATTTCTGAAAAAACATGTGGGTACTGGTTTACCAAGGCGAACAGCTATTGCCTTTTGGACATTGTCAGAGAGGCGTTGACAGAGGGCATATTCTCTTTTCCCTGTTTTCCAAAAGGGAATAGTTCTATGTCTAATTCCTTATTGTTAGAGACCAGACAGCCCATCTCCACTGTCTCGTCAACTTCCTCTACTGTTTCCCATTTCTTGAGGAGGTTCACATGGTATATTCGTTTTTTTTGGGGTTGATACTCAATTCTATAAGATATGTGACGGGTGAGACTGCTCTAATGATCCTATAGGGTCCTTGCCATTTAGCCAACAATTTTGTTTCCGAAGTGGGTCGCATTATCAAGACTTGATCATTCGGAAGAAAGGTACGTAGTTTACTTCCTCTATCATAATATTGTTTTTGGGTCTTTTGGGCCTTTTCCAAATGTTGCCTTACATCTTCCCATAGGTCCTTTAAGTGACTTTTAAGTTTCTGGACATATTCTAACAAGGGCCTTCCTTCCTCTTCCTCTTCTTCCTCCCATGTTTCTACGGCCATATCCAAAAGACCACGGGGTTGCCTTCCGAAAACCAGTTTGAACGGGCTATGTCCCGTTGAGGCCTGTTCATGGGTTTTAATAGCATAGAGGACTAATGGTAATTTTTGGTCCCAATCTCTCCCCGAGTCATTTACAACCTTTCTTAATAGGGTTTTAATGGTCCGGTTATAGCGTTCTACCAGTCCGTCCGTCTGGGGGTGATAGACTGAAGTTTTTATTTGGGAAATTCCCAGTACCCGGCATATCTGTTTCATGAGGTTCGACATGAATGGAGTACCTTGGTCGGTGAGGATCTCTTGGGGAAACCCTATCCTAGAGAATACCGTTATCATAGCCTGCGCCACTGATTTGGTTGTCATGCTTGCTAGGGGAAGAGCTTCGGGGTATCTTGTAGCATAATCTACTAGCACCAATATGTAAGTATGCCCTCTAGATGAAGGAAGTAGGGGTCCAATTAAATCCATTCCCACCCTGCTAAATGGAACCTCAATGATAGGCAGAGGTATTAGGGGTGCTTTCCTGGGTCTGCCTGGTTCGGTAAGTTGACACCTAGGGCATTGTGAGCAATAATTCCTAATATGCGCAAAAACCCCTGGCCAGTAGAACTTCCTGAGGAGGTATTCTTCGGTTTTTTCTCTGCCGAAATGCCCCCCCCCTGGTTGATTGTGTGCTAGAAAGAGTACTTGGTTCTTATAAGCTTCTGGGACTACTAACTGGTGCTTGCGGTCCCCTGTTCTGGTAGTAGTAACCCTATACAGAAGATTCTTGTTCACTAGGAAATAGGGACCCACCTCATCTGTCTCTTCGGATTTCGCTGTTCTCCACGCATGTGTGAGGGTAGGGTCCTCTCTTTGCTGTTGCCGAAAGATGATGGGCCCGCTATGGTTCCCGGCTACTATCCTTATAGGGTATTTGTTTTCTTGGGTAGTCTGGAATTTCAATCTCTCATATCTTTTCTCTCTGCGGGAAAGTTTTCTGCGTTGTGGAGGACACTCAATGGGGTTACCAAAAAAAGGAGCTTCCTTCCACCACTCTAGGTTCTCTGTCTGGGTTTGTGTGCAATCTAACAGTTGTTGAAAATGTACATAGTCTGTGCCGATAATACACTCTTCAATCAGTTGGTCCATAACTCCCATGGGAAGGAGGTCTTTGTATTTTCCCCACTCGAGCTTAACTACCATAAGGGGGTACTGCTCTTTATCGCCATGTATACAGCAGATGGTAACCCATTGTCTGGGGTTCTCACCGACAGTACTTATCAAATTTTTGCGAATAACGGATTGACTACAACCCGAGTCTATAAGGGCAGAGAGGGACCGTCCATTTATTCTTATGATCTGTTTAAATCTGGCATGCCCCCCTCCAGTGCATTGGACTCTTCGTCGGGTTAGGCCTATCTCCATAGGTTCCACTCCCTCTACTTTCCTGGGGCATGTGCGGGCTATGTGACCCCATTCCCCACAGTTGAAACACTGGGGCCCCTGCATTGGGTGACCCTCCCCTTGTTTACGTGGACTCGGCTCCTCCAATGGATATCTCGGGACGGGTTTGGATGGAGGCAGGGGGGTTTTCACGTTGAGACGAGGCGGGGTGGTCTCATGTCTGCGGACCTGTGAAAGGCATAGGCCAAATCTATCGCACTCTCTGTATCCACTTTTGGGTGTTGCTGTATCCAACTCTTAGTACTAGTGGGTAAGGAGTCCAAATATTGCTCGAGAATTACTGTCTTTATGACATCTTCTCCATTGGTTCCTATCGGGCCTAACCACTTGAGTGCTAAATCCTTCACCCTAAAGTAAAAGGTTCGGGGATCCTCATTTTGTCCCCATTTTACTTTTCGGAATTTTACTGTATAGTACTCCGTGTCGTGGCCAACCCGTTCCAAAATGCTCTTCTTTATGTCCTGGTAGGACGTGGTACCACCCGGATTGGCTGCTTGATAAGCTGCCTGCATAAGTCCTGTGAGTAACGGGGCGATGTATTGCCCCCAACGTTCCTCTGGCCATTGGGCGGAGGAAGCCACCCTTTCGAAGTTGGTAAAGAAAGAGTCCGGGTCATCCCCCTCCTGGAATTTTTGAAGAACTGAACTAGGGACATTAGGATGCACTTTGCTGGCGGCTATTGTTTCTGTTAACTTTTTCATTGCCGTCTCATGCACCAGTTGGTTGTTTGCTAGGATAGTCGCTTGGCTCTTTAGGGCCGACTGTAAGGCCTCCCTATCCTCCTTAGCCTCTCGTTGGTGAGCCTCCCACACCAACTGTAAGTGGCGCTGGCCTTCGGTGAGTTGTTTAAGTATGTCCTCCATAGAAGGGCTCTCACTCATTGTCTATACCATTCTTAGCCTGAGGGAATAATCCCACTTCTGACATCACTGTGGCAGGCTGAACGGTATAAACCAGGCTGAGACCGGATAGTACGGTAAAACAAATTGAGGGTTTATTTGTTTTCGTTCTCTCCTTTCTTTAAGTCCAGTCAAACAAAAGAAATTATAGTCCGCACTGGGATTCTTTGGGGCTGTGGTTTCTTCCTTTCTTGTAACACTGTCCTTCTTCTCTACTAGGTCGGTGAAGGAGGAGTACTGCGGCTGGCTCCAGTGGAGTACCGGCAAGAGAAAAAAGGAACAATGCCAAGGTAAGTGATGGGTTGCTTTTCTGGGCTATTTTCCTTATAACGGAGGGGAAAGGTTGTGGGGAATACGGTAGGGTGTGGGGGTAACCGTGCACAGGACAAGGAATCATGGTGACGGGGTTTTATCATGCACACCGGGTTTTCCAGTTTACGTGGGCGCATCCGTCTCCTTCCCTTATCTCTATTACCCCTGTGCCCTGTCCTTTAGTACGTTCCCCAACTCCTCGTTACCCTTCCCCAGCGACTTCTTTAATTTAAACTCTCCCGTTCCCAGAATGGACCGTACCTTGGTGAGCCACGACCCTCCGGGGTCGTGGCTGGCTCCTGGGTGTTCCTGCTCCGGTCTTTTATCATCTGTGGCTCCTCCCTCGGCTCCTTCCTCAATGGATTCGATACTCCGACCCTCCGTCTCCTCACTCTGCACGGCCGCCGTCTCAGCACTCTGCACGTCCTCCGTTTCCTCGCTCTGCACGTCCTCTGTCTCCTCGCTCTGCACGTCCTCTGTCTCTCCTTCTCTTCCCTCCTCTGGCTGTCCGCAGGTTCCCCTTTTAGCTTCCTCGGCGTCCTGGATGTTTTCGAGCGTTTCCCTGGCAACAGGGAAACGCGTCAGCAATGTCGAGGGCGTTCCCATGGCAACATGGGGACGCGGAAGTGACGTCTCGGTCTCGTCCGTCCCGGAGGCTGTTGTTGGTGGGAGAGGTGAGTTTGGGTCGGCCCGACCACAGTAACAAAGTGGGACAGTGGGGTGACAATCAGGGTGGTGTCATTTCCTGGCGGGGGTCTTGCCATCTTGCTCTGTCCTGTTCCTGGATCTCAGGGACCGCTTGGGTGGTGGTTGTCCATCTGCAGGGGGTGGGGTGCTGGTGTGGTGGTCCTGTGGCGGGGCGTCCTGTCCACTAGCGCCGGCGGAGTTGGTGGGCAGTTCATCGTCCATGCTAGTGTCAGGGGCCCCTTGGAGTGCCATGGTGTCCCTCATGGTCTGCTGTATGTCCTTCAGCACCCCTACGATGGTGCCCAAGGCGGAGCTGATGGTCCTGAGCTTCTCCCTGAACCCCAAATACTGGTCCTCCTGCAGGCGCTGGGTCTCCTGAAACTTGACCAGGACCATGGCCATCATCTCCTGGGAGTGGTGGTATGGTCCCATGATGGAGGAGAGGGCCTCGTGGAGAGTGGGTTCCCTTGGCCTGTCCGCCCCCTGTCGCACAGCAGCCCTCCCAGTTCCCCTGTGTTCCAGTGCCTCCGTCCCCTGGACCGTGTGCCCACTACCACTGCCCCAGGTCCCTGTTGTTGTTTGGGTGGTGGGTTATCCTGGGTTCCCTGTAGTGGTGGACACACAGCTGATTGACCTGTCCTGGGTACGGAGGTTTGGGCCCGCTGGGTGGGTGCTGTGCTGGTGTTACCAGAGGGTGGAAGGTCAGTGTTGGGCTGGTCATCAGGATCCAGTAGGGCAGAGCTGCTATCATCACTGTGGGCCTCTTCTGTGGGTGGAGTGGAGTTGTCTGGACCCTCCGGTGTGGTGACGGTCCTTCGTGATCCTGCAGGGGCATAAGAGCATGATCATTGCATGTGTGTGTGTCATGGTGTGCAATGGGTGGGTGTGCGTGTACCCCAGTGCAAGCATTCCTGTGTGGGGGCTTGTGTGATGATGGTTAGGGGTTGTTCTGGGTATGTGCAGTGAGCATGCTTTCGTGATGGGTGTCCATGCTTAGTTGTGTCATGCAGGACTTGTTGTTGGGATGTGTGGTTTGTGTTCTTAGTACATTAGTGAGGAGTTTGGGTGATAGGGGAGGGTGTGAGGGTGGGGGTGTGTGATAGCATGCAGGTAGGGTGGGGGATCTGATAGTTAAGATTTGACTTACCAGTGTCCATTCCTCCGCCGACTCCTCCTAGGCCCTCAGGATGCATGATGGTCAAGACTTGCTCCTCCCATGTTGTTAGTTGTGGGGGAGGAGGTGAGGGTCCGTCGCCAGTCCGCTGAACCGCGATGTTGTGCCTGGAGACCGCTGAACGCACCTTCCCCCGTAGGTCGTTCCACCTCTTCCTGATGTCCTCCCGATTTCTTGGATGCTGTCCCACAGCGTTGACCCTGTTGACTATTCTGCACCATAGCTCCATCTTCCTGGCTATGGATGTGTGCTGCACCTGTGAGCCAAATAGCTGTGGCTCTACCCGTAGGATTTCCCCCACCATGACCCGGAGCTCCTCCTCAGAAAAGCGGGGGTGTCTTTGGCGTGACATGGGGTGGTGTGTGTGATGTGTGGGGTGGTGTGAGTGTTGATGTGTGTGGTGATGTGTAGTGGTGTGTGGTGTTTTGTGCGTGGATGTTGTGTGGGTGATAGTGTTGTGTGCCTCTGTGTGGTGGGATTGTCTATTCTGTGCTATCTCTCTGTCGCCTTTGTGACTAATTTTTGGTCGTAGGGGTTTGTGGGTGATGTGGGTGTGTGTTTTATATTGTGTTGGATGTGTGGGAGTGGTGTTTGTATGTGTATCAGGTGTGTGTATTTGGAATTGTCCAATGTGGCAGTGTTTTGGAGATGTGTGTGTATTTTGAGCGCGGCGGTGTGTACCGCCAATGGAATAGCGCGGCTGAAAGACCGCTGCGTGGATTCGTGGGTCGTAATAGCATGGGCGTGTTTCTGTTGGCGTGGAGGTGGAGGTTTTGTTTTCGCCCGTTTAACACTGACCTTTGGTGTGGCGGACTTGTGTGGGTGACGGAATTTCGGCGGATTCCGAGATGTGGGTCATAATAGCTGTGGTAGAATTCCACGGCCGCAGCGTTGTATTGGTGGTCTTCTGCACGGCGGTAAGCGGCTTTTACCGCCAATGTTGTAATGACCCCCAAAGTGTTTTAGGCAGTGGTTGGAAATGTGGGAGAGCGCCTGGTTTCTTGCAAGTAGTAAGAATCATGTGGTCAGCATCTGTTTGACTTTCTCTTTGTGTTAATTCTGTTGACTACATCAATATAGTCTGTTTTCTATATAGCAATGCAAGCCATCGTTTGCACAATGCCAAATCTCTGTAAAGCAGGGGTTAGTCTCAGCAACTCTAATAATACACCCTTTGAAAGGATAAAAGGCCGTGCCGGCCCCACCAAGATTTGAGCTCCGATTTGGAGGTTGCACAAAATGTCAAAAATGAGCGGGTAAGCTCGTTCGGCTATTTTGCGGCGTACTGAGCTCTCTCTCCTGCGAGGTTCAGCCTGTGACATTGCCAAAACCCTGCAGGAACGTATCTCGAAAATAATTCGCGCTAAAGGGGTTCAGTGTGCACGTCTGTACAGTTCACATTACTGAAAACCTAGCTATGGTTTCCACCGAAAACCCATTACTGGCGTTGCTGACTTCCCCCGCGTGAAAGGAAACATTTTATGACTCTACTATATAGCTTTCACGTTGAGGAATAAACCAATTCTTGCAGTTCAAACCTCCGCTCGCTATTACCATCAAGGTCGTGGTGACACATCTAACAATTTGCAGTTATAGTTCTATATGTTTTATATTCAGCCATTTACTGCTAAATCAATCCTGACATTTTCAGAATGGACTGGAAAAACAAGTCAGCTTCTAAACATATATATCAATTTTGGCTTATCTGCTCATTTGAAAAGTGTCAGATTGAAACTGTTGTACCCAGTAATAATATGTAGTATGTCCTTGAGTCAGATGTATCGCCTTTTTGCCTTTGTGTGACCATACAATGGAGTAATTGTGATTTAAGACATCCGCAGGTACACTTTGTACACACAACTAATACTGCGCGTTTTATTACGTTCTTAGTAAAGGTTAATGGTGTATAAAGATATAACAACATATTTCGCATGCATAGACTATATAAATAAGGTGTTCAAGCTGATGGAATAAAAGTGTCAAGGCTAAACAACTGTTAAATGTTAATCAAATGCATATTTATTCATATAATCATTACCTATACAGTCGTAGGTTACCAAACTAGATAAAGTAAATCCCGGCACCGCTCAAGAACAAGGTGAACTGTTTTCTTACTTGCGAGAATGCTACTTATTTTTCACCAGTTTGGGCCTGATTAACAAACTTCATTTTGTAGTGTGTAAAGTAATACAGTGTTGTGTACCTACATGCAGAGGTCTACGCAGCTTTTTCTCTTAGATCTTGACCCCAAATGGGGTTATACTGTATGCCACGCACGTAGGCATACAGTATAATCTAAAATGTGGGAGTTGCTAGAAAATCGTGAATACTTGCTTTTGTAAATTCAGGCCCATATTTTTTGGGAAAGGTATAGCGCAGCGCCTCGAGACTTCTTGCTGCACTGCTCTATGTCACTGTGAAAGGGCAAGAATGCACCTTATTTATTAAATATGGTGAATTGCTGTCCATTTCCCCTGTGCTGGTGCACAAATAGACGCCTAGCGCCAACGCAGGCACCCTTGCAATGCAGGCAATCGTGCAATCAATGCACCATGGTTCAAGGGTGCCAGCACTGCATGCAGGAGTGTTTGTGCAGGAAGGGAAGCTTTCTTACACAAAAACAATCTCAAGAGGCGGTTTCCTCTTTCTATGTGTGCTGCAGAAAGAGGAAAAAACTAAGAGAAATCAAAATATCTATCCTTGTTATGCCTGCTCTGGTGAGGCATAAGGTTTTGACGCTGACCCAGGTTAACATAATTAAGTAAATCTGGGGCAGCATCAAAATCCATGGGTGTTGCCCACTTCAACGCCCATGGAATGCCTTCCGAGTGCAGAGTAAGGCAACGCAGCTACTTGCCTCTCATAGATATGGTTGAGAGGCTTGCGCCATCGGAGCTTAAAAAAAAAAGACACTTCAGCACGACAAGTCTCTTATAAATATGCCCCTAGAGTTTTGAGGGGAGTGAATATTCTTCTCAAACAACAACCACAATCCCTGGTAGGGTGAACCACAAAAGTCAATAAATTAACCAGTGCTTAACTCTCTGGTAAATTAGCACAAAAGCAGTCAGGTTTAACTAATACGCAACATGTTAATTACTTATGCAGCATACCAAGGGTGATAAGTAAAGGCACAATGCAAGAAAAATCCCACACCACTTAAAATAAAAAGAGTCAAATTTAATATATAGTTTGAGACCAAAATGACAAAAATCCAATCAGTGGAGCCAGAGAGATACAAGTTCAAGGACGTACATAATCAAAGCACCTAAAAGCGCAAATTGCCACTCACAGTCATCAGGTCATGCTAATGGGAAAGTCACAAGTTCAAGCCAACCAAGAGCACAGGGGCCACGCACCAGGTTGGTTACACTAAAGAAGTTATCTTCTAAAAGTCTGGCACTGTGTCCAATTCATGGTGGAGGGAGGGCTAGGAGAGTGTTGCAGATGGTTGTCGCAGCAGGTCAAGACTGGCGTCGCGGATGGTCATTGCTGTGGCATGAAGAACCTGTCTGGTGTAATGGATGGTCAATGCTGGAGCTTCACATTGGTGGTCACTGCTAGCTATGGTCACTGCAGCACGAAGTGCAGATCCCGCATTACTGGTCATTGCTCAAGCTTGCTGTAGCATGAAAAATTGGGTTCGCTGGAGATTTAGGCTGGCAGTCATCATGGGCCACCAAATCTCACTGCACATGGCCCCAGTTGTGAAGAGCCCAGAGAAGGATTTCTCCTTTTTATCAGAGGTGTGCACTCTGACATCAGCTCAGAGGCCATGATCATGGGGTGCATCTCTTAGCAATCAGGGGCTCAATCTAGCAGACGTCATCAGGGTTCAAGGAGGTCCAGATGCAGATTTAGTCAGGTCCTATTGCAGCAGGTCAACAGGGCAGTAGCAGGGTGGCCACTGGAGTTTGTTGTGTCTGATGCTCAACAAAGGAGTTCAGCCAACTGATCCTTGGAGTCACTCAGGTTAGTTTGGAATGAAAGGAACCAGTCCAGTCTTCTTTCTCAGAGAGCAGGGCAGGCCTCAGTCACCAAGGCCGTTCTCTAGCAGATGGGCAGTAATTTTTCTCTAATGTCCACAGGTCCAGGAGTGTACTGACGTGTTGATCTGAGGGTCCAATACTTATTCCTGGTGCCAGATTAGAAGTGGGACAAATGTATAGACTTCCCCCCAAATCTAGCCCTCCCCAATCTAGTCCTGGAATTTCTTTCCCTCCTCTATCCAGTCTTCAAGAGGCCTGGGGTGACAATAGGCTAATGACAACTTCTTTGCAAGTGCGCTGGAGGCTATCACATCGAAATGTAACTGGCGCACGTAAAATCTCCTCCCCTCCCATCCTGGTAGGATGGCCCATCCTGTCATCACCTAGTTCCCCTTTGACTCACTGTTTGTCCGTCTAAGGCCAACTGCCAACTACATTGTCATGTGACCCAAGATACAGGCTGCAGGCACCAAATGTTTGGGGTAAAAAAATGCAAGCTTTCTAAAAGTGTCATTTTCAGAATTGTGACTTAAAATTCAACTTTTAAAGAGTGTTTTAAATTACAGTTCTTTAGGCACCAAACTAGACATTCCTACTTGCTCTCAATTGAGGGATATTACTTAATAAATAGAATAAGGAAACCAAAAGTTACCCTCTGGGTGAGGTAGGCCTTACATTAATAGAAAACAAATGTAAGAGTTTTTTCACTACCAGGACAATTTAAACTTAAAAGTACATGCCCAACCATTTAAATACACTGCACTCTGCCCTTTGGCCTGTTTATGGCCTACCTTAGAGGTGACTTATATGCATTAAAAATGAAGGTTTAAGCCTTGCAAAAGGTTTATTTTACCAAGCTGAACTGGCCGTTTAAAACTGCACACAGGCTGCAGTAGAAGCCTGTGACATGCTTTAAATGTTTCCAACCCCTGGGTACTTGTTGTAGTACTTTACTGGGGACTTATAAGTAAATACAATTTGCCAATCAGGTGTAGTCCAGTTTTACCATGTTTTATGGCATGAACACAAGCACTTTAGTACTGGTTAGCAGTGGTACAGAGCACAGAGTCCTGAAGGCAACAATCACGAATTTCAACAATCGGGGGTAGTAGGAAAAAGATCTGGGGGAAGAACACCCTGGACACTGTCATGTCTAACATTTACTGTTGAAGTGAGGGGGGTAAGAGAGAGAGATGTCTAGGAAGGAACATGCATGCACCCACAAAAGAGTAAGCACACTCTGATTCACAAACTGCAACTTCTATTGTTACCACTGCTAAAAAAGATGCAAAACAGTAGTAAATGTACTCCAGCTCAAAACTGGAGTAAGTCTAGCACCACACATGGCCATTCACAGGTAATGCAACACATTCCCGTAGAAAATAAAGAGGTAGGTGATTAAAATAGATCCCCGAAGAAAATAACATTTAAACAAAATTATTTTTTTTAACTTAAAAAAAAAAAAAAATGCATTTTTGTAGTTAAAAGATATAGCTAATTTTGAAAGATATATTTATTCATTAGATATTTAATAAGTCACTTTTTAATTCACAAAAAATCTAAAATTACCTCATACAATTTATATACCTCCTGCGCTTATCCGTTTTTTGGCCTTTTGATATAATTCGTTCATATGCCTTCAACACTCATAAGCTATCCATGCCAAATTTGCATCCTTTTTTCAAACATCCAGGGGATTGTAAAGGTACCTTGAGTTTCTAAATTCCCCTCTAGGCGGCCGAGAAAATAGTCAAACTATAGCTACATTTCAAGTTATTGGGGAAAAATAGGAAAACAATGTTCTGGATAAAAGTGTCTGTTTTTTCTCATCTACGCATCAACAAACTGTTTGATTTGCTACAGTCACCATGTTCCGAGCTTTCAGGAACAGGCAGAGCTGAATGAAAAAACGTAAGCCCATATTTATGAAAAATGATGCACAACTGTGGTAGTGCAGTTCTGCCTCAACATTTTAAATGATGCATAACGACTTCTCTTAGCTTCATGTGTGCGCCATGTTTCTAAAATGACACACAATGGCGCTAAGAAAAGGATAGCGTAAAATAAAAAAGACACTAACCTTTGCAACATGTCTTAAGGAAAAATGACACTAATGCTGCAAAAGTGGCGCTAGCATGTTTTGCGCCACGTTTTTGACACTAATTGTGCTAGTGCCATTTTAGTGTCATCATCAAAAGTGTAAAAAAAAAGCCTGCTAAAACACCAAACAGAAGCCAGGAGGACCCAAGATGGAGACTCTCTAGGGTGTGGGAGACCCTAGAGAGATCCCAATGAGGCCAGTACAAGCCAGGATGGAGAGACAGACTCACATGAGAAGGGGAAAAGGAAGAAGAAGTGCCACTTCAGTGAGAAGGAGAACAACATCTTGATCACAGAGGTGACGGAGCACCAACAGCTCTTTGTCACATCTAAATTGCCAGTAGGTAGGAAGGAGCCATATGGCAGTCAATAGTACATAAAATCAACAGTGTGGTTGACTTCAAAAGATCTGTGACCGATTGTAAAAAGCGCTAGCACAATTGCAAGCGCAAAACTAAATAGATACTGGCCAGCAACCGAAAGGCAGCACTGCAGACTGGAAGTTGAAGTCCAGAACTCCAGGAGTAGCTGGAGGATCCAGAGGAGATGGTGGTCGTGGCCATCCCAGAGGAGATTGTGATAGGAGTCCCAGGACAGGACAGTGCAGCATTTAAGAGATACTAAAAATGCAGCGTAAGGTGCAGTGGGGGCTAACTAACAAAGGGCAGAAGGGGGAGGCACATAGGACCCGCTGTATGCATGCAAAAGAGTTGCATGGTGGCACAATAATGGCTAAATACATGTAATGAGCACTGACCCCCCCATATGCACAGACCATGTCTCATCCCTCACATCACTAACTTCAATGTGGGAAGTTTAGTATCTGCCCATGTGTAACACTTATTGGGCAACATGTGCAAGGCCTGTTGTGCAGGGTGTGGCAGCCAGAATGGGGATATGCCTCCCTGCACCATTGGGAATGGGCACAAATGTGATTTATACACAACGTATGGGGCATGTCTGTGATTACCATCTGTGCTGCTGTACAAGTTGGTGCCATGTGCCAATGCTGCAAGGGTACCTGTGTACGGGGTTGGTTGGTGTTGTGCACAAAGGGATACCTTCCTGCATACCATCAGCCACAAGTGATCTTTCTGTCTCACTAGGGGCCATACTTACAAGGCCTTAGCTCCACACTAGCATTATTGTCATTGATGCTAATGTGGCCTTGAGGCGCCCATTCCCCTTTTGCCATATGAACAAATTGATGCAATGCATACAGAGCTCCACATTGTAAATCCTTGCGCCACAATATGCCTGTGCCAGATGTTACATATGCAAGGGTGCGTACCCACGTAGTGAGGGTTGGAAAAATGACTCACTAAAAGCTACAAGATTTCACTGTGCCATCTTTTGCTGTGAACTGTAACCTCTCACAAAGTCTGACGTTCAGTGACGCACACTTTGCAATCAATGGGCCTCCCTGTGCATTCCTGTACTAGCGTTGTAATCTACGGCCCTAATGCAGTAAACACCACAATAGTGCCATAACTCATGAGGATACTGCAGAAATGTTTGCCATGGTGTGCTGTATTGTAAATAAGGTGCTACAATGGTGTCGTTAGGTGGGACAAGGGGGCACTAGAAAAGTTGTCTGGTAAATTGAGCCCTAAGTGTGATGCACCAAGCAAACCACATTGAACAATTAAATTACCGGTCCTACAAAGACCTCAGATACCCTCTTGTCACTGCTACCCCTTAACCTGAGTTTTTTGACAATACTGAAGTAAAATAAGTAAAAAAACTGGAATGCATCAGAACCTGTGTGGATTACACACATGTTTCATGGGAATGCCCCCAGCAATGCACATGGAATGCCAACTACATGCAGTGACAGGTGTGAAAGGGGCACATAATTATCAGATCATGATAAGGCATGCGAGATGCCTTTCCTTGGCATGGTAAAATGAGCCCTGAAATACAGGAACCCATGCGCCCCATGCTGCAAGGAGGCCTGCATTGCAAGGATGTGTTGGTGTGCATGAAGGCACACCTTCCTGTTCGAACACATACAATAAGTTGTTGGTCCTTACAAAGGGTGGTGCAGGCTGCAGAACACATGACTCAAGGTGACAAGGAGGATGCATGGAGACAGATGGCCTTACAGAAGATTCAGACACTTACTCAAGACTATTGAAGTCCCAATGCAACAGTTTCTGTATGCTGCCATTGGTGTTGCATGGAAAATCCCCAAAATATGCATGCAAATGTCACACAGTCGTCTTACTGATAGGGGTACATATGCAGAAGCCCATAATAAGTCATGCAAGGTAGGTGTAACAGACTGGGAAATGGAGACTGGATGACTATGCCAAAGGAGTGTTAAAATAAAATAATGGCCTGGTGGCACAGTGGACCAAAAATGAGGATCTTGATGTGTGTCTCTGCACCAGTACTACAGTCCAAGACTGACATTTCACCATTCCATTGCATATGATGCCTTACCTCCTGCGAAGCTGCCTCTCCTGGATATCTCTGATGAAGTGGTAACCCTGCTGCAGACCATTAATGCCGACACTCTCCATGACATCCTGAGTGCCATCCACACACCATCTCTAATCACAGGGAGGACACACAGCATTGCAGTGTCTCCACATGACACACCCAACAGACAACACACACCACTGACCTGCCCAGCTACAGCCCTGGGCTCTCAGGACCCAGACATTATCTTCCAAAAAACAGTGGTAGGAGTCCAGCAGGGGGTCGGGATGGAGACCATGGCGGGCAGCCTAGAGGGAGTCCAGAGGTGCCTGAGTCTGAATAAGGATAACTCTGCTGCCATCAGAGGCACTCACTCTCCACTACATGGACTCCAGCAATCCCTGGCCGATATAGCTGGTGTCTTTTGGCAGAGGCTTGAGCAAATGCCCTCCCAAAGTGGCACCAGAGTGACTGACAAGAGGCTGTGGGCTATCCAAACTCTTGTTGAGTCCATGCAGTAGATACTTCCATCAGTGACAACCTGGCTGCCCAGCACCGTGACATTGCTGCTGTGTTGCAAAACTAGCAGTTCCTCCTTACTTCAGTGATGCCTTTCATATTGCCACAGATTACAGCTGCAGCGATCTTTGCATCCACTACTCTAGCCCCTGATGTGTGTGTGCCCCCCTCAAGTTCACCACCAGCACCTCCCATCTCACGGGAGGCACAGCAAACATCAGAGGATGAAGATATGGAAGGTACATCACTCACCCGAAAAACCGCTAGGTAGCTACAATCTGTGGCACATGGACAGTAGCAGCTTAGTTCTGTGCTTAAGATCATTCTAGTGTTGTAATAACTGTCAATGCCCCCTCTTCCCTCTCCCACTGTTTACTTATCCTGCATGGACTGTCGTTGTGGCCAATGCTAACTATTGGCAATTTGAACACGTCCTTACTGATGCACTCCTCCCCTACGCATGTCTCATGACATGTTCCCCCCTTTGGACTCTGACTGGAAATCCAATGGCTTGGGATGTCTCATGGGGTCAATCTCCTGTACAATGTACATCATCAGAAACATAACTTGAACATATAAATAAATTCACAGAAATAACACTTGTGTTGAAGTTGTGTCTGACGCAGTAACTGTTTGAACTGTATGCATTGTGTGGAGTCAATACAATGAGTACGTACCAAAACTAACTGCATGGCTTTCTGTCAGACACCAAGTCACACACAATGACTGAAACATGATTGAGGTGACTGATAGCTATGTGGACTGGCAAGTTACTGCTGTGTCTCTCCAGCATGACATGTAACAGGTAGCATGCATGTATTAGGATGGCTTTTACGATATACCACACAAGTGACTGGGAAAAGGTAGGATGGTAGCACTAATACAACATTGATGTGACAATCACATTATGAATGTGTAAGACTGTGAGGTGGAGCCATGAGTGTGTTATTATCAATTTCCCAATCTAGGGAGAGTGAAATGACAGCAACTTCTAAAAATATGCAAGTCTTGTTACTTACCAACCCAAAGAAATGTTGTAAGATAAACTGTTTTGGGATGTATAACCATGCACATCCAGAGTGTCACATACATTGCTGAAGAATGTCTTGAGTAGCTGATGTGATACCATTGCCAACCTGATAGGTACTTTGCCATAGGGGATACACATAGTCACGCATGTAAATAACTACTGCTTGCAAACCCAAAGGCATGTGCCTAACCTGACCTGTGGAGACATGATACCACTGAGACAGTAAATCATGATGGAGACCATGTAGTGGTAAATAACTAGATTTATGAAAAAGTTCTGCCTAAAAATCCCCAAACTTACTAGCTTACCTACACTAACCTAACCTATACTATCTTATCAAAACCTTTCTCTACAGCTAACTTATTTTATTGTAACTTATACATGTAATGCCACATGATAACATCAACCACCCAGCCCCCTTAAGAGACGTGAGTATACAAGGACAACAGTGACTACAGCTAAACATAGACTAACTAAACATATTGCCGAAACAAATATAGATTTTTTTTTTTTTTTACATTTTTTCTTTAACACATGTTCACAGAAAATAACTCACCCACCTAAAAAAAAGAATAGTTGAAACCTAAAAACCCACCCCGCTAGGAATAAAAACTATGGGCCTCATTATGACATTGGCAGTAAATGCCGCCTACCGCCACCCTGACAGATGCCAAAATACCGCAGCAGTGGCAAATATCAGTTCACCATATTATGACACACACACACAAATCTGACAGAATACAGCCACATACACAAATCCGCCAGCCCAAAGGTCAGTGATAAAGTGGCGGTCCCAAAACCCATACCGTTACATCAACCAAACAACGCCTACCACATTATGATCCACAAGTCACCACAGCGGACATTCAACGGCAGTAAACCATTGGCGGTACATACCAATGCGCTCAGAATGGACACCCACTTACAAAAACAACACCACATTGGCCAATACCAAAAACAGACACCCATACACACACCACACCCACACCACACCCACACCACCATAAAACACACACCTACATTACTCACAACCCTTTACGATTACAAATCATATCCACCAGACTGACACCAACACCAACACCACTTAGATGACTAGACACACATCACTTACACCCATACATCCCTCATGCACCCCACATTACACACCCCATCACATTACTTAACTCACTCTCACCAACACACACCACACAACACCCATGGCACCACAAAGGCACCCCTGTTTCACTGAGGAGGAGTTAAGGGTCATGGTGGAGGAAATTGTCAGGGTGTAGCCACAGCTGTTTGGGGCACAGGTACAGCAGATATCCTTTGCAAGGAAGATGGAGTTATGTCGGAGGATCGTGGACAGGGTAAACACCGTAGGACAGCATCTAATAACAAGGTATGACATAAGGAAGAGGTGGATAGCCTACGGGGAATGTATGTTCCATTGCAGCAAGGCACCAGCATGCCATACAGAAGACTGGCAGCGGACCCCTACCTCCTCCCCCACAGCTCACAGAATGGGGGGAGCAAGTACTGGCAATACTGCATCCTGAGGGACTCGTTGGAATAGCTGGAGGACTGGACACTGGTAAGTCAATATTTACTACTTATCACCTCCCATACCTGTATTCCATCTCACACTCTCACCCTCACTCCCATCACTCCACTCCATCCCCCACACTGCACCTGTACATCTGATTAACCTCATTGCCAAGCCCTGCATGCTATACCAATGCATGGATAGACCCCCAGCCCTGCATGGACAGCCATCACTAAAGCATGCTCAGCATAGGGAAACTAACAACCCCACAATACATCACCATACATCATCATATACAAGCAAAAGGTGGCAGGGCAACACCAACGATAGAGGGGAAGACACGGATGTACAAATGTCATACACATGAAGCATAATACATCACTTACATCCCCACAGGTACCCCAGCCAATGTCAGTGGAGAGGTGGTGCCACAACTGTCCAGTCCCTCAACAGAAGATGCCCCCAGTGATGACAGTAACTCTAGACTTCAGGATCTGGATGACCTACCTGGCCCATTAGGGCCCACTGGGTGACCGGTCACCCAAGCCCACTCACAGACCACCAAAGAGCCTCCCCATCAGGATCCAACACCACAGCACCCACCCAGCATACCCACACCTCTGTCCCCAGGACATGTCACTCAGCAGTTTGCCCACCTGTACAGGGACCTAAGTCCACACCTCTCCCCCAAGACAATCAGGGACCTGGGGTCAGTGGCAGTGGGCACACCATTCAGTGGACAGAGGCACAGGTCAACAGGGACACTGGGAGCACTGCTGCGTGCCAGGGGGAGGACAGGACCAGGGAACCGACTCTCCAGAAGGCACTCCCAAGATCCTGGGAGCCTACCAACATTCCCAGGACATGATGGGCCAGACCTTTGACAATGTGCAGGAGAACAGACTGCTACAGGAGGGACAGTATCAAGGGATCAGGGAAGACCTGCAGGCCATTAACACCACCCTGATCTCCATAGCAGGGGTTCTGGCAGACATGGCCAACATCATGAGGGAGGCAACAGCCCACCAGCGGGCCCCTACCACTAGCCAGTCCATTGACCAGCTCTCCACTTCCACTGGTGCTACTGGACAGGAGGCCCCACCACAGGACCCACAGGCCACCAGCATCCCTCCCCATGCAGAAGGTGAACCACCCCACGAGCATTCCCTGCAAACCATTCAGAAGCCAGAGACACTTGCTAAGACCACCACCAGGAAATGAGACTCTCCTGATTTTCCCCTTGTGTCCCACTCAGTCACTTTGTCCACCTTGAACTGCTGTTTCTCCCCTTCCTATGGCCACTTGGGCACTGCACCTGTGCTAGAAACGGACTGGAACAATACCCTGGACTTTCCTCCATCATCACCCCATTCCATTGCACTTTTCCCTCAATTTGTTAGCACTAAAATAAACACCCTTGAACACAACTCGACTACATGTACGTAGTGTGTTGAAAAGTTGTATTTATGGAAACAGCTACATCCATTGCAGATGGACTGTACATTGTGCGAGCATGGAAATACTGACCTATAGAAGGCTGTAGTCAGCACATCAGTACACAGTTGTCATAGCACCAACATCTGTAAAATGGTAAATCATAGGTGACAGTAAGTTGAGGTAAAAGGTAGGTAATGCCATCATGCCACAGCCACAGCCACACAGAATACACCAACAGTCACAGAAATGTGAAGTTTCACTGTCTCACCTGTGTGTCATTGGAAGTACTGACGAATAACTGATGTTCTGTTATCCTCATTCTCATCTTCAACCTCTTTATCCTCACTGTCATCAGGATCTACTTCAGCCACAGGGGCATCTCCTGTCTCCTCCTCCTGCAAAAAAGGTACCAGGGCCAGGTTGTGCAACATACAGCATGCCACGACTATCTGGCAAACCTTCTTGGGTGAAAAGCACAGGGATCCACCTGTCAGATGGAGGCACCTGAACTTGGCCTTCAGGAGGCCGAAGATTCTTTCGATGATCCGTCTGGTTCGCCCATGTGCCTCATTATAAAGTTCTTCAGCCCTTGTCCTGGCATTCCTCACAGGGGTCAGCAGCCATGATAGGTTCGGGTAGCCAGAGTCACCTGCAGGTATTGAGGGACAACATTTAGCCACACACAATCCTATGAGGTTAACAACAGAGGCATACACTAACAAACAATGGGTGGGGACCAAGGCTCACCTATTAGCCACACCCTGTGCCTCTGTAGTTGGGCCATCACCCAGGATACTTAGCATTGATGTGGGAGATGTACTTGTCCGCCAGGCACACCATCTGCACATTCATGGAGTGGAAACTCTTACGAATCCTGTACACCTGTTCATTCTGGTGGGGGGGGGGACAAACGCAATATGTATCCCGTCAATCGCCCCAATAATATTGGGGATATGTCCCATTGCATAGAATCCAGCCTTCACAATGGCCAAATCTTCCACCTGGGGGAAAGCAATGTAGCTGCTATCAGGGCAGACAACACTGTTGCCAGCACGATTGAGAACATTAGCTGTGACATTCCTGCTGCCAAGCCCACTGTCATTTGTAAAGAACCTGTCACCAGGAAATGGAGCACTAATAGCACTTACACAAGAGGGGAGATCCCATTCAGAAGACGGATAGATGAGATCATGTCTGGCTCCAACTGGGCACACAGCTCTGTGATTGTGGCCCTGTCCAGTCTATAAGTGAGTATAATGTGCCTGTCCTCTAGTGTAGCTAAGTCCACCATGGATCTGTACATGGGGGTATGTCTCCACCTCCTATTCATCTGCAGTGGTAGGTATCTAAGGGACACAAGAGTGAGAAGGCTGTCACTATTTGAACAACAAAGCCACAACAGCAGTCCACATAGTGCGCTTATGTATTGGGACAGTGTTAATGCGAAGTATGTGCCAATCTAATCTGTGACACAGCAATTGTCGATATGCCTGTTCCCCCCTGAAATGGTGACCGCCTGTCCTGTATGTAGGGACAGGTGGAAGTGAGGTAACTCCGCTGGCGTTGGGCGTCGTAGCTGAAGGTGGTCTTGCCCCACAGTGCAATTCCTCATTGGATAACATGTGTGGCACACAGAGCAGTAACGTACTGAGACCAACATATTGCCACCCTGCATACATGTTTTGAACCCAGTACTTCTGATACAGGTCTTGACTGTCATCACTGGGTTTGTCCGCATATATACCGTGCCCAAAAACCACAAGACCCTTGCAGAACACATTGTCACCAGTGCATCACTTTGTTTAAATCCACATCCTGGACATTACATCCGACATACTGTCCATATCCAAGGTTGGATAATGGTGTCCAAATTGCCACTTATTCAATGTTTAAATGGCATAGAACACATCATACAACATCACACACAACCCTTGCACTACACATAGAGATACAGCATGACACCTTCTGGTAGTATTGTGATCTTCAATGCTTACCACCTCTTCATTGGTATAGGGGGCGGGTCCAACAGCAGGACATGACATGAAACATAGCACTGTGAATGTAGAACAATTAACACCATGGACAAATGTTACACATTTGCTGATGGACATAGAAGAGTTAGATTAGGAAATATTCAAGTGAGATCTCAAAATTTCTCTGTGACAGCCATTGGTAGGGGAGTCTAATAATGCAGATATGTGATGGAACCATACATGCATGTCTCAGCTACATTGGTCATGTTTTGCAGAGGACATTCCGCTGCTATTTTTCGAAAGCATGGCACATTGTCATGTCACTCTGCACATACATGACTCATGGAGCACACTCATCCATCTAATCTCCTGCGTCATTTGTGACATCACATGTACATGGCCATGCAACATACTACAGTGGTCAGGCCCTTGATGGACATGAACATTTGTCCCTGGCTAAAATGTACCTTTCCACCATTACCCATGTGTGTTGGCTTTGGTGCACTTCAAAATCTTCTGGCTAAACACAGGGAACAAAGACAGGAATATGCCATTTGTCTGACTGACGGAGCATTGCTACCCTTGTCATGGATGCAGGTTGGCACAGACACACTACTCCCAGTCCTGGCCTTTGTCATGACATAGTGATGTAACCCCTCTGGCCAGCAGACATTCAAAAGCAAAGTCGGAGTCAGCCATACATAAGGTGTAATTACCCACAGTTCTGCCAACCTTGATTCCCAGGTGGTCCTGTTCTGGGCAATTAGTTCAGCCCACCAGTGCTTTTGCTGGTGGTCTGTGCGCTCCACTTCAAATATGCAGGTGAACTGGTAGTGGACCTTCCCCACCACAGCTTCTGTGCCTCCGTCTTATAACCTTGGGTGACATAGCCACTCATGGCAACCATGTTGGGGAGGCAGTTACAGACAAGCCAAACAAAACCTCACAGCTCATCTGTAGTCATACACATTGCCCTTCCCTTTCCCAACATGTCCCACCCAAACTCCACTGCAACCCAAAAACCTATATAAACATCTAAAATGACCCCCACCAAACCCCCCAAAAAATCTACCACGGAGACAGACACCCGACAATACACAGTTATTAGAACACAAAATGACCAAAAACGCTACAAAAATACTTTTTGGACAAAACACAGACAGCTGACAGCACAAGAGACTCACAATAAACCACTCCTCACACCAGCACCATACAACCTCTCACAAGCTCATACTAAAAGACTGTAAAGGGAAAGTGAAAGTAACTTCTCTTTCACTCTGCAGCAAAGTTCATTTGCGGCACTTCCTGGGTGTATGCGTCATGTTTGTATGTGATGTGTCGTTTTCTTGCGCATGGCGGCCATGCATGTATAACTGTTGGACAGGTGACAGGGCACAATGCATTATTTTTGACGCACAGATGCTTGTGTCATTTTCTGAATATGTGATGACAGAAAATGCCCACATAGGTTTTTTTTTATGCAAATGTTGAAATGTGTTTCATTATGTATGTTGGTCTGTGGGATCCATGGGAGGAGTGATATGGACTGCAAGAGTGCATGTGGATGAAACTATTTTCCACATTCACGTCTTCACATGTGTACAATGTGTGTAGTGTGAGTGTACATCTGTGTGGAAAGTTGCATTCTTGGTCTAACACTACACATTTTGTACTTTTCCTGTTTGTTTAGCCACACAGCTTAGGTTAGCTGGCCCATGTGCAAAATATGTTCATGCACATGATACCTTTAACAACTGTATACCTAGGGATGCTGGTGACTTAGCCTGGTATGTCATCAGCTAACCAAGACCTATGTAAGTGCACCTGCGTGATAATCTATGGTGTGGCCCAAGATTACATCATGATGTGATGCAACATGTGTACATGACAGTTCCCCATGCATGCAAGTTGTTGGATATGGTTGACTGACATGTCATGGTTTGTTTATGTTGACCTGCTAGTATGTGGTAAGTGTTCTTCATGTGTGATCAGAAATGGCTACTATAGTGGTGTGTTTATGGATATAATTCCTACAAACTTTTGAATCCTTCATGAGTAATTGCTCACCATCAGAGCAAACAATTTTGCTCATATCAGTGTCAAACGTGTTACCATATTTAGATACATGTGTAATGTATCTACATGTTCAAGGGTGGTTTTTCACATACACCATGCCACATGTTGTGATTTTTTACCTGTCCATGTGCAAAGTTACAGTCCACACCAAGACTGGGGCACCTAAAGGGTACATGTAGGATACGTGTTGTGTCAATTTTGTTTGCACATACCCTTTGACTGCACAATTCCCCACCGTATTGTTTTGCGAGGACTTCCCTTTCAGCACACAATCTGCATGGCAGTGCTGCTGTCAGACAGGGATAGCAGGCTACTCATCAGTGCACCAGTGGCATTTTAAATGCCCCCACAGCACCCTTGGTGCTGGTGTGGCCCCCTTAGCACAGTTCACGGGCAGCAGGCCCCTGATTGTGTACAGAGTGGATAGAGCTCCCTCATGGGATTTTATGTTGGGGTGGGAATCCTGTTAAGCCACTGCTGTGCACAGTCAACTTATGAAATCCAATTGCACAACTGAAGTCCCATACCCTATTATGTACTAGGGACTTACAGGTTGTAGATGTCAGCCTTGCCCTATTGTGTACCGGGGACTTACAAGTTGTTGATGTCAGCCTTGCCCTATTATGTACTAGGGACTTACAGGTTGTTGATGTCAGCCTTGCCCTATTATGTACTCGGGACTTACAGGTTGTTGATGTCAGCCTTTCCGTATTATGTACTAGGGACTTACAGGTGGTTGATGTCAGCCGTGCCTTATTATATACTAGGGACTTACAGCTTGGTTGTGTTGGACTTGTCTCATCATATACTATGGATTGACATGGCTATGTTATATTATTTGGTATTTGTTCCTTTTATGCATTGTTAGGTCATTGGTAGATGGTGGAACAGGGTTGTGGTGAATCATTATTAATTTTTATTGGGACTCAGAAGATTGGCATATCCCTTTTGTTTGCCGGTCTGTGCCCCCATCACTAAGTGACTTTTAATCTACATAGCTTGCTTTGTCTTAGTCCATTTATTATATTATTTCTTTTAATATGGGTACATTTGATTATAGTTATAGAAATGTTTTGATTTGCATTATCAGTGCCACACTGTGAAGGCATCAGTATCCGCGTCATGATCAAGTGATGTACATAGGTATTCATATCATGTCCCTTTCTGACTTACATGTGACAGGAACATAATGTACACTTCTTGGGAATTGTTTACATAATTGCCGCCACAAGTCTGCCTCCCTCTCAATTGTTTGGGAACAATACTTTGTCAGGGATCCTACATGATCTGTATAAATACATCTGACACAGACAAGGTTATCAGAGGGGTTCCTTTGAGATGCTATGTCTGCAGACCCAGGGTACAGATAGTTTCTACTTGCATCACTCACACTTGTTTGTGCTGGCCATGCACACAGGTAGAGTTTCTGGCAATGTGAGTGGGATATTTACTGTCCTACTTTGTAAAGTGAGTATTTGACAATGTGTGATCATTCCCACACATTGAATCCAGATTGAGTACTGTAGACCGCTGACCAGTTCTAAAGTGCAGCTGCTCCCTGTGTAAAATGTATGTTAATTGGCTATTCCATGATTGGCACATTTGATTTACTAGTAAGTGCCTAGTAAAGTGTAAAAGAGGTGCCCAGGGCCTGTAAATCAAATGTCCCTAGGGGGCCTGCAGCACTGATTGTGCCACCCACATGAGTAGACCTATAAACATGGCTCAGACCTGCCACTGCAGTGTCTGTGTGTGCAGTTTTAAACTGCCAATTTGACCTGGCAAGTGTACCCACTTGCCAGGCCCATATCTTTCCTTTTTGTACATGTAAGGCACCCCTAAGGTAGGCCCTAGCTAACCCCATGGTCAGGGTCCAGTGTATGTTAAAGTGGGACATGCAATGATGTGTTTACCATGTCCTAAGTGAAATACTGCCACATTTGTTTTTCACTGTTGCAAGGCCTATCTATCTCATAGGTTAACATAAGGGCTGCCTTTAAATATCTTTTAAGTATCGATGTCGAGTTTTGTGTCTCTGAACTCACAATTTTAGTGAAGTTGGTTTTTAAATTGTCAGTTGAAAATGCCACTTTTAGAAAGTAGGCATTTGCTTGCTTAACCCTCGGGTGCCCAGGACGAGCTGGTATCGGCCTCGGCAACGGTTGCCCAGTGCCGAGAACAAGACCAGCTCGTCCTGCTATGGGCCCACGGGGGAGTGCTAGCGCTCCCTCCAAAGGCCAAGTACCCCCTCCCCTGGGCAGGGATGGAAGGGGAATCGCTTCACCTTCCACCCCCACCCTCCTGATCCCCCCGTGGCATCTGATGATGTCAATGCGCAATCGCGCACGAACCTCATCGGAGGCCTACCCCTCTGCGCTGAAAGCTCAGCTTCCAGCACGGAGCAGAGGAGAAATGCTTTAGCATTTCTCCTCTGATCACGTGGATGGGTCGAGAGAGACATCAAAGGAAAGGAAAGGCCTTTCCTTGCCTTTGATATATTTCTCAACCACTTCTGCTGCCCGATCACAATGCGCTCGGGCAGCAGAAATGCCACTAGACACCAGGGATTTTTTCAAATATATATTTGTACATAAGGGGAGCGGACCCTTGGGCAAGAGTCGCTCCCTGGGGGGGAAATATTTTTAGGCTTTTTCTGCCCCCCCTGAGGTCAGATCAGCCTATTATAATTAGGCCGATCTGCCCCCAGGGGTGGCAGAAAGCCCTAGACACCAGGTATATATATTTGTTTTGTGTGTTTTTATTTTTGTATGTGGGGAGCGGCCCCATAGGCAAGGGGTCACTCTCCTGGGGGGTAAATTGTATTTAGACCATTTCGTTTTCTATTTGTATTAGGCCAATCTGCCCCCATGGGGGCAGAAACCACTAGACACCAGGGATTTTTTTTTGTCAGTTTCATGTGAAAGGAGCAACCCCTTAGGAAAGAGTTGTTCCCCTGGGGCGGGGGGCAAACTTGTTGTAGGCCATTTCTGCTCACCTTGGGGGCAGATCAGCCTATTGTAATTAGTCCGATCTGCCCCCAGGGAGGGCTGAAAACCCTAGACACCAGGGAATTTTATTTTTGTTTATTTTATTTTTTTATATGTGGGGAGCGACCCCTTAGGCAAGGGTTATTCCCCTGGGGGGCAAATTGTGTTTATGCCATTTCTGCCCATAAGGGGGGCAGAAGCCACTAGGTCCTGGGGATATTTTTTTTTGCGCCAATTTCACGCAAGGGGAGTGACCCTTAAGGGGGGGGCACATTTATTTTAGCTCATTTCTTCTCCCTCTGAGGGCATATCTGCCTATTTCTATTAGGCTAATCTGCCACCGGGGTTGGGCAGAAACCACTTAAGCACCAGGGATTGGTGTGTGTGTATGTGTGTGTTTTGTTTAGGGGGGCAGCCCCTCGGGCAAGGGTCACTCCCCATGGGGACACATTACTGTTACCCATATCTGCCCCCCTGGGGACAGAAAGCCCACCAGGACCAGGAAAGATTTGTTTTCAAACTTAGAGGGTGGGGATATGGCCATACCCCTACCCAAATAAATGGGGCCAAAGTTGTTCTGCCCACCAGTGGGCAGATGGGGCAATTACCCCCGATCCACACCCCAGGGGGGGCAGAAAGTCTACTAGATGCCAGGGAATTAAAAAAAGAAAAATAGTGGGGTGGTGGCTACCAACCAGAATGGGCCTGATTTTGCCCCCACTCCAACTGAAGGGGGTAACAGTCTTTCATTTCTCCCGTCCGCACTCTAAAACATACTATCCCACGGCAAGCAAGAAGACATTTGATTATTTTGGGTTTTGGTTTTACATTTGGGCCATGAGAGCTTGGCTAACTCTCAAAATCGTCCTATTTAGAATGGTTAGGGCTCCACTTTTTGGACTTTGTGATGCTGCCTTGTAGAAAAATCCACTGGACCTAGACACAATAGAAAACTGTTGGTGTGCTTCAAATGCACCCTGCACTATTTTCTTACCCACAATGTCCTGCAAACCTCCAACTTTGCTGGAAATCACACATTTTTTCCCCATTTTTGTGATGGAACCTTCCGGAATCTGCATGAATGCACAAAGATCCTACCACTGAGCATTGGGTGATAGGATCTATACCGCCAAAATTTTCACCCCACTATACAGCCTACATTTTTTCACACCCATTTCTGTCACTAAATGAAAGGAGGCTGAAAGCACAATTTTTTTTTTAAATGAGGTATGTTCCAGTAAAATGCCAAAATGATGTTAAAAAATGTAGTTTTCCGATTCAAGTCTGCATGTTCTTGAAAGCCGGGAAGTTGGTGATTTTAGCACCATAAATTCTTTGTTGATGCCTTTTTTCAGGGAAAAACAACACATGCCTTCTTCTGCAGCCTTTTTTTCCCATTTCTTGAAAAAAAAGTAAATGTGTGCTGTGTTTTGGCTAAATTCTTGGTCTCCTTCAGGGGAACCCACAAACTCTGGGTACCTCTAGAATCCCTGGGATGTTGGAAAAAAAGGACACAAATTTAGCTTGGGTAGCTTATGTGGACAAAAAGTTACGAGTATCTAAGCGCAAACTGCCCCAACTAGCCAAAAAAATGGCCTGGCACCTAAGGGGGAACAGGCCTGGCAGCAAAGGGGTTAAACCATTCTGTGACTCTGCTTTCTTGTGTATTGCCTGTCTAGGTCAGACTGATAGTTGGGCTGCTTGTGAATCCCCTCTGGACAGTGACACAAAGGGAGTTGGGGGGCAGCCTGCATATCCTGATGAGCCATCGGGCTAGAGTGGAGAGAGGAGTAGTAACTTTTACTTGAATGGGCTGTGCCTGCCCTCATACAATGCAGACTCCAACCCCCTGGTGTGAGTTGGAGCCAGGCCTGGGCAAGGCAGGATCTTGTGAACAACAGAGACATTCCTTTGAAGTTTGCCTACTTCAAAGACAGAAAGGGTTGCAAGTAGTGGACCCAAATCCCCAGATTTTCAGATTACTTCTGGAACCAAGAGGAACCTCTGCCAAGGAGAAGAGCAGAAGAGCTGGAGGAGGAGTACTGCCCTTTTGCCTGTGACTGTGCTTTGCTGGGTTGGTCTGCAGTGGCTGCTTCTGCGGAAAGAGTACTAAGACTGGACTTTGTTGTACATTCCTGTCTGTAAAGTGTCTCCAAGGGCTTGGACTGAGCTTGCTTCCTGTTTTGAAGTCTCAGGGCCATCAAAGGCTTCCTCTGGCAGCATCTGGACTCCCTGCTGAGACTCCTGCCTTGGCAAGTGGTACCCTCTCCAGTCCCTGGGTCTTTGAAAGGTGAAGCTGGACTGAAATCCATGCACATGAAGCTGTGCGGGGAAAGTTTTGATGCACCACCTGCAACGCGGCTGGAGAAATGACGCCAACCCCACGTGGTGTGATGTTTTCACCACTGTGCAGCTAGATTTCGCTGGGTGTCAAAATCACTGTGAACCAGTGCAGATCCAAGGTGTCTCGTCCGGAAATGGACGCATCGCTCTCTTGCGGGATTAAAAAATGACCCATCACCTACCTAACCGGAGAAGAAACAACACACAGCCTCTCTTGTGAGTAAGGAATCAACACATCACTGGCTTTCCCGATGCACCCTTGCCTGTGCACAAACCAAGTACTTTGTGTAACAACAATGTTCCTATTGTTTTCTATGGAGTAAGACTCTTTTTACTTTAAAAATTAATAACTTGATTTATCTATGTTGGATTTTTGTTGTTTTGGTCTTGTTCCATTTAGATAAATACTGGCTATTTCTCTAAACTGGTGTGATGTCCATTTGTTTGTGCTTTCAATGTATTACTGTGTGTGTTGGTACAAATACTTTACACATTGCCTTTGAGATGAAACAGTTCTCTAATTATGGCTCTAAAATGTTATTTACTGTATTCAATGCCCATGTTCTTTGTTTTACATTGGTAAAACAACTTAGGAGGTCAGAAAATTGATTATTCAACATCAATTACGAATATGGTGTAATGTTGTGAATGTTCCTATGGTTGAACATTACAATCTTATGAAACGTACCCCAAACGATATGCACTGGTTTGTACTTCATGTTATAAAACCCTCAAAAAGATGTGTAAATGTGGACCCTCTGTTGACCATTAAAGAAAAACAATTGTTTGGCTTGCAGATTCAGTTAAAAAGGGTCTGAATCAACAGGTGGAATGGCAGATACCAGCAATGTCATAGATAGACTATCTTGAACGGAACAATTATTGTGATGTAGTCTACATAGACGGTTATGGATCTTAACTGCCTTTCATAGTTCTGTGCCTGCAATTGCAGACACTGAATCGATATCTAGCAGCTCTACTAGAGAGAGTATGGTCCATTTCAGGGTTTCCTATAGTGTTCTATTCTTTCTTATGGTTGGCATGAGGGCTGTGAGTCCCTTTATCAGTATTTTCTTTTCTGACATTTAGTTGTACTGGTTGTGGTGGTTGATGGCTTATAATGCCTTGAGAATAATTGGTAGAGTCTTTACTATCTGTTCTATGGATACGTTAGACTCTGGGGCTACCGTCAGCAAGGTTGTGAAAGTAGATTTAGTATTGGTGAGTATTTAGATGGGCCATTATTGCATTTAAAGATGGCTGCCACAGTTACTGCCTTGGTCATGTGACATGTGACTACCAGAATGCTCTGTAAAAGGGAGACAGACAGCATGTGTATCTTACTAACATGGACTGAGCTGATGGCCCAGATGAATATTTTATTTATTAACTTACTGAGGTTCACAACAGTATACTTACCGTAATTACAACAGTTTCCAAACTCTGGGTATTAGTTAGGCATTTTTACCAGATTAAGATGGCCGCCATTGTCACTAGAATGGTCACTTGACCTTTCACTTCCTTATTTAAACTCACCAGGAAGGCCCGCAATGTTTGATTCTGACGCGCATGTGTTGATTGGATGTGGATGGAGACAGACGCTAGTGGTCCCATATTGAAAAGGTATGAGTACGCTGCAATTGAGTCACAGTTTTTCTAGAGCTTATTTTGAATGATGGTTAAGCAATTCTAATATTTCAATCTTTGTAGATTTGTCTACTTGGGCTTGTAGGTTGAAGTCCCCTGGTGTGTTTCTACAGAGCCTATTTTTGCAACCTGTTGTAAGTAGCAGAATATAGCTATTCTGGTTGGGAGCTTGACACAGTGTACTTTATAGTGCACATTTGCTATGTTTTTAAAGTATTTTTTTAACTTTCCTTGTCATATGGGTGGTGGCTTATATTAGTATCCGCACCTGTGTTGGGGTTCAACAAGCAGTACACATGGTATAATTCAATAGATTGCACATACTGTTTTTTTATTAATTATTCTCATGTGTAGGTATTATTTAACAACACTGAGTCCTGATGATGGTCTGATGAACTTCTGACTGCCATTACAGGCTAAAACGTTGACATTACCTTATCATTTGACAAGCTGAATTGAAAGTCCATGATATTACTTGAACTGTGACTGAAAACCAGGCAATTATTGTGTCATGAGGAGGGTAATAACCCCTTCCTCGATCTGCAGTTGGGATTCAATCTTATGATCTAGCTAGGTAATATACAGTGTTGTGGTTTATGAAATTGACATTTGTTGGAATTGTTGTACATTTTTTTAACTTCCTGAATTCTACTGAGTAATATATTGGATTTTAACAGTATAGAGTTGTCTTATTCATTAATTGAAGACTGGAACATATGTACGTATACTATATCTAAATAATTCACCTAGGGGCATTTTTAAGTGAGACATTGACTGGACCCAGTTCCTAGGGGAATACTGGGTTGCCCCTAAGTGTACTTTCTAAAAGTAGCATTTTCAAACACACAATCTAAAAACCAACTTTACTAAAAAATGTATTTTTAAATTGTGAATTCAGAGACCCCAAACTCCACATGTCTATCTGTCCCCAAATGGAATATGCACTTTAATAATGTTTAAAGGCAGCCCCCATGTGAACCTATGAGAGAGATAGGCCTTGCAACAGTGTAAACCGAATTTCACAGTATTTCACTGTCAGGACATG